>NC_056744.1:309939086-309961586 GCF_019279795.1 Protopterus annectens
GTGACTCCAGTTTATTTAGGTAAGTGTTGTGGGTTTCCTGGTTCATAGAGAGGAAGCTATAGCAAGCAAAAGATAGGGTATGGGACTTTGGTTATATGGGGAGTTGTACATGGAGAAGCTCAAGCGTGTTATATTGCTTGACGCACCTTAAGGTGCGTATGTGTGCGTGTGTGCGTCTGTGTGTGTGTGGGTGCGCTTTCTTTTAAAGCCTTTATTAAATTATCACTTAAGACATAGGAAAACATACATTTATGTAAAAGAAAACAAACCACATTAATGTTTGCATTTACATACGTTATATGTCACATGCTCTTTTTATGACTATCATCAGTCCACCGTGACATAAATCGCTCAGTTCCTGCCATCACTTACTCCTCATCCTGAGCATACTGTGCGTATTGTTCCCACAATTTCCATTTATTTATATCTACTTTCTTCCTTCCCTTTTCCAAAGATCCTACTTTTCTTTTCTCTGTTTCAATATTCAGTACTTCAAATACAGTTGGGTTAAACTATGATTTACATTTTCTAGTAATTGCTTTTTTAGTAGCCACACTTAACAAGGCCGTACTATGTCTAGGCAGTTAAGATCCTGTGTCCCTCCTCAAAAGAATCATGTCCTTAGTTACATCCATTTGCTCACCCAATATTTCTGACAGAGTACTCTATAGGGGATTTTTAAAATCTGCCATCTCATTACAATCCCAAAACATATGTACCCAGTTACTTCTTTTTCCCCATCACACCTCCAACATTTGTCATCTACCTGAGGAAAAATTCTTTGAGTTTGCTTAGGGTATAAAAATACCCCTGTAAACACTTCCAAGCAAAAACCCTAAACCTTGCAATTCCAAGCAAAAACCCTAAACCTTGCAATTCCAAGCAAAAAACCCTAAAACCTTGCAATTCCAAGCAAAAACCCTAAAACCTTGCAATTCCAAGCAAAACCCTAAAACCTTGCAATTCCAAGCAAAAAACTTAAAACCTTGCAATTCCAAGCAAAAACCTTAAAACCTTGCAATTCCAAGCAAAAACCTAAACCTTGCAATTCCAAGCAAAAACCCTAAAACCTTGCAATTCCAAGCAAAAATCCTAAACCTTCTAGACTTTCTTGCATACTTCATAGGTTCATAGGGTCATAGAAGGTTACTAGGCTATTGGCTCTAGGGCCTTAAAAAACTCAGCCATGTAATACCCTTGTTCCCTAGTTGATCATGGTTAGATGCTCATTGTTAGAGCAAATCAGTGATTAGCATTAACTTCCCCTGTCCATGAGGGACATATGTGCCACCCCCAGGGTTAATTTATGGTCTCCCATCCCATTGTTTATTTTGCACTTATATAGGGCTGTTGAGGAGCTCTGCTTCACATGAAGTGGGAGTTTAATCCAGAGGGGCAGCGATGTCTGGGAGATGTATCTGTCTCTCCAGTATGTTCTGTTTATGTCACAGGCTAGGTTGAGATCCCTGGAGTGAGTGATTCTTGTCCCACTTGATTTGCAGACATGCAGCATTTCCATTAGGGCAGGGTTAGAGATTGCTCTGTAAGCTAGGGACAGGTCACCTCTCAGCAGCCTGTAGGATGCAGAGTACAAAGAGAGGGCCTTCAGAATTTCCACGTAGGTCATGTTTTGGAGACCCTCAATTTTCTTTCTTAGAAATCTCTGTGGTGTCTCCAGTTCTTGCAGTTGTTTGGTGAGGTACATGCAAAAGGGAGCATTATGTTCAGTTAGTGGACTGATGAGTTTTGAGTATAGACGAGTTATAACATTCTTAGTCTTGGATGCAATGCCCTTATTTATGAGATGTGCAATATAGAAGGCTTTCCTTGTCATTGTGGAGACATGGTGATCGAAGTTTAAATTGTTGTCAACCTGTGTTCCCAAGTCTCTCACCACTGTGTTTTAGCCTGGGGGGGGTGCTATCTATAATGTAATTCACAGGGACAATGTCTTTGCCAAAGGAGCTAATGGTGCACTTTTTGTGTTTAGTTTTAGACCATGACTCTAGCACCAGTCCTTAGTCTGCATTAGCCCCGTTTGTAATATGTTAACATCATTAGATGACTCAATGATTGCAACAAGTTTGCCATCATCTGTGAACTTAGTAAGCCACAGGCGACCTATTTTCACCTGAATGTCCAAGAAGTAGATTCCAAATAGTAGAAGGCCCAACACAGATCCCTGCAGTACACTGCTGGTAACTGGTCCACTGGTGGAGGTAGAGTCCCCAACTTTGACAGTATGCATTCTGTCGGTGAGCCAGTTTGCTACCCATCTAGTGATGTATGGGGTAATCCTCAGCTGGAAGAGTTCCTCAATGATACTTGAGTGGGGGATTGTGTTGGAGGCCTTGGCTAATTCAAGACAGGCGGTACGCACTGCTTTGTCCTCATCCAGGGCTTTGGTGAGATTCTCAACGAAGCTCACCAGCTTTAATAAGCAAGACCTGCCCATAATGAAGCCAGTTTGGGTTGGGTCAGGAGTCTGGAGGTCACCTATGTCCTTGTTGATAAGGCTCATGATGATTCTTTCCATGGCCTTGCAGATAAGGCTGGTTAGGCTTATGAGTCTATAGTTCCCAGGGTCGGTTGATGGACCCCCCCTTTGTGTAAGGGGATTAATGTTGCTGTTATCCACTCTGCTGGAACAAAGCCAGTGGTCAGGCTATGGCTGAAGAGAGTGCCAAGCAGTTCCACTAGGTCTTGTTTTAGATTGTTTAGTAAGCAGCCTGGGGTGTTATCTGGTCCCATGGAGGCTGTGTCTTTGGTCTTGGAGAGGGTGGATATTACCTGCTCTTTGGAGATGCTTGGCAGTGGACTGGTGATAGGGATACTTTGGGGTTTGTCTGGCAGGGACAGGGGGGTGAAATTTGCACCAAATCAGTTTGCCAGCAGGTTGGCAATTTTTTCGGGTTCAGTGCGAATAGTACCATCCGCACTCAGTTTGGCACATAGCTGGGCATTCCCTTTATGATTTTGGACATATCTAAAGAAAGCCTTATGATTGTCTTTAGCTAATGATGCTAATTTAGCCTTGTAATTGACTTTAGAGGACTTTACAAGAGATCTGATTTTCTTGTTCAAGCTGTGGAGGGTATTCTTCCTCTGCTGAGTCAGTTCCCTCTTGTTCTTGGATAACAGTTTCTTCCTTTTGTTATATAACCTATGTATACTTGTGGTCCACCAGGGTGGCCTATTTCTTTGGGAGGACACAGTTTTGATCCTGAAAGGTATAGCTGAGTCTATACAGTTGTTCAAATGTCCATACAGGGCATTTGTGTACTCTGAATAAAAGTCCTTGTTGGCTGTGTTAGTCGGGGTTTGGAACTTTTTATACTCTTGCTTAGTAGGCAAAAGTTTGCTTTGGAGAAATTTTTCAGTTTATTTGCTCCTGTGGAGGTTTTCAGTCTGATCTTTACTTCAAATAAGACAGATTTATGGTCTGACCTCACCAGGGAGAGCAACACAAAGGTGGGAAGTGCAGTGACCCCCCCCCCCACGTTGGTGAGTACCAGGTCCAGGACATTCGAGCCCCTTGTAGGGGTGCAGACTAGCTGTTCCAGAGCATTTGAATTAACAAAATCCAGGAACCTCAGGGTGATCGCATTTTTGTTTGTGTATGTTGTCCAATCAATGGAAGGATGGTGGAAATTTTCCATGACTGAAGTGTTTGTCTGTACAGGGGGTGATTCTAGTAAGTCCAGGTAGTTGGTGTGTTTCACATGGTTCATGGTGGGAGACCTGTAGCTAGTGATGATGTGGTAAGGTGTTTAACCTATATTTAATTGTACCTAGAGAGTTGCAATGTTTAACCAGTCTTGAGGTGCATTTGGATTTAATGAAGATGTGTACACCTCCACCTTTGGTTCTTTCATGCTCGTTTTGGGGTCTGAGTGTGTGGAAGGCATTGTAGCCTTGCATGGCCAGTGTGCTCTCTATGGCCTTGAACCAAGTCTCAGCGGCTGCATAGACGTCAGCACCTTCTAAGGTGAGGAGTGCTTCCAGGGAGTGCAGTTTTCTGTTTTGGCTCCTAGCATTGACAACCATACATATGTCCTCCCATTGTTCCCTATTTATTTATTTCTTTAACATTTGTTGACAGGGAAAGTCCAACTATGACAGAGACTATTTTCAGCGGAGGCCCAGGAAGAAACCCTCCAGATGCATGTCTTTGGAATGTGGGAGGAAACTGGAGTACCAGAGGAAACTCACATGAACGCAGGGAGGACTCCACACAGAAGGCAACCTGGCAGACAATTGAACCGGAGAACTTCTTGCTGTGAGGCGACAACGTTAACTGCTGCACCATTGCTTATCCAGTCTCTCTCCCCAATATTTTCTAGCCTCCTCTGAATGATTCTTACAATTATCATGCAATATTTTATATGTCCTACTAATTATCCCTTTTTTAACAGTAGCGTTTGTTCTAGAGTCAGCTTAAAACTATACAAGAGCAGGTCTTTCATTTAGGATCCCCTATTGTTTTCTGTTTGTCTATACTCTGATAACAATCCCTGGTAGGGAAGGCAGTCTCTTGCCTGAGTCCAAATGTAAGTGGACTGTTTGGCTATACTCTAGAAACACAGGTTCTTTAAACCCAGCTGATGTCCATAACCACTGAGGTGTCTGCAAAATATGCCAACTGACAACTAAACTAAAAAATTAAAAGATCACACAGACAGACAACTGGGTTTAAAGACCCTGTGTTTCTAGAGTATAGACAAACAGTCCACTTATGCTGTGATGACAAGATCATAAGAAGGCTGAAACATGCATGTCTACAGCTAGTGGGGTTTGGCTTTATTGGCCTGAATCTGTCCATAAAGACTTAAAAAGGAAAAGTAAAAGGTCAGGGGCATTCAGAAGCCATATAGCTGAAACTTGGTTACCTTAAGGTATCATTTGCATATATCCCATGGGCCTCTATTACAGGAGGTTTAAGGTATCACACAGTGAAAACTCTAGTTTTGCTAGGTTTTTCTTGTAGTTTTCACTTATTGATTTTTCTGTCTAATTTTGGACTTACATTATGCTTGATAGATCTGACTTAAATAACTACTGGAATATTTTTTATATTGTATAAACTACACAACATAATATAGTTATGCTTGTATTTGGCATGTTCAGTTTTACTGTCATCTGATTACACTGTTAAATATTTATTTAATAAAGTTGATATCCACAAAAAGAAAGACTTGAGTCATTTATAAACTGTCATTCCTAAGGCAATTATTAGGAACAATGTGCAATCCTTTTTGAATAGAAGAAATGGGCCCATATTATAATACACTGAAATACCACCTTCACATATTCAGCACATCGAGAGGATACAGAAATACAATATATTCTACAGTGGGAGCAGAACAGGCTAACTGGATGTTCAGGTATGAATTCAGAGTTAAGATTATTGAACCTTGTGACAAACCAGATGAGAGAATTACTGAGGTGTTTAATTTCTCCACGTCTTTTGGGTTTCTAATACCATGACAGGAATGGACCCCATTCCTAAGTCAAAGTACGATTAAAGTTCATGAAATTAGTATTGTTTTGCTCTTTGATGTCAGCCAAAAGTGCTCTTTGCAGCACCCGGAATATGCCCAGTAATGACTCCTTCTGTAATTCTTGTTAGGTTACATGAATTGGTAACATATCTAAATACGATTGTAAATTATTTTTAATAAGACCCGTTGTTCCTACTACTATTGGAACTGTCTGGGTATCTTTCTTCCACATGTCTTTCATTTCTGCCTGCAGATCCATGTATTTTTATGACTTTGTGTCTCTCTGTACGCAAGACACTGTAGTCACTGAGTGTGGTGATTTCAATGATCAATGCTACTTTTGTCTTCTTTTCTTGGACCACTATACCCACTTTTCTAGCATCTATCTTTTGAACTGTTGGTATTGGGTGATCCCATGTGATATAAACTTCATCATTTTCTATGATTCTTTCTGGCTCATGTTTCCAGTGTTTTTCAGCCACTTCGATACCATAATGTTTGCACAATCTCCAGTGTAACAGTCTCGTCACATTATTATGCCTTTTAGTATACAGTCCCTCTGCCATTAGTGCGTCGCAACCAGCAACAATGTGTGTGACTGTTTCCAATTCGGTTTTACAAAACCTACATATGTCTGTTTCTCCCGCATGTTCAATTGACTTTGTAAACCAGTGTATACGTAGCCCACTATCTTGGGCTGCCAATATTAACCTTTAATTTCTTGGTTTGAATTCACCTCTCCTTAACCATTCCTGCACATGTAATCAATTTCAAGGAGGCCCATCCCTCCTTCAGAACGGGGAATATATAATCTTGGTATACACTGATTTGTATAAATCATTTGACGAGCATGAAGCATCCTTCTTGTTTTAATATCTAATCTAGCCAACACTTTTTGGGGCCAGTCAGTTACTCCAAAACTGTACATTAGAACAGGAAGAGCAAATTGATTTATAGCTTGAATCTTGTTCCTAGATGTCAATGCTGTTCTCAGGATTAATTTAAGTCTTCTAAAGTACTCCATACTGAGTTTTATTTGCATTTGTTCATGTTTTATTGCTGGTCCTTCATCAATTCCCAAGTATTTATACAATCCCTCTTGCTCAAGTTCTTTTATATCACATTCTCCCAAACTGGTTTTCTTGGTGCTGCAGTTTTCCCTTTTTAAAGGTTGCTTTTGCACATTTATCAAGACCAAATTACATTCCAATATCATCCGAAATATTTTTGACAACTTGCAGCTGTGCTTTCAATTCCTCATCTGAGCCTTGTGCCAAAACAGATGATATACTAAGAAAACAAGGCTTTGACCAAAAGAATGAAATGAAGAAATATACAAATTCCGAAAAACAAGAAATATACAAAGTCCAAAAAACAAGAAATATAGAAAGTCTGAAAAACAAGGCAGACAATGTGTTCATGAGAAAACACAAATTGGTTTCCAAAGCAAGTGAACCAGAGGAAACATTCACCATTATGCAATCCTGAACCATATCAGGTGAAACACATTAACAGTCAGGTTCCAAAGAGTTGCTTTCAGTGCAAGTCTGTCCTGATTATGATAGACTTCCTTTCAGTGTAGGTGACTTACTTTGGCATAATGTCTATAGAAAAATAGGCTTACACCAGGGACTACCTTCCAAAAGTTCTGCTCCCAGTGTAAGTGGCTCCCTTTGGTGTAAGGACTATCTATAAACAGGCTTACTATGAGGACACAATTCCAAAACAGCTGGACTTATGCTTACACTGAGAGCAAGTCTTTTGGAATTGGGATCTAAATGTTTGCCACCATTTGTAAGCAAAGTATAATGGGTACTGCTCTTTCTTGAATCTGTACTTTACATTCTGATGATGATTTACCTAAAATACCTTTATCAATGGAAGACTGTTACCTAGAAGGTCAAAGACAAGGTTATGAAGAGCACTTCTTATTTTAAATAATATCTTTGCAAAGGCTTAAACTGATGTTTCTTTTTGCAGGCTTATGGGCAATATTAGTTGCATGAAAACCCTCTGGACTGTGACATATTGTAAATATTAATTGCTTTATAATAATTACTTAATCTGTGGCATATTGTAAATATTAATTACTTTATAATAATTACTGCATCTTATTTCAGGAATCCTCGAAAAGACTTTGGGTGGATTTGTAAAGTAACTCTTATGCTTAATTGATTAATTCTTTATTGCCAAGCGCTACTTGTTTTAAGCAGGGTGATGTAGTGTTGGGCAGTGCTAGAGCACAAATTAACCATAACAATTAAAGGGACATCTTCACCTGGATCAGGTAGAGCTAGGAGCTGAGGAGCACTATCGACTGGATGAAAGTTCATGTTTTAGAGTTTCAGTGAAAAGGAGGCTTGACAAATTCTTGAAAGTCTACCACGCAGTGATGTTAGTATCAGGCTAACTGCTCTTGTGGGCCATTCCAAGCCCAGCCAATTACCCCATGTGAGAATTAAACCCTGCAGCTTGTGCCAATAATGTGAACACCTTAACCACTATGCCAAACTCCCATCCTTATGAATGTTTATATTCTCAGTTACAAGCCAAGAAAATGCTTGGTAAAGCTAAAGAACATCTCTAGCACTATAGACTAACAGAGAACTGCAAACTGATACTTGCTAGTTAAATATAGCTGGCAGTACTGCACACACGGTAAGGCTGTAAGTTGCTAATTTAACTTACCCAGTAATCATCATCACTGTCATCCACCCCCTTTTCCCATTTTCTGCATGGAGTTGTGGGTGTGATGTCAACTGTCGCCATCTTTTTCTACTCAGTGCCACTCTCCTACCTTCTTCGACACAAATGCTTGACTGTCACAGGTCTTCTCTCACACAATCCATCCACCTCTTTGCTGGACACCCTTGCTTCCTCTTGCCTTCTTCCTGTCTGTCCCAAATCTTCACAAGAGTGTCTTCTTTCTGCTTTTCAGCACATGTGACTGAACCACGATAATCTGCTCTATTTAACCTTCTCTGCAATTGGAGCTACTTTGACTTTTGTACTTATGTCCTCATTTCTTCATCTGTCCCACCATATGCATCCACCACCTTTCTCAGCACTTCATTTCCATCCCCTCCAGCTTTCAACAGCTGCTCTGCCTTTACTGCCAGGCTTCTGTACCATACAGTAATACTGGTCACACCACTATTTTGTACAGCTTGCTTTTCAGCTTCTTTGGCATTCTTCTGTCACTCACTACCTCAGACACTCTCTACCATTTGGCTGCAGGCCGTCTGATTCCAGATTTGACCTCTTCATTCAGACCTCACTCAAGCAGCACTCCCAGATACCTGAAGCTGTTAACCTGTTCCGATGTTAACCTGTTCCAATGTTTCCCTTCGATTTCAGTTCTCAGCTTCTTCTCATTCAGCCATTTACAGCCATTACAGCTGTTTTATCTGTACTTAGTTTCATCAGCTTTACATTCCATTCTCCTATCCTTTGCTGAAGTCCTTGTTCAGAGTCTGCCTATAATGCCACATCGTCTGCATACAACAGATTTATTGATCTGTCCCCTCTGACATATTTGCTACTGAAGTCAATCAACAGTATAAACACCAGTGGGCTCAGAGATACGAATCCTGGTGCACACCCATTCCCACTGGTAGCCCCTTTGTGAGTCTGAACACTGTCTGTACTTGTGTTATTGGGTTCTTGTACATGGCCTGCATTAAATCTTCCAGTGTATTTAGGAATTTGAACCATCAAAGGACTGCTCAAATCATCTTTCTTACAACCCTGTCATATGCTTTCTCCAAGTCTAGGAATGCCCAGCTCGTCTCTTTTCTCATCTCTAGTTCCTTCTCATCTATCTGTCCCACTTCAAATAATACAAACTGCTCGTTTCCCAGCTCGATTTCCAGTTCTCTGTGTTTTCCTTTATTATTTACCGTTTGCACTACTTTTATCTTGATCATATCTGCTATGACCTCATCTGAGCTGCTTGTTTTCCCTGACTTCGTTTGCTATGCCCTCATCTGAGCTGCTTGTTTTCCCTGACTTCGTCTGCTATGCCCTCATCTGAGCTGCTTGTTTTCCCTGACTTCGTTTGCTATGCCCTCATCTGAGCTGCTTGTTTTCCCTGACTTCGTCTGCTATGCCCTCATCTGAGCTGCTTGTTTTCCCTGACTTCATTTGCTATGCCCTCATCTGAGCTGCTTGTTTTCCCTGACTTCGTTTGCTATGCCCTCATCTGAGCTGCTTGTTTTCCCTGACTTCATTTGCTATGTCCTCATCTGAGCTGCTTGTTTTCCCTGACTTCGTCTGCTATGCCCTCATCTGAGCTGCTTGTTTTCCCTGACTTCATTTTCCGGTGCTGTTCGTATCCAGTTATCTTTGGTTTGATTCTTTCATTCACATGTTCCATTGTGTGGGACTCTGGCCAAGTTAATTAACCAGACCAAAGCTTCCAGTTAGCTAATTATAGGAACTCGGAGATCGTCAATGAATTATATTAACATGGTATTCTTCAAAAGCTTGCAGTGCAAGACAGTAAATGATCATAATACCATCGGTAGCATCCCATTAAATACAAATAAATGACATCCATAATGACAGCCTTTAATTAATAAGTTGTGAGTAATGAGAATGCAGTTATCTTTAAATGAGATCATATGCCTTTGAGAAAACACAAGTCTGTAGTATAAAGCTGAATGTGTCTCCAAACCAGAAGCATTTCCTAAAGCCACTGATGCAGAAAGTTACACAAACCTCATTTGTTTTCATCTTAGGAAACTCTAATGGCCCCTTTCTTGCTGAGTAGAACTGGCAAACCTAGAATTTAAAGCTTAATGAGATCATTAAAGTACACTGTCCCAGAGATGTTACCATTAAAGACGGTTTGGTAAAGCAAGCCAAAGGGGAGCCTATGAAATGAAATTTAGTTCCTTCCAAGGGTGGCAAACATATCCTCCCTCCCAACAAAAAAAGAAAATCTCTTTATTAGAAGCAGGATTTGAACCCAAACATTTCTGTTAAACATAATATTTCTGCTGTGAAGCCAGGAAGCAAACAAGCCCACCTGCTTCTGATTTGTTCTACTTTTGTATGTTTATGTTTTGTTTTCCTTTGTATCCCGGACAAATGTTTTTTCTTAGGCTATGTCTTTTTTTTCAGCTTTTCACCATGTCCTGGCATTTCTGTTTTCCATTAGGGGACATTTAATGATATTTTGTTCTGCTCTTCATTTATTTAAATTACTTTTAATCACTCATTTCCTAGCCAGGTCTACAGGGGATTTGGCTGCAGTAACATCACATGGCCTTTGTCAGGATTCCCAGCAGAAGTGGAGTATGTAACATCCTGCGTACTACCAGTTAAAGGGCCACGTTTAGCCTATGAGCCTTCACAAACTAGTCAGGCCATCTGACAATGGGGACAGGTGGGAGAGACATTATTAGGATGTTATTTCTCTATTGTTTTATGCTTCTTATTAAAAATTAGCATTTGTGATAAAAATGCTACATAATGTTTTCCAGTGGGAAATGGGTTTCAGTACTGCAGAAACTGGACTGTGTAACTGCAGTGAATATAGAGCCTAAATGAAGCAACTAATTACATTGTTGCACATTCCCTGTCTCTGTATCTTCAGATTCCTCAGTGAATATAGAGCCTAAATGAAGCAACTAATTACATTGTTGCACTTTCCCTGTCTCTGTATCTTCAGATTCCTCAGTGAATATAGAGCCTAAATGAAGCAACTAATTACATTGTTGCACATTCCCTGTCTCTGTATCTTCATATTCCTCAGTGAATATAGAGCCTAAATGAAGCAACTAATTACATTGTTGCACATTCCCTGTCTCTGTATCTTCATATTCCTGGGTGACACACTGGCATAGATAGTGTCTTTGTCCTATGAATCAGTCCTGAAATATTTTTCATGACAAACCAGTCTGGGGTCATTAAACCACAAAGAAATTCTGCTGTGACATCTGTATATGAAAATGCATACATATGCAGGAAAAGTCACATGAATTAAACTTTGTTTTGTACCATTTATTAAGAGGTTCTAATCAGATTAGTATGCTAAGTAATGCATGTTACCGAAAACAGGAAACAAAGGAAATATAAGTGCCAGAATTTCTAAAGTAAGAATTTCTAACCCAGTGGTACACATGGGAGGCTATTATGCTTAGCCTTGACTCAGTAAAGGTTACAGGGGGAGGTAAAAACAATATAGTGGGGGTACAAGAGACAAAGTTCCTGTACTGGAATGTGAGGAAGAAACTTCCCAACAGAAGACAGGTGTTGAAAAGTTACTTGTGATCCAGTTCTAAGTACTGGGCTTAGAATTCCTAGGTTTGGAATGCCAGGCTCTTTCAGTAATACCATAGCGTTTGTTAGTTGGCACAGGGGGATTAAGATGCTGTTAATGATCTGCCACGCATGGACCAGTGGTCCAGGGTTGGATTCCCTCAGTATCCATTGCTTAACTGCATGACTTTGAGCAAATAACTTAACCAGACTGCAGTCCTGGACCTGAGTCTGAAAAAGGACAGTGGAGATCAGTACTTTACCTTGGCAATGAAATAAAATAAAGTCCAAATGTTTAGGACTACAAAGAGCTATGGAAATTGATGTAACTTTTGCAAGCCTGACTGTACATCAGTCATCACTGACAGAATTCTTTCTGTTTTCTTTATGTTTTGTTAACCATGTGAGACCCTCAGTCTGTATAACACAGTTGAATGAAACTGCTTGACCAGGTCATTGTGGGACAGTCAGTCATACAAGCTCTGAAGCAGTCAGAGTAGGAAGAAGTTATGAAGGGCAAATATCAACTCACTCACCCTAGGGGCTCAGATAGCAGCCTGGTCTATCACCTTAGTGGCACCCGACTGAAGCTTGCTCACCAAGCAACACTGGTAAGTTATATAGCCAATTAGATGCATGTACAGGATTTCACATTTCTTAAAAGGCACAAAATCCACTGGAGACACCACACGGAGATAGTCACTGGTATAGAAAGCTTCTTTATTTGGAGCAAAAACACACAAGCGCTTTCACGTAGCTGTACTACGCTTCTTCAGGTGTAATAAAACATTAACTAGAACAGCTTTTTATACAAAAACTTTTGGCGCTCAAACTAACCAATTGAGCACTGATTAAATAATTACTAACAATCAGTCTTTCCTTGCTAGTTTAAAGAGACAATGCTAAAAAACATTTTAAAAACAAATGGAAAGATTCCTTAAAAAAGTTTAAAAACATGGCAAAAATGGCAAATATGCCTTAAGCAAACTGTACTGCATGAATGAAACAGTAAAGCCTATCAGGCTGACAGTACAAGCCTGCTGACGTATCCCACTCACATCTCTACAAGGCTATACAAGGGCAAGGCCAAAACACAAAACATAAAACAGAAAACAGAAAGCAATGTTTTCTGAGTGAAAGCCTGTGATATTTCTATTTACAAATACTTCTAAAACATATTCACCAACTCGTATTTGGAGTCGCTAACAAAGCACTTGCTTAATTCCTTAGTCCATAGCCTCCGGTGAACAAACGGACCCTGTATACCATCTCATAACAAGTAAATGACATTATATAATATAAAAAGGGTCTGCTGCACAAACCATACTGTTAATTAGTGCAACCAATGCAGTAAGTAACAGTCCAAGAATAAAAAGCAGCAATATATTATTGCTATTAAGATGTGCAAAACATACTCTTACTTATGCGACTGATAGCATGTTTACAAACGTCGCATCAACACAGTATCGAGTAACACTGATCTTAATCGCAACTGCATATGCGCCCTGAACTTACCTCATATCTCAAAAGGGAAGCACCACTACCATTCACATGATCCCCAAAAAAGCAATCAAATGCATAGCGATCAAAGACTGGAAAATATCACTGTTACTATCTGGTCCAAGAAGATTCGCAAATGCAGCCAAAGCAACAATAACCAGTCCAAAAGTAAAAAGTGTCCTACTGGCAACAACAGCTAGCAGGCATAGAAGCACAGTCTGGCACCAACTGCTGGCGTAATGAAGTACAACTGCGTTAAGACAACCCTGATGGAGAACTACCCCATCAAACAGCATAAGTCACCAAACCCATATTGAAAGGCAATCAGTGAAAAACCGAAGCAGAAAATATAAAAAAATATAAAAAAATATATATAGCAAAAATCAACAATCAAGTTGCAGACAACTGCCCACTCACCTCTGGTAGTATCAAGCACTTGAAAGTTTCAAACAACTGCCAAAACGGTGGTTCAAACAGCTTCCGTTTCACAAAAAAACAGACAGATACAGAATCTATCAGGAGTCAGCACCCAAGCAGATGCTAAAGATCCGAAGACCCTGACTAGAACTAAAAATAAAAAATACTGTATAGAAAAATATGTGGGCATTTGATATAAAGTATGTGTATGATAATAAGATGCTGAACTAAGCTAGAACAGTTCTCTAATTCCTATGTGATAACGTTATGCATTAAAGGACTGAAAATTTCAGCTCTAATAATACACAGTCGTCCAATCTCAACCAAAGAACGGACACACAACAAAAACCAACGTACCATATATACAGTAGTACTGATCAAGGTTAAAAAACAAATGATAATGCACACACTGAATTAGGTAAGTAACCAATCAGGATGTAAGATCAACGTCAATATCACAGTACCACTCCTGGGTATATAAAATGCCCAAAATATCAGACCGCAATGCTCCCTAGTGTCTTATGTGAACCTTAACACTAGTATACAAAAACTAAAAACTAAATGCACACCAAAAAAAAGTCTAGAACAGACCGATGGTATACCTATGAAGGCCTGGCACAAGGCATAATAAAAAAGGATGGAGACAATGAACGGCTCTATAAAGCCATAGCTGGAAAGAGTGAACCTGATGGAAAAACGAGTATAGAAACAAATCTAGGGGACATGAGCAATACTTAAACCAAACATCAAAGCATATATGCTTGTGTTACAACTTCCTATTATTGAGGACTGGTTTAACTGAAACGTATTGATTAATGCCTGGGTGTATATGCGCTTTTAAAGTAAATATCCACTTAAGTTCCCTGACAGCCAGTTGGTTCATATTGTCTCCTTCCCTATTATTAACTGCCAACAGCTCCAGAACCATGAAGTTGAAGCTGTGTGCATTATACTCCAAAATGTGCTTGGCCAAAGCATTGCTTTCATTACCTTTCCTAATGTCATAGCAATGGTTGTAGACCCTGTCACGAAGTCTTCTCTTCGTGAGGCCTACATAGAAAGCTTGGCAAGAATCACAAATAGCCAGATAAATAAGGTTAGTACTATTGCAGTCACTATGAAATCTGGGTGTAAACAAAAAAGAACCGTCTGGATGTGAAAAACAGATATTCTTAGATATATGTGGACACATATGACAGTGTCCACATGGAAAGGTCCCATGAGGATCACTGAGGTGGCTGTTTGGCAGAGGGCTCTGCTCTAAGCATAAGGTTTGCTTTAAGTTGTGACATGTCTTGTAACTAAATCTCGGGTGAGCCCCCACAATTTTTCTAGTAAGCCGATCTGCAACCAGAATGTTCCAGTTCCTGCTAATAATTTTATTATGTTCAACAACATCACTGGTGTACTTAGTAACATATGTAAGCCTATCAGAGTACCTATTGTTGTTGAATGCACGGAACGAAAAGCTACTCCTAACAGGAGCAGAACTATCTGTACTATTAAAAACTTTCATAATAACTTCCTGCTTACAATCATCTACTAACTTGGGGGGGTACCCTCTTTCTTTGAACAAGCCTTCAAGTATATTTAACTCTGAAGCCAAGTCACTCATCACTACAAATTCTGCAAATTCGGTACATTTGGCTCAGAACAATCCCTCTAAAAGTGAACCTGGGATGCATACTCTCAAACCGTAACAGGGTATTCCTCCAGGTGGATTTCCTGTATAGAGAGGTAACTATCCTGTTGGCATTAACTTGCAACTTCAGGTCTAGAAAGTGTGCTTGAACTGGAGAGATTTCGGCTGTGAATCTCAAAAAGGTGGAGGTCATTTCTAGTTCTGTAATGAAATTCTGGCATTCTGCTTCAGTCCCTTCCCACACAAAAAGGACGTCATCAACAAACCTCTTATACAGTCTAACCTTTTTATAATCTGAATGCTTAAACAGATGTTTCAATTCCCAATGGTAGACCACAAGGTTAGCGTAACTGTTACAAGAGGAGTGCCCATGGCAACTCCCCATTTCTGAAGGTATAGCTGATCCTGAAACAGAAATACATTATTGTCAAGTATCATTTCAAGCAGACAGTTAATCAAGATCTGTCTGCTATTGCTATAACCTGAGTTGCTAACAAGAATCTCTCTGATGGCCTGCATTCCCAAGTCATTGGGGATACTGGTGAAAAGGTTCTTGACGTCCATAGTCACTAATAGCATTGTTGCCCCACTCCCATCCAACACAAAGTCTTTAAGAAACTCAATAAGCTGATAGGAATCTTTCAGAATAACTGGAATATCATCCACTAAAGGACGTAAAAGCCCTTCCACAAATGAAGAAATGGTGGAAGTTATCCACCGTTCACCTGAGACAATAGGTCTCATTGGTACTGGTTCAACCCCTTTGTGGATTTTGGGTAAACCCTTGATGATGGGCAGAGTAGGAAACTCTATTAAAAAGTATTCGTACAACTCACAGCTAATCTGACCACACATCAAAAGATCATAAAGACTATCATGAACCAACTTCACAATTTTGCTGACCTTTTCTCTAGAAATAATTTCATATACTTTGTCATCTAATAACATGTTATTCATAGTGGTAAAGCATTCTGATGAATTCATGATAACCACTGCTCCTCCCTTGTCAGCTGGTTTAACAATGACATTTTCATTATTCTTCAGAGATTCGATAGATCTCTGCTCGGCTTTACTGACATTGTAAAAACAACATCTTTTTTTGGTTAACCTAAACCATTCATAAAAGTCATTCTCACACAATTTCAGGAAACTCTCCACATTATGTGGCATCATAGGTGTAAAACTACTTTTAACCCTGAAAAAACTTTTTAAGGTGTTAGTGTCCAATACATTACTGTCTTTGAACAAAATCTTGAGAGAGACATTACGGCAAAACAGCCTCAAGTCTATTAAAATGTCACTTAGATAGCTGACTCGTGAAGGAATAAAATTCAGTCCTTTCTCTAGGAGAGAGAGAGATCTGACTCGGACAGAGTATAGCTAGAAATGTTACATACAAGAGAATTCAGTCTTTTCTTCTCTTGGTGTAAGGATATTGAGTTTAATTTCTTTGTTTCCTGGTGTTTGGGTAATTTTCTACAGATCCCTTTCTTTTCCTTGGTCCTCTGCTGCTTGACCGGCCTCGCCATCCTGGCTGCTGCTTGACCGGATATGGTAAAAAATGATTACTTGCAGAGGACATATCCTTCGGTTTGGCTCCTGCTAGTAAAAACATTTTAGCTGCCTGTTGGTTGGGAGGCGGAGTGCTGTTGTCCATATTTGCTTCATCAACATAAGTGGAAGCAGGATTATAGGGCACTGATGCTGTAATAACCATACTGTTTGCTGTGGAAGGAGCAGATTGAGCCAAAATTGGTTCAAGAGTGGAGCTGACTGTTGGCATCGATGGAAAGCTAGAAGCATTATTAGGGAGCCCATCGTTGCGTGTATTCTGCATACGTACATTCTCAGTTCTGGGCCATACAAAAATCTGTCCACTGGCAAAGTCATTGGCATCCCTAATAAGTTTTTTGTGTTTAACTTCCTTGAGCCTTTCACTAAATGATTGTACCTGGACCCAAAGAGAGTCTAGTCTCCTGGTGAAATATTCAGTCTTGAAGCGTTCAATAATAGCTGCATGTTGTGAATCTATCTTATTTCTTAGCTCAACTTCCAGTGGAGAAAAATATTCCAGCAGCAGGTTAATATAACTAAAACCTAACTGTATGTTAAGGTCCTGCCATTTCCTTAACAACAAGGGATGACTGTTGCCATAGGAAGGCATACAAAAGACACTCATACCTCTAGGCACTATCTTAAAATGTATGCATGCCTCTAAATGCAGTCTCTGCCAGGCCATTTCACATTTCTCTAAAGGGTCAGCTTGTGTTGGACTACAGCAAAGTACACATGGATAATTGGGAATACAACGCAATCCTGATGATCTCCCTGTCTGACTCAGAAGGGTGCACTTTCTGGTTAAATGGTTTGGTCACAGTCACATTGTATGTAACTGGAGGCAGAGGGAATCAAACCCAGAACTGAAAAATGAATCTCATTAACAGATAGCCTTTAACTTTTGTGATACACTGCTGCTCACCATCAGATCTATCAGCATGTTTTTTTTTTACTTATTACTTTGCATGCAGAGAGGGCTGTGTGGGGATAGATCCTCCATAATGGGGTGTGGACAAAGTGCCTCATGTAAATGTTGTTTTTTGTTTTAGTTTTAGTAATGTCAAATGTAATGTATTGGTTTGCATTTGCGATCTTTTTAAAAATGATTTAGTTAAATAGTGGGAGGCCATCGTGGTGCAGCGGTTAGCGTTGCCGCCTCACAGCAAGAGGTTCTCTGGTTTGATTCTCGGCTGGGGTGCCTTCTGTGCGAAGTTTGCATGTCCTCCCTGTGGTTGCGTGGGTTTCCTCCCACATCCCAAAGACATGCTGTAGGTGGATTGGACACTCCAAATTTTCCCTAGGTATGAATGTGTGCATGCGTGTGCCTTCTGTGGAAGGCTGGGCACTGGGCTGGCACCGTAAAACTCCACTGCCAATCATGAGCGGACAGGTGATCCGCTGTGGTGACCCCTAACCGGGATAAAGCCGAAAGAAGAAGAAGTTGGTGTTAAATAGTAATCAGTGATAAGTTTGTTCAATGTTTTGTGTTTCAAACAATCTCATCAGTGATTATTCATTTTATATATATATATAAACTGCAAGAAAGTCCCAGCGAAGCAAGACTTTTCACTGTGTAATGCTTTAAACCTCTTGTAGTGGAGGTCCTTGGGAATACACATAAATGACCACTTAAGGATATACAGTGTTTCAGCTATATGGCTTCTGAATGCCCAAGACTTTTCACTTTATTGCTTTTTAAGTCCTTCTGGGCACTATATATATATATATATATATATATATATATATGAACGTGTATAGAGGCAGCGGTCCTGCTAAATGATACTGCACCAAAGACTCAGAAACAAAATGCAGGAAAACAGTGTAGTATCAAAACACATAGGAACATCCAGTATACCACAGTAGAAGATAAATACCATACGAATCACGCTGACAGCACTTGTAGAAGGTAAACCATTTAATTGGAGATAACAAATGAGCGCTTTCGCGTGGACATCCACGCTTCATCAGATAATTTACTGAATCTGTCTTCTGAGTTTAAGTACAGTTGTTAAAGGCGGGAAAGCCTGCTCATTAAACAATTAATTATTTTAACAATCAAATTAAAACAAGCATCTCGTTTCTTTAAAGGGCCTGTCACTAAATATAGATTCAAATGGTGACATCAAACATTTTTCATACCCTTTAGAAATATCGCTAGAAATGCTTATGTACAAACTGATTAAAATTGATAAAGCTGAACAACTGAAAGCATCTTGTTGTCATGTCTTTCATATAAAATAAACACATTAAACAACCTAATAGCAGTGAATGTAAATATAAATAAATAAATTTATCCATTTTAAATGAAGGCTGGTAGAACATTCAAATATCAATCATGAGCATATATATGAATATGTATGTTTATGATGAACCTGAATATATCAATATAATACTACATATCAAGATTGTATGACATTTGAATATAGCTCATAAAGATACAGGATGAATATATGGGACTATACATGTAAAGACAAGATAAATCTAACTATCATTTTGTACATTTAAAATGCTACGTAAAACACATGTAATGTTGTGATCATATTTATCTATTGTCCTTACGTTTTCCTAACTTACACTGTTCAACTGTTTGATGTAATCAATGTTCATATTAATTATTACATATACATTAATATGAACAAGCAATTAAATAAATAAATAAATAAATAAATAAATTGATTTCAATTATTCGTCAAATTGATTCTAAAATGACAGCATTGCTCTAAATAAATAGTCTATAATGTGTGTATACATGTAAAACACTTATATAGATGCTCTGAATATATGTGTTTAGCTAATAAGAATGTGTTAATAGGATAATCTCAGTTGGATAAAATGAAACAAAATGTTATGTGGGTGACACATAAAGAATCTTAAGTCTATTTTTTAGATACTAGAGCTGGTTTAATCGAAACATGGTTATTGATTCCTGGTTCTATGTGTGCACCTAACCTTAATATCCAATTGAGTTCCATAAGCGCAAGATGATTCTCTTTATCTCCACCTCTGTCATCCTGTTTTACCTGTTGTAGGACTCTAAAGCAGAATGTATGTGTGGGGAACTCTATGATATGTTTCGCCAGAGCATTGGTATCAATGGCCTTGCGTATATCATATAAATGATTGTAAATACGCTCCTGTAGTTTCCTCTTTGTTAGTCCTACATAGAATGCCTTGCATTTGTTACAGGTTGCGAGATATACCAAGTTGGAAGTGTTACAAGTAGCTCGAAAATGTGGTTTAAAGACATAATCAGTGTTAGGATGTTGAAAATGTTGTATTTTTGTGATGAATTTACATCTGTTACAATTGTAACAAGGATATGTGCCAAACTCCTTAGTGTGAATACTGTTCACTGTATTAATGTCTTGTTGTATTTTGAGATGTGAATCACCACATAATATTCTCTTAAGGTTTTTACTATTTTTATAAGTAAACCTAGGATATTTACTAATGATGTTTCTAGTTTGAGGATCTATAGCTAAGATATGCCAGTTGTTACTAATGACTTGTTGTATCTTTTTTATGTCACTAGTGTAAGTAACAATGTAGCTGATGTAGTTGTCTCTGACATCATTTTTCCTATACGATCTAAAGTTTCCTTTTGTATGTTTCAGAGTCAAACTTTCCTTTTCTACAGGCTTGATATCATCCAAGACTTCAGATCTAATACTCTTGACCATAGAAGGATTGTAACCTCTGTTCATGAATAGGTCCTCCATAAAGTGTGCTTCTTTATTTAAATCTTCAGTATTGCTACACAATCTTTGAATTCTTATGAATTGACTTTTAACAATAGCTTGAAAGGTATGTCGGGGGTGCATGCTATTAAAGCATAACATGGAGTTTTTCCATGTGGGTTTTCTGAATAGGGTTGAATCTATCTTGCCTTCTCTATTAAATCTAAGTGTGACATCTAAGAAGTTTATTTCTTTGTCAGAAATTTCTTGTGTAAATCTTAAAAATGTGGTAGTGGTGTTCAAAAACTGCATAAATAGTTCAAATGAGGCCTGTGTGCCTTCCCAGATGACAATGACATCGTCCACAAATCGCCTGTAGAATTTGATGTGTTTAAAATTTTCGTGTGTGAAGAGATATAGTTTCTCCCACCATAAAACCACCAAATTGGCATAGGTGTTTGCGCAGGGGGTGCCCATGGCTACCCCCCACTTTTGTAGATAAATTGAATCACCAAACATAAATGCGTTATTATATAGCACTAGTTCTAGAAGCTGGTCTACAAGTATAATTCTATCATTAGAAAAAACAGTGTCTTTAGATAATAATTCATTTATGTATTGCATTCCTATGTCATTAGGTATAGAAGTGAATATATCTTTGACATCCAAGGTGATAAGGAAGTATGTCTGATGACAATCTAAAGTTAATTCTCTTATATCTTCAAAGAGATCATAGGTGTCTTTAAGTATAGTAGGTGACTGCTCCACTACAGGTCTCAAGATGTTTTCTATCAGTTGGGAAACATGTGCAGTTATCCACTTATCACCCGATACTATAGGTCTCAACGGGACCGGATATGTACCTTTATGCACCTTGGGTATCCCTTTTATTGTAGGGATTGTGGGATGTTCTATATGTAAAAATTCATAAGCTTCCTGGCTGATCTGTCGACACATGAGAAGGTCATACAGGACATCTTTGACTGTTTTAATAATTTTTGTCACTTCCTTAGTTGTTATGGGGCTGTATGTATCAACCTCCATTAATAGTTTAAACATACTATTAATATATTCTTGACTGTCTAATACAACCACTCCCCCTCCCTTGTCAGCTGGTTTTATGACTATTTGAGTATTTTGTTTAAGTGCATTAAGACAACAATTTTCCTGTGGTGTCAAGTTGTAAAATCTACCTTTCTTATCTACCTCATTAAAAATTGTGTAATACTGATTTTCACACGCTCTAAGGAAACATTCTACATGTGGGGGCATAGCTGGAATAAACGTACTTTGGGTTTTAAACAATGCTTCCCCTTGTTCATACACTGTGTTGTCATTAAATAACAATTTTAGAGAAAGTTTCCTGCAAAACAGTCTTAAGTCAAGTAACGTGTCTATTAAAGTTGCCGGAGTGGCCGGTATAAAGCTCAATCCTCTGTCTAGTACCTGTATAGCAGTACGGTCCAGAACAAGACTAGAAAGGTTAAATAATAACCCAGAAGTCAGTTCTTTTTCCTTCGGTTGATTCCTGGCGATTCCGCTGAGTTCTTTCTTTTGCGAGAACCCCTGCTGTGCGATCGTCCCCTGTGAGGATAAGTTGAGGGCCGTTTCTGATAAGGTAAAAAATTAACCAAGGATGGTAAAGCACTGGATGTGTTCTTCGGTATAGCTCCCGTAATGACGGAAGCAGTCTGTTGAAAAAGTGCTTCCTGATTGGGAGGAGGCGTGTCATTGTACCTGGTTTCAGTTTGATTGTGCTCTGATGATATCGTCACTTCCGCCTCCCTGGTCACTATGAAATATTCAGTCTTGAAGCGTTCAATAATAGCTGTATGTTGTGAATCTATCTTATTTCTTAGCTCAACTTCCAGTGGAGAAAAATATTCCAGCAGCAGGTTAATATAACTAAAACCTAACTGTATGTTAAGGTCCTGCCATTTCC
>NC_056744.1:309964086-310016586 GCF_019279795.1 Protopterus annectens
TCTTTGATATCCAGGCTATAGAATATCATTACCAGGTCTCTAGTAGTATCCTTAGTGTTAACTTTGTGTAATGGTGCTGCTTCTGGGAATTTTGTAGCATAGCCCATTATAGCATGTATTGATACCCATTGCTATAATCCACTAGTGTACCCACAATATATTCAAATGGCACATAAAATCTGGCTGACAATCTTCACTTAGCTTTGTTCATCCGTAGGTGACCTACTTATTTGTGACTATGGGCTATCTTTATTTATTTACTTACTAGTGTATACATTTGTTAATCAGGTATGCATACAGGGTTTACTATCAAAACACTGAATATCATAATGTAAACTGGTCAAAAATGTGGTTTACATGCTTGATGTGCTGCATATTAATTAGCTGACATCGCCGAATCGAAAAACTGAACATTTTGAATTCAGTAGTTTTTTATGTCAGCCAGGATATGCTTACCTGCCACAGCTTACCTATTTGCTTTCCAGCAGTATGAATGAACACAGTTCAGTACTGCAAAATGACAGAATTCACGGTTTTGCAGGGGGGGGGGCAAGCTCACACCTCCTGCAATCTATATATTCCAATTCTGAAATTGCACTACAGTCAGGAAAAGGATAAATTTCCCGATCTGCACTGTACCGCGATCTCGATTTGTAACAGCGAACACATATCAGCAAATGCACAGTGGCATTTGCGGCATCAGACACTCAGAGAATTGAAGGTCGGCAAAATGGGAATCAATCAATTGATGTTTGAAATTCTCATCTTCGCCGAACCTTCATTCTTCATTTTGATAGTAAATCGGTATACAGGCATATTTAAGATGGTTTGGTACAATATATTGAGATATAAGAATTAACTCAGAAGATACATGGGACTTCCAAGATGGTTGCACACTGAGCAACTGTTTGTTTCGTGCTCTCCCAGTGTGAAAACAAAAACTCAGCAGAGAAGGCCAGTAGACTTGTGTTTATGGGTAAATTTCAGTAACTGACAAGTAAGTGCACTGCCTAGATGCCAGGAATAAAGAAATATAGACGTCCTGGAAAAAATCAGCTACAAAAAGTGAGGAAGAAACACTGACTCGGCAAAGTTCTGCAGCTGTTCAGCAAAAAGCAATGCAGCCGTCAGATATCACTTCAAATAACCTACAGGAAGATATAAGACAGCTGCATACATACTTTGTTAAATTAAACAAAACACTGATGGAGTATATCAACACAAACAACAAAAGGCTGGAAAAATGTAAGAAGCTTTAAATAGATATTCAGATGAGATGATAAAGCTGCAAAAATCAGAGGTTGAAATGAAAAAAAGGCTCGCTGAATGGTAGACTGCTCAGGAAGAGATGTTTAAAAAAAAATAATAGAATTAGAGGACAGAGCACGTAGGGAAAACCTGAGATTTTCAGCTATACCAGAGAAGCTGGAAGGAACAGACTGCATTATTTTTGTGAAAGCACAAATAAGCAATTGGACTGGTATTCTACAGCAGGAGATAATTGAAAAGGCACGTCATGTGTACACTCCATACCTAGCAATGAGAAAGCAGCCTATTCTTCTAATAGTAAAGATGCAGTCCTACCAGCTGAAGGCGCTGATTCTGACAAAACTGTGGCAGAAGGACAAAATACTAAAAGTGGGAGACAGCAGAGTGTTTGTAGAAAAGGATTACTCACTGTACACAAGGCATAAGAGGAGTAAATTAATTTCACTATTCAGAGAATGTCAAGATGCAGGTGTGAGATTCAAACTACTGTATCCAGCTGTCTTTAAAGTATTCTTCCCTGGCAGGAAAAAAAAATTTTTGATGAAATGCATGTTCAAGAGGAAATACAAAAGTTTGTTCAACAAAAAGTGAGCTGTGAAACAGAAGGAGATACTCCTTCTTGTTCTTCTGGTAAGAAAGACAACACAGAGAGTTTACCTGTGAAATCTTTTCCAGTATTTCAATGGAAAATTTTGGAGAGAAGGAAGGGAGCATGAGAGTTGACTAGAAGAATTGAGAGTATGTTGGAAAGGAAGCAAATACAAGATATGGGTGATGGAGAAGAACAGAAGCAAATGCATGTATACTTAGCAGTTCTGCAGCTGGTCTTCATGTTTCCATGGAAACAATCTGATAAAGAGAAACTAGCTGTCTGGTTCTCATGTCTTCATTTGTGAAATATGACAGAACAAAAAAATCTGGAAAGATTAGACTTTTTCAGAATTTCTTGGATTTGTGAGGGGAGTCTAAAGTATATGCCCTACTTCATGTTATTAATGTTCGGAAAAATGCTTTGGGGAGGGGAAAAGAGGAGATAAAGTTAACTGTAAGTAAAGAAAACACTTTATTTTCTTAACAGTACTCTGTGATGTATGGTTTTCTTTGCATGCTGTTTTTATGTATAATGGGGATTATAAACAGGTGCTGCTGTTTTTCTTTTTCTCCCCTGTTCTCTATCTCTTCTTCTACACTTTTGAGAAACATAGGTAATGCATTATAAAAAAATGGGTTAAAAAGGCATGACAAAATTAAAATTAATGTGCTTTTTTCATTCTTGCATGGGGAAATGACTGTATTAAGAACCTTAGATTGATTAGTTTTAAGAGGGAGCAAGTAAATGAAAAAGAATATTGAATATAATGAGGCTTTTTGTCTAGCAAATGCATGTGTACTTAGTAGCAGTTCTGCAGCTGGTCTTCATGTTTCCATGGAAACAATCTGATAAAGAAAAACTAGCTGTCTGGTTCTCATGTCTCCATGGAGACAATCTGATAAAGAGAAACTGGAGATGACCTGGTGGAAGGGTATTGCCGGAGGGAAATGAAAAAAAAAAAAAGAAAAGAGAAATTGTCTAGGACATAATGTTCTCTGAAAGCAATCAGGGGTTTTCCCAGCTTGGAGGCCTTTCAAGTTAAGACAAAACCAATTAGATTTGAAGTAAAGTTTTCTAATTTTTTTGAAATACAGTAGAGATACTAATATAAACAAGTGCTTTGTTTTTTTTTTCTTTTTCTCACTTCTCTCTTTTTCTTTGTTCAGTTTCAGGAAATATAGGTACTGCAATGTAAAAAAAGGGGGAGAGAGGAGATCTGGGAGAAGAGAGGGAAGTAGGGTTACCACCTGTCCCACTTTGCGAGGGTCAGTCCCTCTTTGGGCAACTGTGTCCTGCAAAAAAGTTGCAAAAATGACAAATGTCCTGAGATTTTAGGACAAAGTTATTTCCTATATTTTATGTAATTTTCCATAAAACAGTTATTCTGTATCTGAAACACCTAAATGTTATAAGAAACAGAATAAGCAACTAAAATGCTACAAGAATAAGCTTTTATTTAGGCAAAAAAGTGAAGTTTTGTCCTTTGTACTTGCTGTGGGTATATTTCGGCCTGCAAAATTTGATGTATGTACCAAAAATGTCCCACTTTGGGCATTTGAAAAGGTGGCAACCCTAGAGGAAAGGCTTCGTTAAGAGAGTACGATAAAATAAAAATCTGTGTGCTTTTTCCCATGATTGCATAGGGAAGTGACTGGATTAAGACCCGAGGCATTATCCAGTAACAAGTTTATTAGAAAGCATGTAAATGAAAAAGAATATTGAATATTATAAGGCTTTTTTCTGGTAAACAAAGTAACCTTACAGTTTTGTGTCTGGTTTGCATGTCACTAGAAGACAATTTGATAAAGAGAAATGGCTTGGAGAAAATGTTTACTGAAAGCATTCAAGTGTTTTCTTGGCTGGGAGAGCTATAAAGATTGACAAAATCAAACAGCACTTACTATTAGCACAGGCTGTACCATACATCTCAGCATGATTAACATTTTGTTTTTGTTAACTCTAGCCTGTCTGTGTGGCTATCAACTTAGAACTTTTGTTCTTATTAGGAAGCAAAGAAGTTCAATATTTGAAGATGTACATAGTTTTGTGTGTTATTATTAAGCTAATAGGTTTTAGGGGGGTTGGGTGGTTTGTTTGTTCTGTTTGAGGGCTTTCAAAACCCCCCCAAAAGTTATATAAGATGTGGCATATGCTCAAATGGATATGACAAGAAACAGCTGCATAAAAGACCAACCTGCTGAGCAGTATATGCATGTAACATAAAAGTTGGAACTAGACATTTAAGAAAAAAGCAGTTATACATAAAAGGTGGTAATAATAACTATATAAGAACATTATGCTTTCTGTAATGCCTTTCAATCTGAACGGCCTTACAGATAAATATGAAAAAGAACAAGTAGTGAACTATATTAAAAATGTAGAGTGCAGATAGTTATGCTACAGGAGACAAACCTGTAAAGAACTGAACATATGAATTTGATTAAGAAAGGTTTTCAGAATGTTTATTGGAATACCTGAACAAAGGAAAAGAGGAGTACTTATATTAATTGCAAGATGAGCTCCAATAGTGATAGAAGTAGGAAAAAACAATAATGGAAGATACAAGGGGCTACTGTCTAGGGAGGAGGATTACACACGGGCATGCATTTACATCCCCCCCTAAAACTGCTGTAATGCAGCTTAAGAAAATTCTGGGAGAAATAATCAGCTTACTTATAGATGAGGACTGGAATTTGATTTACAACAGTGAAGATGTGTCTGGGGGGCCTAGAAGGGAAAATATAACAAAGAAGGCTAGATTTTTCAAGAATTTTATGAAAATGTTTGGCATGGAAGATGTGAATTCAGTACTAGGAATTCAGAGTAACTTTACATATTATTCTCCAAGATACAAAAACTGGGCTAGGCTAGATAGAATTTACATTTCACAGGAACATGTGCATTTAATTGAAGGTCTTGAAGCACACCCAATAAGTATTTCAGATCTTGCGCCAATAATAACTAAAATAAAAACATGAAGCAATGAAATAAAAATGAGACACTGGCACTTTCCCCAGTTGAAAAGAGAGGAATTTAAGGAATGAGTTTTGGAATTAATTCAGGAGCTACTAGAGAAGATAGAAATTTCTTCTGAAAATATAGCTAGAAAGTGGGATAAAATTAAAGGGGAGTTTAACACTGGGGTAGAACTAAAGGAAAGGGACATATAGTTAAGAAGTAACAAGAATTATTTCGAGGGACTGACAAATGTTAAAGTATTGCAAAATAGGGGGAATCATTCAGAACAAGAAAAGGAGCAACTGCAGAATGCTAAACAGAAAATAAGGGATTACCTCTATAATATGCACAAGTTTAGAAAGATTGATATTAAGCAACTGTTTTTGATAATAATTCTAGAGCACAAAAAGTTTTAGCACAACGACTCAAGTAACAGAAAGTGGAAAGGGCTGTCACGGATCTTAGGGAGCCTATAACAAGGAAGATAAAGATCTTGTAGAAGTATTAGAAATATTTAAAAAATATGAAAGTTTGGATAAAGCAGAGAAATATGGAACTCAAGAAAAGGTACAAATGGAAATGTTTATGGAAGAATTAAATATGCCAAAGTTAGAGGTAGATGAGGCTCAATTACTAATAGGACAGAAGGAGATGAGATAAAAATGGTGATACATAACCAATCTACAGGAAAGTCCCCAGGAACAGATGGTATTCCTGTGGAAGTCTGGAAGCTAGGAGGGAAACCTGATAAAGATCTGGAAGGTTTTGTTAACAGTAACTTAAGAGGAGGAGAAGTACCACTGACCTGGAAGAAGGCGATGGTAACGGTAATACCTAAAGAGGGTAAAGATCCATCAAATCCAGCTTCATACAGGCACATTTCAGTACTAAACCATGATTATAAAGTACACAAAAGAATATCCACAGGTCCCGGATGAATGTCCCACTCAGTAAAATCACAAATCCAACAAGTAGCAAAACAGTTGAACAACCCGATGGCTCCAGGCTGAAAGTAATAGAAACTATTTTATTAAACAGACATAAGCACTTTCACAGTTGATCTAACTGCTTCTTCAGTCATTCAAATAAATAAATAAAACAAATAAATACATATTAAAATATACCTAAAAATGTATGTAGAGCTTCTTGACAAAAAAATATGCATATGCATATAAACACAATATATAAAAAGTAACTATATATACACATATAACCGAACCCTCGTAAGGGTCTAGCTTTCAAAACAGGTTTGATAGGAAACTTATCATCTGGGAAGTGTTTAAATGATAAGGTTCCTATCAAACCTGTTTTGAAAGCTTGACCCCTTTAGGTATATTTTGACATGTATTTATTTGTTTTAGATGCATCTATCCATTGCAGGATTGTTTTATAGTTCTGATGAGATTATATATTTTCATGATCATGTTTTAAGGTATTTTTTTTATATATCTTTATTGTCATGTGTTGCTGTTTTTACTTGTCCCTTGTCAAAGGAAAAATATACTTTAAAAATGATCAAAACACGGTAGGTTCAGGTTAAGGCACTTTAATCTTGCAGCAAGGAGACAAAAACGTGCTAATACAGAGTTTGTCTAACCAGAAACAGGAAATACTTTCATTTTTATACATTCATAATCTGGTTGTACCCTACCATGCTGATGTAACAGATTACCACCTTTTTCATCATAATCTGCCAACCATCTTTCCCATGAATTTCTGCTGATTTATCAATTTTTATGTGAAACTTCCTGAGGAAAACAACATGGCCTTGATTACTCCCAGTTAGATACATGTTATGTTACCATTCAAGATACTATGGCTAATTCAAGCACAATGCTAGCAGTTCATTTCTCTAATAATCCTTTCTCTACTTTATCTCTAAGTTACTACAGCTGCACAAGTTTCCATCCTTCAAACAGAGCTGTTTGTCTAAAGTCATTACATTTATAAAATAAGGCATTGTTCATTCATTCGCTTCTGACCTAGCAGATAAACACCTGCTTCTCAAGTACATTTCCAAAAGGCATAAACATGAATATTGCTGTGCTAGCAATTACTATGTCAGAGGGCAACTTGCAAGTTTCAGAAAGCATACTGCAGTTTTCAAAAAGCATCTTTTTCAGTCTCATATGAAACTCAATTTGTATAAAATACAGTGTATGAAAAATAGAATGAAAAGCGTATTAAAATACTTGGTTATTAATTGGCATTAAGCATACACACATTAATACATATTTTTCTAACATCCCTATAGTGTTTATTGTTGGGATTCTGTAGGGGTGCTTTAAAATTGAAATAATTAGGAAGGGATAATTAAGGAAAGTGATGTAATTGTGCCTATATAAAGGAAATTATGTTATCTGGATTTTAACGTCTGAAGAACCAGTTAGATCAACTGTGAAAGCGCTTACATCTGTTTAATAAAATAGCTTATATTAGTCTGAGCCTGGAGCCATTGGGTTGTTCGGCGCTTTTGCTGCATGTTGGATTCATGATTATAAAGTGTTTATGTCTATAATGGCTAAAAAAATGGTGAAAGTGATACCAAAATTGATAGATATGGATCAGTGTGGTTTTGTGGAGGGGAGGCAAACATTTGACAATATTAACAAAGCGCTGATGATCCAGAGGGAAGCAGAATGTAAGAAAATACTATTGTTGTTGGTGGGTCTTGATGTAGAGAAAGCATTTGACAGAGTAAACTGGGATTTTATGAGCAGGGTAATGGAAGCATTTGCATTTCCTGACAAAATTATAAGGTTGATTAGGAGTATATACGAGGTATCAGAGGCAAAAATTAAAGTGGATGAGGTCCTCTCCGATAATTTCTGCTTGAGTAGAGGAGCCAAGCAGGGTTGTCCACTTTCCCCTTTGTTGTTTGCATTATATTTAGCACCATTGGCAAAGACAATAAGGGACTCAGAAATTCAAGGATATAATTGGTATGGTAATCAGGAAAAGCTGGCCCTATTTGCAGATGATACTATTTTATGCATAACAAAACCAGAAAGGGACATTACAGTATTGTGGAACATTTTATGACATTTCAGATCTTCTCGGGATACAAAATTAATGAAGCTAAAACAAAGGCAATACCGGTAAATTATGTACCCACACACAAATTGTTCCAACAATATCCATATTTATGGGAACACGATAAAATGAAGTATTTAGGAGTGTGGATTAGAAATGAGTTTGTTGTGGCAACTAAGGATATGTGGGAAGATACTAAACAGAAGATAATACAAAAAAATTGAGAAACTGGAAGCTTTGTTATATGCATATGGATGCTACGATACAAGCCTTTAAAATGTTTTAGCCCCTTTAGTCTTATACACAGGTCAGGGATATTTTTATCAACCAGAGGAGAAGCTGCAGATAGCAATTTAAAAAAGGTTAAAGGGCTTTATCTGGGAAGGGAAGACAGCAAGGGTCAAGTGGGTTAAGCTGATTCTTCCAACAGAACAAGGCGGACTAGGATTAGCCAATCTGAGAGGGTACTTTAGAGCAATATAGGTAAGGCTCTTATACACAGCACAAGCAGAAAACTTCTATTCATAAAATAACAGGGAGTATTCTAAGAACCAAATAAACATGAGAATGGAGAGAAGAGATTCTGCTAATAGGGATACAGATAACAGGCAAGAGGGGGGCTGGAAGTTATTGCACAAAACTGGCAAAGGAACCAAGGTATTGACAGCAAATAACTAGAAAGGGAAAGGTAATAGGCCACGAATTTATTTGGACTTCAGGTTACAAATTGCCTTCACTATCAAGGACTGATATCAGAGTATAGGCAAACAGAAAGAAATGGGGGGGGGGTCCTAAATGAATGACCAGTGCTGGTAGAGTTTTCAATAGTATCTAGAACAGAAGCTGCCATTCAAAAAAGGAATAATTAGTAGAGCATATAAAATATTGCCTGATAATTATAAGAATCAATCAGAGAAGCTTAGAAAGGATTGGGAAGAGAGATTGGATAAGCAATTCACAAAGAGGTAATGGGGGGAGATATGTATGTCTTTCAAATATGCAACAAAGTGTAGAAGATTTAGGAGCTTTGCCTGAAAGTATTTACATAGCTAATTTTATATCCAAAGTAGTGTCCAAAGAATTTTTCCTCAGGTGGAGAGCAAAAGTTGGAGGTGTGACAGGCAAGAAAGAGGTAGCTGGAGACATATTTTTTGGGAGTGTAGTGAGCTGGTTGACTTTAGGGATTCCCTGCAAACTGCTCTGTCAGAGATGCTGGGTGAGCAGATTGGATTGACTGGGGAGATGATTTATTTCAGCTGTGATACAGAATTGGAATTGCCTAGACATAGTAAAGCCTTGCTGAGTCTAATTATGGTGGCTGCCAAAAAAGCAATTACTAGAAAATGGAAATCAAAGTCTAAACCAGCTATACTAGAAGTAGTGAATATAGTAACAGAGATAAAATAATTGGAAATGGCATCTTCAGAAAAGGGCAGGAGCAAATTCCATAGGAAAAAATGGGAATTGTGGGAACGATACATGTAGAGAAGGAACAAGGTTTAAGAGGCAGGATGTGATTGAGCTATATAATGTTTAACTGATAATGACTGGATAGATTATAAGTGACGTATAATGTTTGCAACTAAAGTGGTGCCAATGTTTATAAATGTAAGATTGCCTGTGTCATACGTGATAATTTAATAAAGATGTTTACTGAAAAAAAAACACAGAAGATACAGCAGACAGACTGACATTGTGGTGCAGTATGCAGTGAAAAAAACAAAACAGAATTAGGAAATGCTATTTGCCAGCAGCTGAATTACCATATTTACAACAATGTAGTTGAACTACTAAGATTTATAGTAAATATGCAATAGTAAGTAACATAACAAAAATAATATACATTTTACACAGTAATAGTAAAATTTGAAATGGTAAACAGTGTAACACCCATAATATAGAATATTTACAAAGCAATGAGGCACCAAGTTGTCTTTGTAAAAGAAGCTCACTCGATTATAAATGAAGCTTATTTCAGCGGAGCAATATAAGCTGAGAAGGTAAGTTACTGAGAGGTATAGGTACTGACAGGGTTAGTTAGTGAGAGGTATAGGTACTGACAGGGTTAGTTAGTGAGAGGTATAGGTACTGACAGGGTTAGTGGGAGGCATAGGTACTAATAAGGTTAGTTAGTGAAAAGTATATGTACTGATCAGGTTAGTTACTGAGAGGTATAGGTAATGACAGGGTTAGTTAGTGAGAGGAATAGGTACTGATCAGGTTAGTTAGTGAGAGATATAGGTACTAATAAGGTTAGTTAGTGAGAGGTATAGGTACTAATAAGGTTAGTTTGTGAGAGGTATAGGTACTGATCATGTTAGTTAATGAGAGATATAGGTACTAATAAGGTTAGTTAGTGAGAGGTATAGGTACTGACAGAATTAGATAGTGAAAGGTATAGGTACCGACGGTTAGTTATTGAGAGGTATAGGTACTGATCAGGTTAGTTAGTGAGAGATATAGGTACTAATAAGTTTAGTTAGTGAGAGGTGTAGGTACTGACAGGGTTAGTTGATGAGAGGTATAGGTACTGATCAGGTTAGTTAGTGAGAGATATAGGTACTAATAAGGTTAGTTTGTGAGAGGTATAGGTACTGATCATGTTAGTTAATGAGAGATATAGGTACTAATAAGGTTAGTTAGTGAGAGGTATAGGTACTAATAAGGTTAGTTTGTGAGAGGTGTAGGTACTGACAGGGTTAGTTTGTGAGAGGTATAGGTACTGATCATGTTAGTTAATGAGAGATATAGGTACTAATAAGGTTAGTTAGTGAGAGGTATAGGTACTGACAGGGTTAGTTAGTGAGAGGTATAGGTACTGACAGGGTTAGTTAGTGAGAGGAATAGGTACTGACAGGGTTAGTTAGTGAGAGGTATAGGTACTAATAAGGTTAGTTAGTGAAAAGTATATGTACTGATCAGGTTAGTTAGTGAGAGATATAGGTACTAATAAGGTTAGTTAGTGAGAGGTATAGGTACTAATAAGGTTAGTTTGTGAGAGGTATAGGTACTGATCATGTTAGTTAATGAGAGATATAGGTACTAATAAGGTTAGTTAGTGAGAGGTGTAGGTACTGACAGGATTAGATAGTGAAAGGTATAGGTACTGACGGTTAGTTATTGAGAGGTATAGGTACTGATCAGGTTAGTTAGTGAGAGATATAGGTACTAATAAGTTTAGTTAGTGAGAGGTGTACGTACTGACAGGGTTAGTTGATGAGAGGTATAGGTACTGATCAGGTTAGTTAGTGAGATATATAGGTACTAATAAGTTTAGTTAGTGAGAGGTGTAGGTACTGACAGGGTTAGTTGATGAGAGGTATAGGTACTGATCAGGTTAGTTAGTGAGATATATAGGTACTAATAAGTTTAGTTAGTGAGAGGTGTAGGTACTGACAGGGTTAGTTGATGAGAGGTATAGGTACTGATCAGGTTAGTTAGTGAGATATATAGGTACTAATAAGGTTAGTTAGTGAAAGGTATAGGTACTGACAGGGTTAGTTAGTAAGAGGTATAGGTACTGATCAGGTTAGTTAGTGAGAGGTATAGGTACTGACAGGGTTAGTGAGAGGCATAGGTACTAATAAGGTTAGTTAGTGAAAAGTATATGTACTGATCAGGTTAGTTACTGAGAGGTATAGGTACTGACCGGGTTAGTTAGTGAGAGGCATAGGTACTGACAGGGTAAGTTAGTGAGAGGCATAGGTAGTGTAGTTGGAGAACACAAGAGGATATCTGCAGAGGTGACTTGTCCCATGCTTGTTGAAGCAGTGATGTGGGCATGATTTTCTGATGTGATTTTAAGTGACATTTTAAATTCTTTTGAGGATGTGATATTGTCCAGAGGATTTCTTTCTTTTTAATTTCTCCAATTTTTGGGTTTCTAGTACCATGATGGGAATGGACCCCATTCCCAAGTCAAAGTATTATTAAAGTTCACGAAATTAGTATTGTTTCAATCTTTGATGTCAGCCAAATGTGCTCTTTGCAGCACCTGCAATGTGCCCAGTAATGACTCCTTCTGCAATTCATACGGAGGAACATGGACTGGTAACATATCTAAACTTGATTGTAGATTCTTTTTTATAAGACCTGTTGCTCCTCCTACTATTGGAACTGTCTGGGTAAACTTCTTCCATGTTGCCCTCATTTCTGCCTGCAAATCTTGGTATTTAATGACTTTGTGTCTGTCTGTAAGTAAGATTCCATAGTCACGGCATATAGCAATTTCAATGATTAATGCTACTTTTGTTTCTTTTCATGAACTACTATGTCTGGTTTTCTCGCATCTGTTTTTTGAACTGTTGGTAATGGGTGATCCCATGTGATGTAGACTTCATCATTTTCCATGATGCTTTGTGGTTCATGTTTCCAGTGTTTTTTCAGCTACTTCAATATTATAATATTTGCACAATCCGCAGTGCAACAGTCTTGCCACATTATTATGCCTTTCAGTATACAGTCCTGCCACTAGTACATCACAAACAGCAACAAGATGTGCGACTGTTTCCAATTCTGTTTTACAAAACCTACATTTGTCTATTTTTCCCACATGTTCAATGGACTTTGTAAACCAACGTGTATGTAGCCCACTATCTTGGGCCACCAATATTAACATTTCATCTTTTGGTTTAAATTCACCTCTCCTTAACCATTTCTGCATTTGATCCTGATCAACATGAGGTTGTTTCAAGAGTTTTCTATACTTGCAGCTATATTTATGCATTTTCCACATTTCTTGCCTTCTCATCTGATCCTTCACCTTATATTCTTTCTTTTGTTTCTGGCACATTCAGTTGCTGTCTGATTATCTACTTCTGGTTTGATTTCCATTCCTGCTTGATGCTGATATGCTTCTGCTAAACTAAGCAGGGAAGTCATCTTAGACTTATTCTCCTCATGTTTCAAAACTTTCACTATGTTTGGGTCTTGTGAGGTCAGCAGATATGTATGCAGTCCCACAGCTGTAGATCTATACATGTAATCAATTTTGAGGAGGCCCATATCGCCTTCAGGACTGGGAATATATAATCTTGGTATACACTGATGTTCATAAATCATTTGATGAGCATGAAGCATCCTTCTTGTTTTCCTGTCCAACCTATCCAACACTTTTTGGGGCCAGTCATTCACTCCACAACTATAAGTTAGGACAGGAAGAGCAAATTGGTTTATAGCTTGAACTTTGTTCCTAAATGTCAACCCTGTTTTCAGTATTAATTTAAGTCTTGTAAAATATTCCTAAGTTTTATTCACATCTGTTCATGTTTTATTGTTGATCCTACATCAATCCCCAAATATTTATACACTCCCTCTTGCTCAAGTTCTTTTATATCACATTTCCTGTCCCAAACTGATGTTTCCTTGTCGCTGCAGCTTTCCTGCTTTAAAGTGGGGCTAAGATAAAGGGCAGCTCTGAGTTTCAACCTATTTTAGAACCTGCAGTCACCTTTGCCTTCTTGACTTGTACCTAGGCTTCCAGAAAGGTCATCTTGTTGAAGAAGTTAAAGAAGTTTCCTGAAAAAGTTGACAATATGTACACCTTTAAGTTGGCCCCAGGAGCTAGAAATCAGTATAGACTAGAGATGGTTAGATGTCCAAACTCCATTTACTGCCCATTTGTTTTTGTCTTTTGCAGAATGAAAACTGGAATGGGAAATCCCAACTGCTTTGGGGGCATTTTGTAATCTGCTCACTTAAGCTCTTTTTTTGAAAGCATTAGATGTGTAGTAATCAGCTGAGGTGTGTATGCATGCTGTGACACCATTTGCTGCCCGGACACTTGGGAGATTGGTTTATTTTGTACATCCACTTGCTGCTGTACCTCCAGCCCCACCTTCACTACGGCTCAGGTAGATGATGTCACCCCTACTAGAGAGGACAGCAGGCCATGGCAGTATTTTGATGATGTCACCCCTACTAGAGAGGACAGCAGGCCATGGCAGTATTTTTCTCTCTTGTCCAGCCCTCTGGTGCACAGTCCATTAGCAGAAAACCTGAGTCATCGTTGATGTAAAGGGGCACCATACTCCTGTATCCACAAGCCACATGGCATTACTGGTTATTTCTACAATCTGAATTAGTCTGATGAGGGTGGTTGGCAAAATAAGAAGATAATGGTGAGCTGTGCCGACCTATAAGGGAGGTGGGGAAAGATAAAGGAAATGAGTAACTGGCAAGGTGATTTCAAGGGATGGTGCATAATGCATCAGGATTATAAGAGGGAACGGGAGTTTTTAATAACTGGGGGAGCAGGTATTACTAAGCACACCCACAGAAACCTGATCCTTAGGGTTTTTTTTAATTAGCTCATATACTAATAAATGAGTATGGGTGAAGGCACGAAACGTACTTCTACCTATATAGACATATAAGCGGTTGTAAAGGTTCCTTTCATTTGCTTGTTTCATGACTATTCAAACGTTATTCCTTGAAATACAGTTTCCTTCTTCTTGTCTGTACACTATATGCTTTAGTGATGTGCAAGTCTGAACTATGAGCTGCAAAATGGACATTTTGTTTATTGGCCAAACAGTTTGATTGCTTATTTATTTAATGATACAGCTTTTTCTAAGCTGGAGCAACCTCATATTGAGAATATTATACAAAACTACCTGAATTATGAGAAGTAGTTCAGTCATTTTTGTGCTCAACTCAGTAGTTTCCTGTAATTACAGCCAAGCAGTTGTGATTAGAATGTGCAGCTGAGTTTGAAACAAGCATAGCAAAACGCTATTTTGAATACACCATATCCTGAATATTGCAGCTACTGTAAATATTAATGCCAAGTGTTATGCTTTGGCTGAAGATCTAATAACAAGGCAAATAATAAATTCCATGATAGTTTTACCTTCCTCTATTACTTTTTTAAAGTAGGCAAACTCGTTAGACACAAATGTTTCTTATCATAGGTAATCAGAAGCACTTTCTGATCAAGTAAGTTGTTTAGAGCGACATAGTTTCCAGGAGAAGACTATAGGAATCAAACCCAAGACTTCAGTGTGAATATTTGCAGCTTGAAGCCTGAATCCTCTGTGATATACCTCTACTGGCCTTAAACGTTTACTTGAGTTCCTGCCGATCCATTGACATCACTTACCTCAAGTGCTGTGCTGTATGATCGACGTTAGAGTGACATGAGCTTTGCTGACACAGTTCTTTACTACTGTGTGATTTTGTACCAGGTAAATTTAAGTTCAGGGGGTGTGGGGGGTGCCCCCTCACATGGGGGGATGCAGGGGTGCTCACTATTTTTCAGCCAATCAAACAGCACTCGATGAAAGTGCTGTTAACCAATCAACATGTATCCTTCTACTTGTCCATCACCTCTTCTGTAAGAAGCATTTCCTCCTGTCCTCTGAAATTCATTCTCTGTAACTTCATCCCAAACCTTATAGATCAGTGAACATATTTCTTCACTGGAAAATAGTGTATTCCTGTACATCAGCTTTCCTTAAGTAAGTCATTGTTTCTCGTGGAACACTTTCTCTTTCAATGTTCCTTCGAGGAATACATGTATAAATACCTGAATCTGCTACATGTCATTTCTCATACAGCCTGTGTATCGCTGTTGCTTCCTCTTGTTTGTACCCCTACAAGCTGTTCATGTCCTTGCTAAGGAAGGTATCTATATCTGCAGAACTGCGCACTGTATTTCAGCCGGTGTCTTTCTAGTGTTCTGTACAGTGGAATTATTACCCGCCTTTTCTTGTTGCTGATGCCTTTACCTTGACACCATTGCATTCCGTTTGCTTTGCTTTCTGCTTTTTCACCATTGTATTTCAGTGAGATAAGAACCCTAAAATGCCTTCATTATAGATGCTGTGTGCTCACTTCCCAGCATATACACTGCATCAGAGTTTTTGTGCCCCATTAAAAGCCAACAGTACAAGGGCACATCCTTTCATTACTCGCCCAGCTTCTGCAGGTACTGACACAGGAGAGGGAGCACAGTGGTTACTGCAGGGAGGTAGTGACTCTTGTAGTTTATGCCCAGGATAAGTTGACTGAGTTGTATTATGCTTGGGAGAAGAAAAGTATTGGTAAACCAGAGGGAGAATTCTATTCAGGGATTTTGTAGCTGTTCATAGCATTTTTTCATTGAATATTTCACCATATCCCCCACACAGTGCCAACAGGAGGGTCATTACACAATAAGTAGTTGGCATACATACAGCTGTGCTGATGAATTCCTTCTGTGTTACAGGTTATTTGCACATACTACGTCCTATAAAGTATCAGCTTCCTGGCATCAATTTCCAAGGTCATAAAAAGCAACAGTAGTATAATGGTACACAGATAAATGAAACTACTGAAATCTGTTTTAGTAAAACATGTATAGCACAGATAACTCGTCTCTACCTGTATCCTTTGCACATATACATATTTATTTATTTGCAGTTGGTTTACCAGGATAGTCCACTGGGCAAAAAGAACCCGTTTTCAATGGAGTCCTGGGGAGAAAAGCTCCAAAAACAATTAGCAAGGTTACAATAAGGTATTTAGTTTCAATTATACAATTCCTATGGACTTGGAAATACAGTAGGCTAGAGTACAAACATATACAAATATTACAATCTTGTATCGCTGGAAACAATTTACAATATAGAAACTGAGAGGCTTTTACAAATTAGGGTGGGTTACACTGGAGATATCTTTCATACATTCAGGATGAGTAGCTTAATACAATCAAGAGAACGGTATATGTGCTGATATAGAACCTTTCAATATAGAAACAGAGAACCTTTTCCATCAGAGGGTATATTTACACTAAGGTACCTTTAGTTATTCAGAAAAAGCTAATACAAGCAAGAGCAAGATCTATGAGTTTAGGAGAGTAAGTAGAAATTCTCATTATAAATAGGGGAGGAGAAGTGAAAATTCTCAGTATGAGGAGATTATGTTGGGTGGGAGCAGGAGCATTCCCACTGGGAAATTAGGTGTGAGTGAAGGGATTTTTTGAATGAGAAGTGATTTGTGATGGTACGAATGGATGGTGGTAAGGAGTTCCAGAGACGAGCAAGACTGTAGGATAAGAGATTTTTTCCAGGGGGACAAATTGGTTTATACAGTTCAATTAGGTTTTGGTTGTTAGATCTTAGAATTCTATCAGGGAGGTGCATTTTGAAGGTAGAGGAAAGGGATGGGCAGAGGGAGGGATTGAAGATGAGTTTGTGTGCAAGAGTCAGTTGGAAGTAGGTGAGGTGATTGGGTAGTTCTAACCATTTTAGTTTGTGGAGAGCTGAACAATGGTGCGAGGAGGACTTATGGGAGGTAGCAAACTTGACTATTTTGCTATAGCAAGAGGAGAGTTGTGTTTTGAGAGAAGATTGTAGGTTAGTTAGAAGTGGGGCTCCATAGAGGAGGGATGGGATGAGAAATGTGGTAGATAGGGTGAGTTTGGTGGAGGGTGTAAGATAATGATTCTGTCTGTAGAGCATGCTGAGTTTTTGGTGGGGTTTTTTATGTTTAGTTGAAGATGAGAATTGAATTTAAGCTGACTATCAATTTGGACCCCAAGTAATTTGGCCTCAGATACAAGTTCTAGGGGTGTATTGTTGTGACTAGTAATAGTGAAATTACTTGGATTGAAAAAGGTAGCTTTAGAGGGGGTGAGTACCATTACTTTGGTTTTGGAGGCATTGAGTACAAGGTGATTTGTTTTCATCCATTGTTCGGTGGTTGAGAATGCATCTTGAGTAAGCTTTAGCAGTGTGGGGATGGAGGTAGCAGAGCAGATTATAGTTGAATCATCTGCATATTGGATAATTTTAGTTGAAGGGATAGAGCTGTGGAAATCGTTTATGAATATATTGAAAAGCAGAGGACCCAGTATAGATCCTTGGGGAACACCGGTTGGGGTGTTGATGAAAGGGGAACTGGCTTTTTTCCATCTCACTGCCTGATATCTATTAGATAAGTAACTAGTGAACCAGTTCAGAGAAGAGGGTGACAAGTTAAGCTTGGAGAGTTTAGTTAGTAGTAAATTGTAGGAGATAGTATCAAAGGCTTTAGAGAGATCTAGTAGGAGAGTAGACACAATGTGTCCTGTGTCCCAGGCTTTATTCACAGTTTCCAGGAAGGAGAGTAGGGCGGTCATAGTACTATGTCTTGGTCTGAAACCATGTTGTGTTGGAGTTAGTAGGTTATTGTCTAAGAGGTATGGTAGGAGTTGTAGGTGAATACACTTTTCTAAAAGTTTAGAGATAGGAGATAGAATAGCGATGGGATGGAAATTAGTAATATTGTTATTGCTGCCTCCTTTGTGCAATGGAACAATAAAAGCTTTTTTCCAGATTTGGGGTACCAAGCTTTCTTGAATGGAATGGTTGATTAAAATGCTGATGGGGTAGGCAATGGCTTCAGCAGCTATACTGAGAAAGTAAGAAAGAATGTTATCAGGGGCATTAGAGCATGGTTTTAGTTTCTGCAGTAGTTTTTTTATGGTGGATGTGGGTATAGGTTTTAGTGTGAATGGTGGGGGGAGGGGGAGAATTTGAGAATGTTGATGGAGTGGAGATAGAGGGATGAGCAGTGGTGAGGGGTGAAAAGCTGGTAGGGGAGGATTTGGGTGAAGTGGGGTGTGTGGTGGGGTTTGAAGATAAAAAGGATGAGGTTAGTTTGGAGAGTGAATCAATGAAGAAGGTGTTGAATTGAGTGGCCAAGTCTATGTCAGGAGTGTTAGGGTCTGGGCTCAGGTTATCTGGTTTGTTGGGATTAAGGAGGGTAGAGATGCATTTCCAAAATTTTTGAGGGTTTGTTTTGTTGTTGTTTTGGATTATGGAGAAGTAATTTTGTCTATCAGAGATGATACATTTTTTTACTTTGTTTCTGAGTGTTTTGTATTCGTTATGGGCTAGGGGAGTCCTATGTTTCTGATATGATGACCATGCCTTATCTCTAAGGTGCATAGTTACTAGTGTGTTTTTTGTTAGCCAAGGGGCAGTTTTGTTTTTTATTCTTTTTGTTTTTATGGGGGCTTGTTCTAAGAGGTTTAGAAAAGTTGAGTAAAAGTGGGCGACAGCCTGTTCCAGAGGTGGAGTTTTTAGGGTGTACCAGTTGATTTCTTTTAGAGAGTTGAAAAAGGTAGTGGGGTTGAAGTTTTTTTGGCAGCGAGTAGTAATAAAATTGTGAGTAAGATGTAGGGGTGAAGTTAGTCTGTGTGTGAATGTGGGCAAGTGGTCATTAAGGGAATCAGGCAGGGTGCCACTATTTGAGAAGTAATGAGGGTGGGAGACTAATATCCAGTCTAGGGTACTATCACTGGTGTGGTTTTTTGAGGGCCGAGTTATGGAGTTGATCAGTATATCCAAAAGAAAAGCGGGCAGTAAAATTGAAAAGATCAGAAGGCATGACTTTTGTAGGGAGTAGACAGTAAATGTTCCCTGCAACTATTGCACCCATTTCTGAGAGTGAAAAACTCTTGTTTTTCCATGAGATCGTTGAAGGAGAAACAGTGCCTTAGTCCATGTGCATTGACATCTGAGATTATTGCACTGGCTGAAGCAGCCACCCCTTTAGATGAGCTTAGTTTTAAAGTTACACATTAAATTCATTTTTTTTTCAAAGTCCTATGGAATTCAGCCCCTGATGCTCATGATTACAACATAAAGCTTTTGTAGCTTTTGCAATGTTACTGCACTGAGACTGACACTGAATTACACTGTTACTGCACTGAGACTGACACTGAATTGCACCGTTACTGCACTGAGATGGTCACTGAATTACACGGTTACTGCACTGTGGCTGACACTGTATTACACGGTTACTGCACTGAGACTGACACTGAATTACACTGTTACTGCACTGAAACTGACACTGAATTACACGGTTACTGCACTGAGACTGACACTGAATTACATAGTTATTGCACTGAGACTGACACTGAATTACACTGTTACTGCACTGAGACTGACACTGAATTACATTGTTACTGCACTGAGACTGGCACTGAATTACATGTTTCCAGCATGTAAACTGTCACTGAATTACACGGTTACTGCACTGAGACTGACACTGAATTACACAGTTACTACACTAAGACTGACACTGAATTACACTGTTACTGCACTGAAACTGACACTGAATTACACGGTTACTGCACTGAGACTGACACTGAATTACATAGTTATTGCACTGAGACTGACACTGAATTACACTGTTACTGCACTGAGACTGACACTGAATTACATTGTTACTGCACTGAGACTGACACTGAATTACATGGTTACTGCACTGAGACTGACACTGAATTATACAGTTACTTCATGAACATCGTCACTAAATTACATGGTCACAGCATGGAGACTGCCACTGAATTACACTGTTACTGCACTGCGGCTGTCACTGAATTACATGGTCACAGCATGGACACTGACACTGAATTACATGGTCACAGCATGGAGACTGCCACTGAATTACACTGTTACTGCACTGAGTCTGTCACTGAATTACATGGTTACTGCACTGAGACTGACACTGACACTGAATTAGACTGTTACTGCACTGAGACTGACACTGAATTACACTGTTACTGCACTGAGGCTGTCACTGAATTACACGGTTACTGCACTGAGACAGACACTGAATTACACAGTTACTGCATGAACACCATCACTGAATTACATAGTCACAGCATGGAGACTGTCACTGAATTGCACAGTTACTGCACTGAGACTGACACTGAATTACACTGTTACTGCACTGAGACTGACACTGAATTACATTATTACTGCACTGAGATGGTCACTGAATTACACGGTTACTGCACTGAGGCTGACACTGAATTACATGGTCACAGCATGGAGACTGTCACTGAATTACAGTTACTACATTGAGACTGTCAGTGAATTATACAATTACTGCACTGAGACTGTCACTGAATTACACTGTTACTGCACTGAGACTGACACTGACACTGAATTACACAGTTACTGCATGAACACTGTCACTGAATTGCATAGTCACAGCATGGAGACTGTCACTGAATTTCACAGTTACTGCACTGAGACTGTCACTGAATTACACTGACACTGAATTACACAGTTACTGCATGAACACTGTCACTGAATTGCATAGTCACAGCATGGAGACTGTCACTGAATTTCACAGTTACTGCACTGAGACTGTCACTGAATTACACTGCGACTGCACTGAGACTGACACTGAATTACACTTTTACTGCACTGAGACTGACACTGAATTACATTATTACTGCACTGAGATGGTCACTGAATTACATGGTTACTGCACTGAGACTGACACTGAATTACATGGTCACAGCATGGAGACTGTCATTGAATTACACAGTTACTACACTGAGACTGTCAGTGAATTATACAATTACTGCACTGAGACTGTCACTGAATTACACTGTTACTGCACTGAGGCTGTCACTGAATTACATGGTCACAGCATGGACACTGACACTGAATTACATGGTGACAGCATGGAGACTGTCACTGAATTACACAGTTAATGCACTGAGACTGTCACTGAATTACACTGTTACTGTACTGAGATGGTCACTGAATTACACTGTTACTGCACTGAGACTGACACTGAATTATACTGTTACTGCACTGAGGCCGTCACTGAATTACATGGTCACAGCATGGACACTGACACTGAATTACATGGTCACAGAATGTAGACTGTCACTGAATTACACAGTTACTGCACTGAGTCTGTCACTGAATTACATTGTTAATGCACTGAAACTGACACTGACACTGAATTACACAGTTACTGCACTGAGACTGACACTGAATTACATGGTCACTGCACTGAGACTGTCACTGAATTACATGGTTACTGCACTGAGGCTGTCACTGAACTACACTTTTACTGCACTGAGACTGTTACTGAATTACATGGTTACTGCACTGAGACTGTCACTGAATTACATGGTTACTGCACTGAGACTGTTACTGAATTACACGGTTACTGCACTGAGACTGTCAGTGAATTACACTGTTAATGCACTAAGGCTGTCACTGAACTACACTTTTACTGCACCGAGACTGTTACTGAATTACATAGTTACTGCACCGAAACTATCACTGAATTACATGGTTACTGCACTGAAACTGTCACTGAATCACTGAATTACACTGTTACTGCACTGAGACTGTTAGTGAATTACATGGTTACTGCATGGAGACTGTCACTGAATTACAAATTTACTGCACTGAGACTGTCACTGAATTACACTGTTACTGACTGAGTCTGCCACTGAATTACATGGTTACTGAACTGAGAATATCACCAAGTGAGAAAAGTTCTAACTTTGACTGAATTTGATGCGAGGACTAGGGGCCCACAGAAAGGCACATCTGATTATTGACAGGGAGGGTAGAAAGTATGGCAAAATTTGAGGCACCATGTGTATGGGAAAATCTCCCAAAAATACTTAAAAAAAATGACCAGATTATGCTATTGGCCAAAAGAAGATGGACAGTAAAAAACAAAGGAATGTCCCTTTTCCATATGTTGGAGGGACCTTTGAGTTGATTATGTTTGTAGTTAGTGCAGGGAGTGCATCTCCCTGTGATGATAGGAGGTACTTGCCAGCACAGCTAACTGGAATTTTTTAAATAATTACATCACTTGTAAATATCAAACTGATTTATACAAGATCCTTGTGTTACAAATGCATTACAACTGTATGTCATGTGTATATCAAACTGATTTGTACAGATGTTTCTGTTAAAAAGGTATTTGTAAATTGCTTGTGTTTGAAATGTATCCATAGTGTGCCCTAATGGAGAGAACAGAATTATACATGCACTATTGTAACTGTTTAAAATCTATGTTTTAACAGAGGAAACTGGAAGGTTAACCTCAGTCCAGCAAACTTTAAAATATATCTAAAATTAAATCAATTTATGGGCTAGGCCATAAAAATACTATCTCACAGGCTTCAGTGCAGCCAGAGACACAAAGTCTGTACTAAGCAGCTTTCTATATTGTCTTTGTGGTGAACTAATTACTGTTCTGGAAGTGTGGTGGCATGAAATTATTTTATGCCTTCCAGCACCTGCCACAGCTCTGAGCAAAAGCCTGTGTGATTGTATTTTTACAGGTAGGTTCTATATCCTGCCAGCTTCCAGCAGGACCAGAAGTGATGTTATTCTGCAAGCTATCCCAGAAGTAATATTTTAGATATTATTTTAAGAAGTCTCTCAGTGAGATTGTGCATTCTGTATTCTGACTTGGGCCTGACAACAAGAAGGACCCCTCACCACATCATCTGCCTTGCTCTTTTATGTAAGTAGGGAATAATAATTCTCTTAGATTCAGTCAGGAATATAGTGAAGTTTAGTTTAGATATTGTTTTTCTTTATTTGTCTGAGCCTGCCCTTCAGGGTTATTTTAAATATTTCCTGTGATTTGAACTCTGAAGGCACTGTGAATATATACTTAGCATTTTCTTGTTCTTTTATGATTTATTATTAAATATATTTAAACTTTCATTGTGGCTGATCTTTGTAGTGATATATAAGTTTTAAGAGTATTTGCATATTTATTTGGTGACACTGTGTGGGCCACTTCTAATAGCCTTGCTTTTGGTCAAACTACCATTTGTATTAATATTAATTTCACTCAGTATATTGGGTACCCTTGGAAGAGCCTTAAGATAGTTGGCAGAAGTGTATGGTGGCAGTCATAACTACCTTATAGTCTGGGCAGAAGGGGGCATAGCTAGTAAACCTGTGCCAGCCTTTCCCAGGTGTGTGTGTGTGTGTGTGTGTGTGTGTGTGTGTGTGTGTGTGTGTGTGTGTGTGTGTGTGTGTGTGGGGGGGGTGTAAATCAAACCTCCAAGAGTGTGTGTGTCAGCTACTTGCACAGGGACATGAAGCACTAGTTGGACAGAGAGGGTGCTGGAGGGCTTGACTTGGACACTCAGCTGAGATGTCAACTGTATAGCTCTTCCAGTGTGGAGTTTTACTGGGGATCTGGATAAATAGGGAGAAACCATCCCCAGACTGACTGTGTTCCCAGTGTGGTCTTAAGGGAAATTGTGCTTGATTGTACTTGATGCAGAGATCTGCATCTGGAGAGACTGTGTGTACCTGTTATCATCCCACTGGACATTTTCCACAGGTGCCAGTGGTGAGGACTGAGGCTCCTTGATTACTGGTCTAGTGGTGGGGCATCACATTTATTGGGTGGCAGTGGCGGGTTATCCACATATCAGTGGTGTCGATACTGAACTCCTGTAGCCTGTAAACAGTGGTCACCAATGAAGGTGTTGTACTCTCAAGCAGCCACATGGCAGACATTCAGAGTTTCATATCACAGTAGTTTTATTTATTTTTTCTTAGCTTAGTCAAGGAGAGCCGGCAAAGATGTCAGCAGAGAATTATGGCAAGCTGACAAGGAGCCTGTTGGCAGAGATGTGCCAAGCCAAAGGACTGTGGCATGCCAACCTGACTAAAGGGGAAATTATTGCAGCTTTAATCACAGCTGCATCACAGACAAGCAACCAAGAAGACAAGCAGACAGGCACTGGGGATATACAGTTCTCAGAAACAGGACAGTTCAACTTTTCCTTGGAGGACTTAACAATCCATCTGGAGTTAAAGAGACTTATACTGGAGGCCAAACGTTTGGAATTAGAATCAGCAGAGAGACTGCAGCATTTGGAAGTCAAAGCAGAATCAGCAGAGAGACTGAGGCATTTGGAGGATGAAAAAAATGAGAGGTAGAGGTAACATGAGAGGGAGATGCTGACTGTTCGCCAGGGTCATGGAGGTAATGGGGAAGGGAATAACTGAACCACAGAAGCAATAATGGTCAGTACATTTCTTCCACAATTTACAGAGGGTGATACATTTGATAGTTTTATTCATATGTTTGAAAAGCTATATAAACAGTATAATACTGACCAAGGGCTCTGGGTATGGTTCCTGACCCCCTTATTCTGTGGTAAATCTGTAACTGCTGTTTGTAAATTATCCGATATTGATTGTTTAGACTATAACAAAGTAAATACATTTTTATGAAAGTGTTTGAAGTTAACACCTGAAGCTGACAGAAAAGAGTTTTGTGAGCGCAGATGTCAGGCAGATGAAAGTGTCTGATTATATTGCTGAACTAAGCACTTATTTTAGTAGGTGGGTGAGTGGGTGTGGGGTCACTACCTTTCAAGGGCTGGCAGATCTTTTGGTGAGGGAACAAACCCTTAGCACTTTGTCTGAGGACATGAGAATCTGGTTGGCAGAAAGGGAATGCAACACTGCAGATGATCTGAGGAAAATGGGATCTCTACTTAGCAAGCAGAATATCACGGCACAGGAAAGGGATACCCAATGCTACTCATGGATATAAGGGAACCCATGGTGGGCAGCCTAAGTCACCCCAAAGAGTCCACTAGTAACAGGGGAAGCCACTAGTTCAGGTACAAGGCCAGGATCAGGAGTTAAATATTTTAAATGTAACCAGCTGGGCCATGTATCATATACATGTCCATAGAAACAAGATGGGGAACAAAAGGTAGGGGAGCCAGCAACTGGGAATAACAGAATGCCAGTGGTAAGTTGTGTGGAAAACACAAGGGTACCAAACTACCATAAAAGGTTATATCCTGTCTTAGTAGATGGGAAACAGGCCATTGCTAAGAGAGATACAGCCTCTGACCTAATCATTGTGAAGCCTGCAATGGTTAAACAAGAGCATTACTTGCTTGGGCAGTCTACTCCATTCAGAGCTTTAGCAAGGGCCCCATTCCAAATATCTTTGGCTAGGGTTCACCTTGACTTTGACTACAAGGGTGGAAAAGGAAGCAAGCAAGTAGGTGTGTTTGAGGATATCCCTGCAGATGTCCTGATAGGGAATGATTTTTATAATGTAGTACCATGTGTGCATGCAATTACATGCAGTCAGGCTTGGAGACAGGCATGTGGGTGTGGTAGGTTTGGGGGGTGGGGACCCAGACAGACCACACACTTGAAGCCAGGGCTAGTGAGGTGACTACTTCAGAGAGGGAGCTACCCTGTATCAGTGAGACTGAACGTGATCCACAGCTGCTTGTGGGTACTGATGCTCCCCTGGTCCGGGTAACTGCTAAGGTAGGGGTGAGTAGTAGTACCCAGGCTGACAGTGAGGCACTGCTGTCAGAGGATGCCAGACTTCCTGTGGAAGGGGAGCTAGGAAGGGTTACAAGGAGAGAGTGGGACAGGCTCAGCTCTCAGACCCTACATTACAAGGCTTGAGGGAGGTAGCTAGTGAGGTGCCTGATTCTCAAGGAAAAGGGGATCCCATATACTGGAACAAAGGGTTACTGTATAGAGAATGGACCCCTAAGGGAGGGCTAGAGGGTGAGAGAAATACAGCAGTTGGTAGTGCCAAGAGATTACTGTCTGGCACTTCTAGCCATAGCCCATGATATCCCTTTGCAGGTCATATTGGCATAAAGCATACCAAGAGACATATTATGCAGAACTTTTATTGGCCTGAGATTTCCAGGGATGTATCAGGGTACTGCAGGACCTGTGAGCATTGCCAAAAAGTAGGCAAGGCAGGAGACAAGTTCAAAGCTCCTTTGGTGCATTTGCCTGTGATTGAGGAGCCATGTCAGATGGTAGCTATGGATATTATGGGGTCTCTGACTACCCCAAGTTCCACAGGAAAGAAGTATGTCCTAGTGGTAGTAGCTTATGCTACCAGCTACCCTGAAGCAGTGGTTCTGTCCTCCATTGAGGCAGAAAATGAGGCAAATGCTTTGTTAGAGATTTTCAGGAGGGTAGGTTTCCCAAGAGAAATACTGACTGACAGAGGTTCCAATTTTATGTCAGATCTGCTGGCTTGTCTGTGGGAGAATTGTGGGGTGAAGCACCTAAAGACCACCCCTACCATCCCCAGAGTAATGGTATTGTGGAGAGGCTAAACTCTACACTAAAGACCATGCTATGGGCATTTGCAGACCAGTTTAAGTGAGAGTGGGACAAATATTTGCCCCATCTGCTATTTGCATACAGAGAGGTACCCCAGCAATCCACAGGTTTTTCACACTTTGAGTTGGTGTATGGGCACAGGGTGAGGGGACCTCTAGATTGGATTCATGAAGAGGGGAAGGGGAGTGTGAATCTCACAAGGAGTCTGTTGTGGTATATGTCCTAAACCTCAGAACAAGGTTGAGAAAACTCACGGGCTTTGCCCAGGAGAACCTGGCAGAAGCCCAACAGCAGAAAAAGGTCTGCTATGACAGGAATGCTTGAGCCAGAAAGTGTGCTGTGGGGCAGCAGGTTATGGTTCTCATTCCTGTCAGACACAATAAGCTGCAGGCAGCTTGGGCTAGAGCCTGCAAAGTGGTAAGGAAGGTCAATGATGTTAACTACATGGTAGAACTGCTAGGCAGGAGGCAAGGTCACAAACTGTACCATGTTAACATGATGAAACCTTACCATGATAGGGAGGCCCTTTTGCTAAGTATTTGCAGTAGAAGGCAGAAGGGGTCTGAGGGGGATCTATGGCTACAGGAAGCCAGCCAGCAAAATCCCAAGTTACTATGGTGGAGCCTAGGGTTGCATGCATATGATATGGCAGTGCAACATGGTACTGGGGTCAGCAATGCCAAGACAGTGGGGATCTCAAGACAGGGTATGGGGTAATGTATTCCCAGATAGACTCAGCCCTGTTAAGCAAAGTTTCTCAAGGGGCACTTGAAAAACTTGCTTGAGTCTTTGAAGGGGGAGAGGTGTGACAATGGGAGGTACTGCCAGCACTGTTAGCTGGAACTTTGTAAATAATTATATGTCATTTGTGAATATCAAACTGATTTATACAAGATGCTTGTGTTACAAATGTATTAGAACTGTATGTCATGTGTATGTCAAACTAATTTGTACAGATGTTTGTGTTGAAAAGGTATTTGTAATGTGCTTGTGTTTGAAATGTATCCATAGTGTGCCCTGCTGGAGAGAACAGAAATGTACATGCACTATTGTAACTGTTTAAATGTATATGTTTTAACAAAGGAAACTGGAAGGTTAACCTCAGATCAGCAAACTTTAAAACATATCTGAAATTAAATCACTTTACTGTCTAGGCCATAACGATGCTATCTCAAAGGTTTCAGTGCAGCGTGAGACACAAAGTCTGTACTAGAAAGCTTTCTGTATTGTCTTTGGGATAAACTAATTCCTGCTCTGGAAGTGTTGAGGTATGAAATTGTTTTATGACTTCCAGCACTGGCCACAGATCTGAGCAAAAGCCCTTGTTTGTGTATTTTTACAGGTAGGTGCTAAATCCTGCTAGCTTCCAGCAATGGGGGTTTGCATGGGAACTAGAAGTTAGATGACCAGAAGTGATGTCATTCTGCAAGCTATCCCAGAAGTAATATTTTAGATATTATTTTGAGAAGTCTGTCAGTGAGACTGAGCATTCTGTATTCTGTCTTGAGCCTGACAACAAGAAGGACCATTCACCACATCATCTGCCTTGCTCTATTAAGTAAGTAGGGAATAATAATTCTCTTAGATTCAGTCAGGAATATAGTGAAGCTTAGTTTAGATGCTGTTTATTTTATTTGTCTGAGGCTGTCCTTTAGTGTTATTTTAAATATTTCCTATGATTTGAACTCTGATATAACTGTGAATATATACTTAGCATTTTTGTTCTGTTATGATGTATTATTAAATTCATTTAAACCTTTCAATGTGATTGATCTTTGTACAGACATTTAAGTTTTGAGATATTTGGTGACACTATGTGGGTCACTCCTAATAGTCTTGCTTTTATGTCAGACTACTATTTGTATTAATATTAATTTTGCTCAGTATATTGGGTAGCCTTGGAAGAGCCTTAGGATAGCTGGCAGGAGTGTCTGGTGGCAGTCATAACTACCTTATAGTCTGGGCAGAAGGGGGCATAGTAAACCTGTACCAGCCTTTCCCAGGTGTGTGTGTGTGTGTGTGTGTGTGTGTGTGTGTGTGTGTGTGTGTGTGTGTGTGTGTGTGTAAATCAAACCTCCAAGAGTGTGTGTATTTGTATGTGTGTGTCAGCTATTTGAGCAGGGACACAAAGCACTGGTTGGACACAGAGGGTGTTGGAGGTCTTGGCTTGGATGCTCAGCTGAGATCTCAACTCTAAAGCTGTGCTAGTGGGGAAGTCTTACTGGGGATCTGGAGAGAGAAGGAGAAACCAGCCCCAGACTGACTGTGTTCCCTTAAGGGAAACTGTCCTTGATCATGCTTGATGCAGAGAGCTGCATCTAGAGATATTGTGTGTGTGCCTGTTATCTTCCCAGCGAACATTCCCCACAGGTGCCAGTGGTGAGGATTGATTACTGGCTCAGAGGTGGAGGGTCATCACCCCCCAATATGGTTGGTGGGTGGGAGGAGTTAGGGAACTTTTCTTCTACAGAAAACTGATTTTGGCCATATTACTTTTGGCTGTTTTCTTCAGCCAATATATCACATTTTTGTAATTGTTAAGTCAAGGAAGTGGCCTAGATGATATAGTTTTTTCTAGAAATCTGCCTCAAAGCCTGTCACTCTACTCAGTATCACACAGACTACTAAGAGGTGACCTATGCCTGGCTGATAAGGTATGCACAGATCTAGCACTGATGACCCTATTGCATATCTGCAAGTCAAATGGTACCAGGAACACTCAGCCAGGGGACCTAAACCTGTTCTGCAACAGAAACAGAATGGTTGGCAGGACAGATATATATCTCCGAGGATACAACTACTCTGGAACAGACTTCCCATCCTTGTAAAATAAAGCTTTAGACTAGTGGATGGGAAATAGGAAATTTATCCCAGGGCTGACCTCTCTTTTCCTAGTGGATAGATGCAGTGCTTAATCGACCCACCTTACATTATGGTCCCCTAATATACTGAAGGTGTGACCCTAACAAATAATCTTTTACATGTGAAAATTATTTTAATAAAATTATGGCAAGGATAAACACCTATGGGATAACACCACTGGGGCACAATCAGGTAACATGGCTAGGCTTAAGATGTCCTGCCAGGCCTAATAGCCTAATATTCTTATGTGAACCTGATAGTAATGTACCATGTTCTTTCTGCTGTGTTGTTTTTGTGTTGATTTTTATTATGAAATAAACCCTTTTAAGACTTTGTGTCAGGGTGAATAGTCAACAAGGCTACTGTCTGGAGCTCAGCATATGAAATAAACCCTTTTAAGGCTTTGTGTCAGGGTGAATAGTTAACAAGGCTGCTGTCTGGAGCTCAGCATATGAAATAAACCCTTTTAAGGCTTCATGTCAAGGTGAATAGTTAACAAGGCTGGTCTCTGGAGCTCAGCATATGAAATAAACCCTTTTAAGGATTCGTGTCAGGGTGAATAGTTAACAAGGCTGCTGTCGAGCTCAGCACCAACATTAACATTCATTTATGTATCTCATACTTGGATTTGGTATGGTCAGTGCTATTATGCATTTCAGCACTGCTTGGAAAAATCACTGAGTTCAAAAAAGGACACTCATGCAGTTATTTATATAAATTTCCATCTTGCACCAGCAACCACCAAGAATACAGGAGGGCAAGCCATACTTGGCATAACCCAAAATGCCTGATCCTCCCTGCCATATATGAGCAAAGAAGAGAAACTCTGTGCCGATAGGCAGAAAATCAATAAATGCTTCCAGAATACAGAAACCTGAGAAACACATGCAACAGAACATGACCTTAAATGAACTGGTACTGGAAAGGGTCAGGAAGAAAGTCAAATATTATTTGAGTGAGAACAAAAACTGACAACAAATGAGGGAAATGAAGGCACAGTGGTGAAAGAACACGCACTAGTAGGTGAATATTAGACAGAATACACCTTATGCATGTAGATAAGCTACAGCCGCCAGTGTTGATCCCTCTAATGATGTATAACGTAGCTGGCTGCGCTGTTTACAGAATCAACATGATGCTTTCAACACATGCAGGCACAATGCAATGTTAATTATGTGCTCTGATCTCCTATTACAATACTTACTAGCTTAGTGTGAGAAAAACCAGTGTAGTATGCAGACAAGCTATGGGCTTAAAGTCAGACCTTCTTACCACCAAATATCTGCCATCTACAAAGTATGATATTTATGTAGCTGTCTCCTCTCTCTCTCTCTCTCTCTCGCTCTCTCTGAATTTGTTTACAAGGGTAGGATACTCTAATCCCATTACAACTTGTTCAGGCCCAGGCCTGGGTAATTTAAACCAGAAATAGAAATGTACAACATATTGCATTAAACGCAAGCAGAAATTTTGGATAGTTACAGCTATAATAACTAGAGAGGATATCACCACCCTCATACATGTCAACCTGCAGACATTAAAATAAGCTGTTGTTGTGTCTTTCGGCTTTTCCCGGTTAGGGGTCACCACAGCGGAACTCCGGTCCGCTAATGATTGGCAGTAGACTTTTATGTACCGAGTTGCCAGCTCTGACACACAACCTTCAACGAAGGTACACCCATTCATGCATGTCTCCACACAGAAAACACTCTAGCTGAGAATCGAACAGGACGATGTCTTACTGTGAGGCGACAACGCTGCCGCAGCACCACCACTGCACAGAGGTAAAAAGAGGTACATGCAGCCAAAAATTGGGTAATCTAATTAGCATAAAATGTGAATACCAAAAAAGAGAGTGACAAAAAATGTGGAAAAATATAAGCACACTATGAAAAGAGACAATGTAAAATCTGTAGACTTTAATGAACTGTATTGCATAAAACTACCACATATGGTCATTTATTTTTTACCTCTGAAAAAGGGAGATATAAGGTCTGTGCCCTCATTCTTTAAATTAGTGGTGCTACTGATATGGTGGTCATGTGGTGTGGTTTTCTGTGAACTAAACAACTTCAGAAATCATGTGTGATAAGGGGAACTCAGACAATTGTGTGAAAGGGTAAATCAAGCCTGAAAATAGGAACATACCGCCAAAAAACAGTCAGTTGAGAGGTCTGGAATACAGTCGTATGGGATAGAGACAGCGTATTGATACAACCACATGCAGATTATACTCAAGACTGAATGTCCAGTAATTCTTTTATTTCCATTTATCATCTGGAGTAGAGGGCTGATGACATCTGACCAGTTTTCAGGCTTTGCATGGAAAAAGAGTGAAGCACAATTGAAATGTCTCAGTCAAATGAACATAATCAGTTCTCAGTGACATTATTTACATTTCTCAGCAGGCGGGAGTGAGGAATCGGAGGAAAAAATGAATACAGGTATTATAAGGTGTGGTAATCATACCGCATATACAACCTAAGAAGAACTTGAAGAAAAATATGTGATATCTAATAAAATGTTAAAGACCGTATTTGCAAACTATAATATGTGCTCACGTGTTTTATTTTTGTAGTACTAGTATGTTCAAGCTCAGTTTTTCTTCTGACATTTTATGAAGCTGACTTTTCCCAAAGGTCAGACGAAATGTCCACATTTCCAAGGCAAATAATGTTAATCAGTGGGATGATCATCTGCCAGTATTTTATAGGGTACCGGAAAGAGCAAAGGCATAACATTGAGACCTATAAACAGAAAGTGAGTAAAAGATGATGCTGAAAATTGCAAAACTAAATGAGTGCTTCTTGGAAAATTAAAACAGATACGTAATTTATGCAACCATTACTAGTGAATACTGAGATGTAGACAGACACTGAATGGAATCCATCCCAGAAGTTTAACAATATGAAAGGTGAGATCCTTAACTACCCTTCCTAACAAATCAAGAGAGGATGGTGTATTATCAGTGTACTGTGTAATAGTGAATAAGATTCCTCTTTACAACATGAAGGGGGAGCACAGAACTGCCAGCTAAACTGATTGTAGTGACAGAGAAAATAAAGGAAATGTTACTGAAGGAAACTGTTTATGTTAAATAAAATTCACTAGACATTAAAACTTATGGTAATTGAGTTAATGAAGCTCTACTGAATTCTCCAATTATAGGCCAGTAGCTATACTCTCTCCACTTGCAAAGATTATGGAAAAATGTATTCATAGACAACTCATGCACCACCTAATCCAAAATCATCTTATGGCAGACACTCCGCATGGCTTCCATCCTCATCACAGCACTACTTCAGCCCTCCTAGCCTTTACTAACACCATAAACCATAATCGCAACAATAATTATATATCCTCAGCCCTCTTTTTGGATCTTTCCAAGGCATTTGATATGATTGATCACCAACTTTTAATCCACACCCTGCAAACATTCTGTTTAGATACTGGAGCCCTCCAATGGTTTCAATCCTACCTGAATGGTCGACAGCAGGCTGTCCTCTGGCAGAACACGCTCTCTAACCTTCTACCTAACACCCTTGGAGTACCACAAGGCTCTATACTAGGGCCCTTGCTGTTCTCCATCTTCATTAACGACCTTTATACTGTCATCCCAAAAGTCAGCTGTATCCAATATGCTGATGACTCTACTCTGATTTGCTCAGCCACATCTAAAGTAGAGTTATGGTCAGCTACCCAGACCACCTTTAATACAATAGAAAACTGACTTTCTGAACATCGTCTGATCCTAAATCCCAAAAAAACTAAAATGCTGTTATTTTCACCAACACGCAGGTCTACCGCTTTCACTTTTACCATAAAATCGAATGATGGCACAATAATCTCGCCTGACCCATCTACAAAACTATTAGGTGTCATCATAGACAATAATCTAAAATTTGACCTACATGTTAACCAAACTATCAAAATCATCAATAAAAAACTAGGGACACTTTACAGAATAAAAGCCTTCCTAACTCCTCCAGCTAAAATTGCCATAGCTCGCTCTCACCTTCTTTCAACCCTTCTGTATGCATCTCCTCTACTCTTGAATTTAAACAAGACTGTCCTTAACATCCTCTCAATTTGCTACAACCACATTGCCAGGTTTGCCACTGGGCTGCCTTTTAGGACACATCATTGCATCAATCTAAATCAGCTTGGGTGGCTTGAACTACCCAGCCTAATTCAGTAAAATCAACTGATTATGGCCTATAAAATCCTCTATAATCCAGACAATATTCCTGCACTTAAAAATATTATCACCCCCTGTAACAATCCTAGACTGCTTCAATCCTCTAACAAACTACTAATTCAGACTAGCAAAATTAATAACACAGCCGGTGATTCTCTCTTTGCAAACTCTGTAAGTAGATCCTGGAACTCTCTTCCAGCTGATATTACCTTACTTTCCACCTTAGGTCAGTTTAAAACTAGGCTCAAACAACATTTGTCACTTAACTGGCTATGTCAATGTATAAAGCCTGGCTAACTCTCTCTAGAATGTGTAAAAATCTGTTAACAAATTTACTGTGTAATTTAATTTAATCCTGACTTGTGCTCAGGATTAACTGCAACCTGTGGAACTTGTTTAACTTGCTTACTTATGTAATCTCTGTAAATAGTCTGTTTGTAATATGTAATGCTGGTATTATGTAATGCTGTATCTGCTTACCCTTGGAGCTTTTCTCCCCGGACTTCCGCTGAAAATGGACATGCATCCAGTCGGACTATCCTGGTCAACAAATGTAAAATAAAATAAAAATAAATAAAATTCTTGTCTGAGGCAAGTCTCATAGCCAAGCATGTTAGGTAGAAGGAATGGCAAGGGAATTCACATTCCAAAGTCCCCCACTGCTTATATCTACTGAAATTCAACTAAAGGTATATAAAACACCCTTAGGTATATGCAGCAGGCGAGGACTTGTGATTAACAGGCATCTCTGCTTTTGTCAAAAGAATTGACCCATACCTTCTGTGACAGTCAGTGTCTCACACCAACCTGACAGTGCACAGAGTTCCACACTATTCCCTGCAGCAGGTATAAACAGTGGGCATATTTCATCATCCTCTGTCTGGTGGTAGTTACAGCAATGTTCTTCAACAGGTTAGTAGCATTTGGAATAACATCCTGCTAACTTGTGTTGTACCTAATCCCACGCAAGTTACCAGGTGGTGACTGGATTCCATGGTCATCCATCACCACTCCTGGTGTACCTCTCAACTGTTCAGCATTTCACAAAATGTACATATTTTTTGCCTTATATTTTTGTTCAGTTCCTTGTAAAATTTGTGGTTTTCTGGCAAGTCATTGAGGACAATTGAGTTGCAAACTTCACATCCTTCAGAAAACGCATGCTAATGCAAAACCTGTTATTTTTGGCTTTGTCCAGAATTCTTCAGCAAAGAAGTTGAAAGGTATGACTCCTGCCAGTGATACTAGACATATCCTGTTCTGCTGAACCTATGTCCCACTCCTCAGTGATCAGAATTCACAGCTGTCCTTGCTTGTAGCTGCCCCTGTGCCCGCATGGCTCTTCTGGTGCAGGGTTCTGGTGCAAGGGACTACTAGTTGAGCACAGGTCATCAGGGGACTACTAGTTGAGCACAGGTCATCAAGGATGTAGTCAGGGAAGGCTGTTAGTGCTGGTTTAAGCCAGTTTAGCACATTCACTGCTACTTGGTCTCAAATACTTTACTGACTGCTTTAAAAGCTTTGTTATAAAGCAGTTTCTATAACACCCTCTAAACATTCTGTATTTAGATTCTATATTCTTTTTATCCAACTAGTAAAATGGAAGTGAACAGATATTGCAGAGACAACTCTGTATATCTATATCTATATCTAAATCTGCGTGTGTGTGTGTGTGTGTGTCTGTCTGTCTGTGTGTGTGTGCGTGTGTCTGTATATATTTATATATATATATATATATATATATATATATATAGAGAGAGAGAGAGAGAGAGAGAGAGAGAAAGAGAGAGAGATATCGGTGTACCACTTATAAGTGAAAACTCTCAAAGCTGACTGCAAAAGCATCGACAGCAGATGACTGAAAACATGTACGTTGACCCAGCAACACACATGTGCCAAAAAAAAAAACAGCCTTGGAACATGCAGTCTTTTATTTTAAAAAAATAAATCAACTATCCATCATTCTTTTTATTTTTTTAAAGAATGCAATGAAAAATGTGTGAAAACTGTGCAAAGATTCTTCCTATAGCATATTGACCTTAACAGGTCTGCTGTTTGAGTGGATGAAAAGAAGAGACATTCATTAAGTTACTGGGCATTATTGATTAAAATAGAAGAATCAGGAATTTCAATTCAATGGCTTTTGAATACATAATGGCACTTTACTTATGTTTACAAGTATTCATTAATGCATTCAGGCTAATAAAGTCAGATTCCACTAGCAGAAATGCCACGTTTCACACTTGGAATAGTGGTATGTCCTTGAGGAGTAATTTGCATGTCTCCACTGATGCCTTTAACCACTGAGGATTATAATTGCTTTTCTCAGATAATACTCTGTTTTGTCAGTCTCTGTCTGATTTAGCCCCATACTATATATTGGTGTGAAAGTTATTTAGGATGTACCCCTAATTTTTAGGACATCATATCTTTCATAAGATGACTGTTTCAAGAATAACCCATCCCTCTATTCATGTCATATCTAGAGATACTGGACTTGGGCTCTATTGGCCTGAATGCATTAATAAAGACCTATAAAAATAAAGAGTCATCATCCATATCCAAATGCTATTGATCTGGAACACTAACAAGTCCTTAAGTGTTGTTTGCATTCCTTCTACAATGTCCTTGTGGTAATGTGAGGTAGTGCCAGCTGTGCCAGGGAGAGTAGGGCAGTGTATGTGTAACATATGCCAGCATAGCTAGCTGGAGTGTTGTAAAGGATTTTACGTCATTTGAATATCAAACTGATTTGTACAGATGCTTGTGTAAAAATGTATTTGTAAAGTTGCTGGTGTTAAAAATTGTATCAACAGTGGGTCCTGCTGGACAGAAAAGAAATATAAATGTATGTCAGAGTGTATTGTTGTAACTGATTAAATGTATACAATTTAACAGAGGATACTAGAAGGGACAAGATTAAGCTCAGCTCAGCTCAGCTAACCTTAAGAAAAATAGCATGAAATTAAATGACTTGGTTTAGGCCATAAAGATTTTATGTCACAGGTCTGAATGCAGTCAGAGATGCAATGTCTCTGAAAAGCCTTTCTATAGGAAGGGTGGAGGTGCTGGAATTGTTTTCCAGATGTTGTATTAAGCCTTAGCAAAACTCTATGTATGTATTGTGACACCTCTGTGCCAGTTCCTGGCTCATCAGTTGCTCGTGAGTGGGTAGTGTGTGTGCCACAGAGTCACATAACTAAATGTGATGTCATTCTGTAGCCAGAACTGAAATTATATTTAAATATTAGTGGGAGATGTGATAGATGCACTTTGCGATTAGACCTGACAAGAGACACTGATCTAACTTAATCTTGCCTTGCTTTAGTAAGTAACTAGGGAACAGTAATTCTTCAGTCAGTTAAAACATATGGTGGGATTAGCTAAATATTGTTTATCTGTGTCCGTGTCTTTCCATCTGTGTTGTTTTTTATATTTCCTGTGAATTGAAACTCTGGTGTTTATTGTAAATAGATATTCAGTATTTTCATATTTTCTATTTTATTATTTAGTATTAAATATAACTATACCTTTCATCGTGGCTAGTCTTTTAGAAAATATTTAACTTTTGAGAGTAATTGCATTTATTTAATGGCACTGTGGCTCCATGTAAATGAAAGTCTTGCTGTTTCCATTTGTATAAGTATTAATTTTACTGAGAATAATTAGGTACCATGGTAAGAGCCTTAGAGTAGCTGGCTTTGGATGTTCTGGTGGCAGTGTATCTACCTTATAGTCTGGGTGGAGGAGGCAAAGCAGGTAAGCTTTGCCAGCCTTTCCCAGGTGTGTGTGTGTGTGTGTGTGTGTGTGTGTGTGTGTGTGTGTGTGTCTGTGTGTGTGTGTGTATGTGTGTGTGTGTGTGTGTGTGTGTGTGAAAATCAAATCTGCAACAGAGTGTGTGTGTCAGCTACTTTGAACAGGGACAATGAGAGCAATGATTTCATAGAGAGGGCGGTGGAGGACTTGGCTTGGAACACCCGGCTAAGGACTCAGCTGTGTCAGTGAGAAATCTTATTTGGGACCTGGAGAGAAAGCCCAGCCCAAGTAGTGGAGTGTGCATTGCCTGTCTGCTCTTAAGGGAAACTGTACTTGGTGCAGAGAGCTGCATCTGAAAATAATGTGTCTGTCTATTGTTTTTTTCTGAGCAAGCTTTCCCCACCGGTGTCAGTGATGAAGATTGAGGCTCCTCGATCACTGGCCCAGAGGATGGATGTCCCAGTCCTCACCAAAGGAGTTTTTTAATTGTTTTTAGAAGTCAGTTGATGCCAACATTAAGTTTCTGTGTTACAAAACATGATGCTTTAATTACAACAGAATGGAATAGTTATAAATACCAAAAAAAGTCTATTGATAAAAAAATCATGTCAACATCTTTAGATGCACATTCCCTTATTATATGCTAAGAAGCAAAATTTCTACCACAAAAATTAACATTCTTCTCCATTTTTCAGTTAAAAGTCTTCCTTTCAACATTAAGAAATCCGTCTGGGGATAATTCTATTTAAAAGACAAATGTAGACGAAACATACTGTTTAATTTTCCAGAGTGCATTTTCCTCCCTGCATAACGATTCCTACACTGGTACGTATAAATACATTATGTAGCAGCATTTTCTTCTCCGATGTTTCTGCGTTGTTGAAATCCAGGGCGTACCACAATGAATTTACGTGAAATGCTGTGATACTCTTGTCTGCAAGTTATCTTTCTTATTTGTGCCTATTACATTTTATATAAATATATATATATATATATATATATATATATATATATATGGGTCTACTTTATTTCATTGAATCTCATTTCACAGAATTTCATGGGTGTGGGAGGCGTAGACCCCACCTTGTTGTTTTATATTGTATTTTACCCAAAACATCAAAACAATACATTTTAAACAATAGACATCAATAGTTACAACACCAATGGCTAACTCTCTCCGGAAGACAATATGTACTCAAACTAAGTGGGGGCTATGCCCCCCCACACCTCAATGTGGGGGGTGTGCCCCCCACACCTCCCTAACTATATATACTAACTCCAGCATTGCACTACAGTCGGGAAAAGGGCAGATACCTTTTACTTGCCTTACAGTACTCTACACAGTGCTACATATACTAACTGCAGTTCAGTGAAATGAGATTCAGTGAAATGAGTTTTCAGTTATTTGTGTTTTCAGCGATGTGGTCGGGGTGAAATGAAATTTAGTGAAATGAGATTCAACGAAACAAAGTAGACCCATATGTGTGTGTATATATATATATATATATATATATATATATATATATATATATATATATATATATATATATCTGTATATATTTATATATATATATATATATATATTTATATATATATATATATATATATATTTTTTTGCCAAACAAAAGCCTACACAGTAAGGTGTTTATAGCCCTGCCTTTTTTCTGACTGGATGGGACAATAAACTACTGAATCTCACTGGATAGAAAGCTGATGCTGAAATTTAAGAAAATTTACTTTTGGGTGAAAGAGAGTATTAGTGAAGATCCTTCCAGGTGACTGATTTTTATGCTATGAAATACAATTGAATTTAAGCATCACTCATAGTTGAAGAAGAAGGGTTCATTAAAGTGTGTTAATAAGACATCAAAGAAAACAATCCAGAGATTGTTACTGAAAACAAAAATTAATGACACTCTATACAGAGACTAGAAATGTAGGCAGTTACACTGAACTCTGTTATTTTAAGTGAATGAATAGGACAGCCTTAAGGAGAGGGTAGATGACATAATGCCATATGCAGGCGTTGTAACCCCACAACAAAACTGTCAGTATGGACTGCCACCACTGGGTATTTGTATGGCACTGCACCAGCCCGGTGGTACAGGGGGATAAAGCCCTGACTATGACCAGGTATCCTGGATCACTGAGTGACCATGCCAGATATCTCTCTGCTACAGTTCTGTTGGAGGTTGAAACTTTAAGAGTTGATGCCAGGCAGAGTAGGAGGGAGGAGAGACCAAATGTGACCACCCTTAGGGCCCAGGGGGAGTAAGACATAGTTTGAGCAACTCTTCATTGCCCACCCGGCCTGAATGAGAAGTTGTTTTCAGCAGATTGAGAGGGTATTAGGACTATAAAGGAATACCAGCCCCCTTCAGGATGATGGTGTAAATAGTAGCTCAGTGTTCTATGTTTTGAGGACACAGTTTACTCCACTGAGAGATATCCTTGGAAACAAATAGTAAGTTAGAAAACAAGTAAAAGCTTTAATGAGGGTGTCTGAGGATGGATTTACCAGAAAAGTGAATCTGTGCATAACGGCCTTAGGCCTGTTGAACCAACAGATATTGGCTGATCACCCTTATGAAAAATGTGTGCTCCAGCCTATGCTATGTTGGTACAAACTTCACAGTTACAAACACTGTTAATCTGTAGATGGCTGCCAGCAAACAAAATGACACACTCAGATTACAGTCAAAGGATGTACAAAAAGGTTTCAAGGTTAGGCAGCAGGACCTTTGAATACTGTTATGCCCAGGGATTTATATTCATTTAAAGGCAATCTGGATTTGAATACTGTTATGCACAGGGATTTATATTCATGTAAAGCCACTCTGGATTTGAATACTGTTATGCACAGGGATTTATATTTGTTTAAAGGTGCACTGGATTTGAATACTGTTATGCCCAGGGATTTATATTTGTTTAAAGGCAGTCTGGATTTGAATACTGTTATGCACAGGGATTTATATTCATGTAAAGCCACTTTGGATTTGAATACTGTTATGCACAGGGATTTATATTTCATTAAATGTACTCTGGATTTGAATACTGTTATGCCCACGGGATTTATATTTGTTTAAAGCCACTCTGGATTTGCCCCTCCTTTTTGTTCTTCTTTATATTCCTCCTACTATGCACACATATTGGGGAAAGGTGGTAGAACACCTTGTTTCATTTTTCCTGGTTCTGTGGTACAGAAGGATAGAAGCCCTGATTGTGGCCCAGATGACACAAGTTTTAACAACAGTTTGGAAGCTAGAAGTGCTGTGGCTGTAGGAATGGAGGTAGAAGAGCTGGGGTTGAAGAGTCGGAGGTAGAAGAGCTGGGTTGTAGGATGGGAGGTAGAAGAGCTGGACTTGTAGGGTGGGAGGTAGAAGAGCTGTGACTGTAGGGTGGGAGGTGGAAGAGCTGGGGTTGTAGGGTGGGAGGTAGAAGAGCTGTGGCTGTAGGGTGGGAGGTAAAAGAGTTGGGTTGTAGGGTGGGAGGTAGAAGAGCTGGGGTTGAAGGGTGGGAGGTAGAAGAGCTGGGTTGTAGGATGGGAGGTAGAAGAGATGGGCTTGTAGGGTGGGAGGTAGAAGAGCTGGGTTGTAGGGTGGGAGGTAGAAGAGCTGGGGTTGAAGGGTGGGAGGTAGAAGAGCTGGGTTGTAGGATGGGAGGTAGAAGAGATGGGTTGTAGGGTGGGAGGTAGAAGAGCTGGTTGTAGGGTGGGAGGTAGAAGAACTGGTTGTAGGGTGGGTTGGGAAATGAGTAGTTCATGTCAGCTTAACTGCCTTCGAGGAAGACGGTGGTGGTTATTGGTTAATAATACCAAAGGCCCGCTTGCTGGATAATGGCAGTCATGTCCTGGAAGATGTAGGCTTAGTTTTCCCATGTGTGTGTGTGTGTGTGTGTGTGTGTGTGTGTGTGTGTGTGTGTGTGTGTGTACACATGTCTCTATAGCATGGGCCAGGCATGACTTGGGCTGCTGAATGGTGGAGAGTGAGCATTTAGTGGATATGAACAGGAAATATATGGTCCCCATAGGACCCCAATCTGGGGAGAAATCGAAAGTGACCTGGCCTGTGCAATGTGGGTGCAGATAGCAGATGGATGAAGTTGTAAAGCTTGCGGGCAGAAATCATATTTATGGTTCTGTTATTGAAGCTACTTTATACAACTCCCATCTCGGTAATGGTAATGTCAGGTATGGGGGAATATTCATGGTTGTGTTATTGAAGCTACTTTAGACAACTGCCATCTCGGTAATGTAATAACAGGTATGGGTGAATATTCATGCTTGTATTATTGAAGCTACTTTAGATAACTCCCATTTCGGTAACGGTAATGTCAGGTATGGGTGAATATTCATGCTTGTATTATTGAAGCTACTTTAGACAACTCCCATTTCGGTAACGGTAATGTCAGGTATGGGTGAATATTCATGGTTGTGTTATTGAAGCTACTTTAGACAACTGCCATCTTGGTAATGTAATAACAGGTATGGGTGAATATTCATGCTTGTATTATTGAAGCTACTTTAGACAACTCCCATTTCGGTAACGGTAATGTCAGGTATGGGGGAATATTCATGGTTGTGTTATTGAAGCTACTTTAGACAACTCCCATTTCGGTAACGGTAATGTCAGGTATGGGGGAATATTCATGGTTGTGTTATTGAAGCTACTTTAGACAACTCCCATTTCGGTAACGGTAATGTCAGGTATGGGGGAATATTCATGGTTGTATTATTGAAGCTACTTTAGACAACTCCCATCTTGGTAATGGTAATGTCAGGTATGGGTGAAGGAAAGGGATGTAGTTTTATTCAGAGAGGCCTGATATCATTAGCAATGGTTGCAAAAAGCTTTCAGGGGAAAAGAAATCCTTCTTTCCCCAGGAAAGATTAATGTACTGATGCTGAGGCTGAAGTGTAAACATGAAAGAAAGGCCACCAAAACAAAACAGGTGATAATGGAGAGACTGGACCTCAGTAAGTGCAAAGCCAGAATACCAAGTGATGTGGACACTGGGCCTCAGCAAGTGCGAAGCCAGAGTACCAAGTCATGTGGACACTGGGCCTCAGCAAGTGCAAAGCCAGAATACCAAGTAATGTGGACACTGGGCCTCAGCAAGTGCGAAGCCAGAGTACCAAGTCATGTGGACACTGGGCCTCAGCAAGTGCGAAGCCAGAGTACCAAGTAATGTGGACACTGGGCCTCAGCAAGTGCGAAGCCAGAGTACCAAGTCATGTGGACACTGGGCCTCAGCAAGTGCGAAGCCAGAGTACCAAGTGATGTGGACTCTGGGCCTCAGCAAGTGTGAAGCCAGAGTACCAAGTCATGTGGACACTGGGCCTCAGTAAGTGCAAAGCCAGAGTACCAAGTGATGTGGTAATGCAAAGTCCGGTCTTTTGTGTTGTCACCTGAAACTGCTGTGCCACTAAATATGATAAAAGTAAAAAGCTATCATTATTGCTGGGCATATCTCCTGGCTGTCTGTGACATTAATTAGAAAAATTCTTAACACCGAATGGATATGCCCTTCAAACATGAAAAAGTGAAGAACATGGGCTTTTTAAGACTAAAAACGAGGAACATTCCTCGTAATGAGGTCACCTGAGAGGTATGAGTGACAATAACGTGATGATTTCTAAGGATACGTCCAATAAAAGATTCACCTCCACAATCTATAGGAAGGAAACCTTCTCTAACAGTTACCTCGATTTCCAAAGTAGTCACCCTTTCCATACTAAGAGAAACTTCTTTAAAGGGCAGTTGGTAAGGGCAGCAAGAAAGTGGATGAGGTAGCTAACATCACAGAAATGTTTAAGGTAAGGGGGTACCCCAATCGAATACTTGATAGGGTCACAAAACAAATGGTAGAAGGATGGGGGACAAAATATAAGCCCCCACTTGGTAGTGGTGAGATAATTCAAAAAGTAAACAGTAAACAAATAGGAATGGGGGGTACAATACGAGGATAGTCATCCCATTTGGTGTAGGAGAACGGACACTTAGGGACATTATCAAGAGGAACTGGAACATATTTAAAGGTAACAGACATATTCAACATCTTAGGTCAACTACCAAGCTTTGTGTACAAAGCAGGCAAACATTTCAAATACTTGACAGAACATGTCATTTCACTGAGAACCTTGTCAACCAAGGGAGCCACTAGATGTGGCCGATGTAACCAATGCCCCTTTGTTTTGGAAAATGATGTAGTGCACATCGAATGTATCAGTAGGGGCATCCCTTTATATAAAGGTAATTGCAGTACGAAAGGTGTTATTTACATTTCCATTTGACAAACATGTTCATATTTTTATGTTGGCAAAACGGAAAGGAAATTTAGAACCAGCATATACGAGCACCTCTATGCCATTACCAAAGAAAACATCTTTTACAGGCACACACTAGTTTGTCATGAGGATACAAAAGTCAGGTTTGGAATTTTAGAAGTTTTCCCACACAATTTGAGAGGTGGTTGGTGGGAACTCCCGGTTGACCTAAGAGAGTTCTACTAAATTATAAGGCTTAATGCCTTGGTGGAACCTGGATTAAATGATTATGTGTCCTTTGGTTCCACTGCTAAGAAAAAAAGCCTTAATATTTTAAGACATTCTATAACAACATTTGACTGGGTTATCTAAGCCACAAGTGTTCATATTTTATTATTAGTAACTATTTTTACATATATTTTTAAAGGCACATATCTTTAAAAGAGTTATTATTATACAGTAGGTAATGTTTTTTTTGTGATTTTATGGTATGTCTTTAAATGTTTTTACTTAACTATTTACCTAATTAATTGTTTAATTGATTTAATTATGTATGTATAAAAAGGGCATGACTTGAAGGGGGTAATTTAGTTCTGATGAAGTCCCCGAAGGTTCATAAAGGGGATGAAAGTGCTTAACAAATAAAGACTTTGGTACGTGGTATTTCGTTTCGCTAAATGTATGGAGCTTATGGTGTTTCTACTGCTTGTTTGGGCATCTACTACGGTTTTTACAAGTTTATTTCTGGTGTCCTTTCAAACAATTATCAGGTTTTGTTGACAATAATGGGGTTTTCCCACCATTATTTTTAACTTTGCTCTGTTTATCGAAGGCTACGGCCGAAATGACATGCAGCAGCTCCTAGATGTTACGCACGTGGTCTGAGTGTCCTGCATTATCACCACAAAACTTCTAAATGTGATGAAGATAAGCTCCCACGTCCCCACTACTGGGGAGAGGAGCTTACATGCACCCTTGTTAATAGTTGCTACATCTTTCAGTTAGTTTAATATCCCCACAAATGCAAAATCTGAGGTTTCCCATTGTAAAACTCACCTTTCTCATAAAAAATCATAGCAAAATGCAGTTCTGGTGATGTGACAAGCCATTAGGAATACTATGCCCTAGAATTCATGAGACAAAGTCAGACCTTTTTTCTAGGAGAAAACAGGGGTAATTATTTAAGCAGGACTTTCATATTAAACTAGACCTTTTCAGTTACAAGCTATGAGTATAACAGTCCTTAATTCCTGTGCTTAAGGTCACAATATGAGTAATGAAGATAGTGGATAGGTGGTGCTGGTGGTCTGGGTCATTAAGATAATGGTCATCATCTCTACACCTCAGTTTGCTAAAACAGATTAATAAACAAAAGAGCCTCAGTGATGGAACATGTAACATCACTGACTTATCCATCTATATTGTACTTGATGGAATATCTAACATCACTGTTTTACTCATCTATATTGCAGATGGTCAAAATCCCACTAATAGTAGTATAAATACCACCTCGGGTCTCCCTTGAAAAGAAGCTACTAGCCTAGTGGAACTAATCTCGTCAACAAAGAATAAATACCAGAATAAATAAGCAAGTAAGTAAATAAACAGATAATGTACCTGATGGAATATATAACATTACTGACTTACCCATCTATAATATTCTTAATGGAACTTCTAACATCGCTGCCTTACTTATCTAGGAGTAGCACATCTGGTCTACCCTGAAAAGAGACCACTAGTCAAGTGGGACTAACCCGGTCAAAAAATAAATAAATAGTGTGCCTGATAGAAAATGTGTCACTGCCTTCCTCATTTATAATTTGTCTGACAGAACATCCAACATTACTGCCTTACCCATCTACAATGCATCTAATGGAATATCTAACATCACTGCCTTATTCATCTATAATTGGCCTGATGGAACATCCAACATTTCTGCCTTAATTATCTATAATTCTCTTTGAGCTCAGCACTTGTTCAGTACTCATTGTAAGCACTAAATAAGCTACAAATTACTACAGCACTCAACTTTCTTCACTTGTCTAGAGGAAAACAGTTTTAGTATTTAATAAATAAGCAGCTATCCAGGCATGTCTAAGGGTCAGCTCCTGGTGTCTTCTCCTGTCTACCTGATGAATCTGGGCATCTTGGGGCAAAGCAGCAATTGCCTCATGTACACAGACAACCCTCTCCTCCTGCCACCCAACACTACAACCTGTGAGAGATGCACTTATATAGCCAAACTGGAAGCAAAGCTCTCTTCACCCAAGACTGGACTAGACAGTCAAGAGGAGAAGGTAAACACCTGCACCACACCACACTCATCCCATAGTCCCTCAAAACCTACACCACCAAAACACACACACAGAAACACAAAACGCACAACTACATTCATGGAGGCTCTCAATACAAATCTGCTCAAGCAACAGAAACCTCCAAAGCAGAAATGAAAGCAACCTCCACCCCCCCAACACAACCCAAATGACAAATAGCCCACAAACTCAGTGTGGCACTCAACCACAGCCCATAAGGCATAACAATGTACCCAACACTCTAGTCATAGGTGACTCTATAGTCAGGCACACTGATGTTCCACTCACCAGGCTAAACAAGGAGAAAGTTACTATCAGCTGCCTGTCAGGTGCCAGGATCCGCCACATAACGCACCCACTCAGGTCACTCCACAACAAGTACAAATATGACTCTGTCATTGTCTATGTTGGTGTGAATGACCTGAGACGTACCTCCCTGGACTACATGAAAAGAGACATGGAGGAGCTCTCTGATCTTGTAGCCCAGGCAGGTATGACACTAGCCCTGAGTAGCATCCTGCCATCACCCAGAATGATACCACAGTACAAGGACAAAATGATTGACTTCAACAATTGGCTAAGCTTGTGTCATTCTAAGGGGATACAGTATCTGTCTGCCTGGGATGACATGATCAACAAACCACGATGCTTTGCCAGAGATGGCCTGCAACTGTTGCCCTTGGGATTCTGGATACTGGCTAAGGCTCTTGCCACCCATATAGTGCCTTTTTTAGGCAAGTTTCAAATGACAAATTCACCACCGTAACAGGTACAAGCAAGAAAAATTTGAGGGTAATGCTACTCAATGCTAGAAGTCTAAACCTCAAAATGCATTCACTCGAGGCACTCCTTAAAATGGAGAACTGGTTCAAGGCTCCAGAGAGCACCCCTGCATTACCAGGCTATAATTCATACCACACCTTTCGGCCACCTAACCTAGACCGAAACAGTAAAAAGGTGGAGGCATGTCCATGTTCATTAAGGTTATCCACACCTCCAGGCTAGTTGCTCAGCATAATGCATCTGAGATTATCCAAGTGCAACTAACTCTGGGCAAGACCGCAATCCAAACTGTAACTTGCTACAGATCCCCCACCATTCCCCAGGATTCCCACTCCTCATTTCTTCATACACTGAAAAATATTAGGGTACAACCTAACACCCTAATAATGGGTGATTTCAACTACCCCACCATTAACTGGGGAAGCTACTCATGTACCAACTCTTTTGGTCAACGTTTTCTGGAATTCATAAATTCCACCACCTAGGATCAACTTATCCACACCCCCACTAGGGGCAGCAATATCCTAGACCTGGTCATTCCAACATGGGCAACTGGTGTTCCACACCAGAGGTCAGTTCCTTGTTGGTCAGATCCAACCACAAGCTAATCACCCTAGACATCTACATCCCACCCACCACATTAGGGAAACTACCATAAAAAATTTCTCCAAAGCCTTCATGCTTCTTAAGACAGAAGTGGCAAACGACACGACACCCATGCAGACGGACAATAGAGGTATGACTGCTAAATCCTACACAAATGCACTTTATAAGCACTTACACGAGTGCATGGATTGTGTTATCCCTAACAGAACCGAGATGCTATCCTCCAAAAAAAGGAAGTCAATCTGGTGGTCCCCTGCCATAAACAAACTCTACAACAGAAGAAAGAAACTGTTGCAAAAAAAGAGTAAAATCCCATGATTGGAGGAACTCCCTGGTCAGCATCAGTAAGAAGATGAGATCCCTCATAAAATCCTGCAAAGCTAGTTATGAAAACAAAATCACCACTGATTCTAAAGACAACCACAAAGCATTCTATAGCTATGTCTCGAATTTCAATGGCAACACTCAGATCTGCTCTGAGTTACAGCACACTGGCACTAAATATACAGAACCAACTGATATTGCCAACATCCTGGCAGATAGGTTCAATGCTAACTTTACCCCTCTCTCACCCCCTAAAGGGCCCATCTCTATACCAGAAGAATGAAACGTTCCAGTAATCACGGCTGCACAGGTAAAAACCACACTCTCCAAATCCAAGAACACAGCATCCATGGGACCTGACAACATCCCTGGCTGCGTTTTACATGAACTTCAGAATGAACTGGCACCCCACCTAAGTACCATGTTCAGTCATAGCCTCACCTCAGGCTTTGTGCCCACTGAATGGCGCACAGCGACGGTTATCCCACTCTACAAAGGGGAAGCCACCATGGACCCTGGGAACTACCACCCCATTAGCCTAATGAGCCTGGTCTGCAAGGCCATGGAACGTATCATCATGGAACTTATAAACAAAGACATTGGCCATCTCCAAACTCTGGACCCCACCCAGTTCGGGTTTATAAAAGGCAGATCATGCCTCCTAAACCTGATAGACTTCTTTGAAGCAGTCACCAAAGCCATAGATGAGGGTAAGGTGGTTCACACAGCCTATCTAGATCTCGCCAAGGCTTTTGACACCATCCCCCACTCTGGAATTATAGATAAACTGACTAAACTAGGTATAAATCCCTATGTCACAAGATGGGTTGCCAACTGGCTCACTGACAGAACCCACACTCTGAAAGTAGCAGACTCCAAATCCAACTTCAGATCAGTGGCAAGTGGAGTACCACAGGGCTCAGTCCTGGGTCCTCTCCTGTTTGGTATCTACTTTTCTGAAATACAGGCTAATACAGAAGGTCTTTGGCTAATGAAGTTCACAGATGACTGCAAACTAGGAGCCATAATCGAAACTCCTAACGATTTGGGCATCCTACCAAAGGGCCTCACTGAGACAGATGCCTGGTGTCAAAGCCATGGCCTCAAGCTCAATGCCAAAAAGTGCATTGTCATCCCCTTTGGTAAAACCTCTGTACCCATGAGCTACTACATAGGTGGTAGTCTACTTAACACCGAAAGTGTGATAATAGACCTTGGGAAACAGGTGGACAATAGTCTCTCCTTTGATAATCACATCACCACAGTAGTCAGGAAATCCTTCTACATGGCATACCTCATCACAAAAGGTTTCTCATCCAGGAAAAAAGAGGTCATTGTTCCCCTCTACTCGTCACTCATTAGACCCATTGTAGAGTACAGTGCCCCTTTTGGTATGTAGCTCACAAGACATCTACAACAACTGGAAAAGCTGCAGAAATACCTCACAAAGAGGATTACCGGCCTCAAACAGATGCCCTACACAGAGCATCTCAAAAACCTCCAGCTTTACTCCATCACATATCGCCTACTCAGAGGTGATCTCTGCCTAACATACAAAGCTATGTCAGACTCAGAGCTGTTGGACATGCTCCACTTAAAGAAATCCCAATCCTTCCAAGCTACACGCTCTAGGGACCTAAACCTTGTCACAACAATAAACAGAACATGCTGGAGGGATAGATTCCAGTCCCAAAGACTTCCCATACTCTGGAACAAGCTACCTATCTATATCAAACAAAGCTCCTCATTAGTACTCTTCAAGAAAAATCTTGATGATTGGAAGGGAAATAGGAAATTCACCCCGGGGATCACCTCTGTGGCTTTGCTCGACAGGGGCACAGGAAAATAATTATCTTGGGTGGAACTCCCTGGTCAGCCTCAGTAAGAAGATGAGATCCCTCATAAAATCCTGCAAAGCTAGTTATGAAAACAAAATCACCACTGATTCTAAAGACAACCACAAAGCATTCTATAGCTATGTCTCGAATTTCAATGGCAACACTCAGATCTGCTCTGAGTTACAGCACGCTGGCACTAAATATACAGAACCAACTGATATTGCCAACATCATGGTGGGGTGCCAGTTCATTCTGAAGTTCGTGTAAAATGCAGCCAGGGATGTTGTCAGGTCCCATGGATGCTGTGTTCTTGGCTTTGGAGAGTGTGGTTTTTACCTGTGCAGCCGTGATTACAGGAACGTTTCATTCTTCTGGTATAGAGATGGGCCCTTTTTGGCTAGGCTCATGTAGGCTGTAGGGCCAATAGCCTAGTACCTACCTATGAACCTATAATGTAGCTGATGAAACATCCAGCATCACTACCTTACTCATGCACAATGTGTCTGATTTTAAACAGAATTTAGGGATGCTCTAACTCCACTGGAATTTAAACATGATTTAGGATGCTATCACCCCCCACTACAGTTGGAAAGCAAAGGAAGAACCCGACAAGGAAAGCTGACTGAACCGTTTTTGCCTAGCAGACAGACAGCAATCTCAAACTACATAATGTGAATGGTGGCAACCACAGCTAGAGTGGGGCAAAGGGGGCAGTTGCCCCAAGCATAAGGTGCTTGGGGTCATGATCTGCATTTGCAGATGGAGTGGTGTTGCAGCACCAATATTCAGTCACGTTGCCAGAACTGTATTTGAAATCATAGCAGAAGTGATGAAGCACTTTTTGTGAGATATTTTAACTGAAGCAAGTTGTTTGTTTCATTTGTAGCAGGTGGTTTGCTACAGTTTCAACAGAAGCCCACGACAGGACCTTTTTTTGGTCCTCAACTTAGAATTGAAGCTGATGCTAGTTCTGTGAACTGCACAAGGCACTGGATAAGGCAGCTACTACTCAATTCCTGAGGAGATATAATAGTAAAGTAATGGCAAAGGGAAGTGGTAAAGGCCTTGGTGCACAAAGCACACTATGATATGGGCTCACTAGTATCACAAGTGACCAAGAGCTTTAAGTGCCCAAGAAAGAAGTTCTAATCTTCACTTCCACAAATACACAAACAACTATGTTAGATACATTGATAGGTTATTCCTTCACTTTATTTGTTCTCAGCAAAACCACTAAGTGGACCAGAGTTTCAGAAATACAGCCTCTTTATTTGTCTGAAAGAACAATTAAACTGGTGGTGGAGCATATAATGACCCGGTGACATTTCTTTCCATACACTTTGGATATAGCATGTGCCAGTTCTCCTGTATGTGTTGTTATTAATAAGCTTCAAGAAAAAGCAAGACACAACAGATAAGTATTGCTGTAAGGGGATAATGAGGAACCTATAGGCAGTAGGTGGGATGCCCACAAATCTGAAACTGCCCATCCATGAAAGCCTTCCCCCAAGCCAGCCTTTAAAAAAAATAAATAAAACACAATTTTCCAACCTTGTTTTTCTTTTTTGTTTTATATTGAAATAAGAGCTGTGAATATGTGGCAGTATTTGCTAGAGGAAGTGTGTGAACTATGGGTTAACAAGACCATTACAGTAAATAGAGCCATCCAAATGGCAGTTCTTGGATTTTAAGACAAAACATCAAAGGCAGCATTGTGTTTGGCCCATCACGGCAAATACCAGCAAAATCAGATTCAGTTATGAAACATTAAAGTCATAGCTACTTCAATAGGTAAATCAAAACCGTCTGCATGTCAGGTCAGCGTTGATCTTGCATTATGAGGCAAGTTTTCAGAATTTGCCAAATACCAGTAAAATGAATAGCTGAACAAAAAATGTGTTTTTCTTTTAAAAGTTCTGTGGGGAAAGTTCAGGGCTGAAAGTTTAAATTTTCTGATTTTTTCATATGTGTGACAGGCAAGAAGTAAACATGCTGCCTGTAGTGTGCATTCGTTGCTGCATTTAGCAGCCGCTGCACTGAAACAATGTTTTGCTCTTTTCCAGTTTTTTACGCTTCAGGCATGGACCAAGAATGCTTAGCTTTGTTAAGACTCTCCTAATTTGGGGGTTTGTAGACTGCCCGGAATCTGCATTTTTGTCAATTCTGTGTTCTTTTTAGAGCTTAACTGTACTTTCTGAGTTTTCGTTGTATCTAAACCTCATTATTGTCTAATCAGTGAGGGAACAGAACTGGAAAACAACTTGGGGAGAATGCAAAAGCAATATTTTCGAATTTAAGACAATAATCTCCCTTTCATACAAGTTCCAGAATTAGCATTAAACAACAATCAACAGTTTTAATGTAGCTTATCATGACAAAGTGAGTGATGGTTTGAGTTTGCAAACTATTGTCAAATCTGTCTTTTTGGGCTGCAGTGAAACAGCATTTAAAAACTTGTCCTTCCAGGACCCCTCCTAACACTATATTCTTACTCTTCAGTACTGGCACACATCCTTGGATAAAGACCCTGGAGATACCCAGTTCCTCAGGGCCAAGGTACAGAGCAGTGGCAGATTCTGGAACTATTATACTTTCCAAACCCCAGGTGTGTTTTTGTAAATATCAAAAAGCAAGCCATCCTCATCTGCTCAGTGCACTGGTCAGCTATCATGCTCTCAGCTACTCTTTAGGACATCAAAAACTTGGGAGACAAATATTGGTGTGTAGTAGCTTGCTGCATTTATTTTGAATATCAGTTGTATATACACACACACACACACACACACACACACACACACACACACACAC
>NC_056744.1:310024086-310115468 GCF_019279795.1 Protopterus annectens
ACAGTTTGTAGATATGTGTGGAAATGTCTGGGAGTAATCTTTTGAAAGATTCTGGAATAATGGCCAGCTTGTTTATTTTATTAAGAAATTGGATGCTTTCAAGGCCTACATTTAAGGCATATTACTAGATCTCTTGAATTTGCTAGTGCTAGTTATTGAAAAGCTAGTGAGGGGTAACTATGAAAAAGTATATTCTGTTAAAAAAAAACAAAAAAAACCTTCAAAATAAAATAGCTTGGGGCTGTAAGAATGGCTTGTATGAGATGGTAGAGCAACATGGGATTTTTTTCAAAGTTTTTACTAAGAGTTTTTAGAACAATTTTGTCCAACAAATGAATACCGTGGATAGTTTGCTAACAAATTCACAAGAAATTGCATTTTTTAAGTATTATAAAGCAATCTTTGTGGAGACAGCTGTCTGTTTATACAATGACCACCTGGAATATAAATGTAGAAAAATATAGAGGTAGGCTGTATCTTTCTCCCTGCAGAAATGTTTCAAGATACAATTAAAAATATTACTATGACACTTCAAAATCAATTAAAAAGCTCTCATAGAATTCTACAAAAAGTTTTTTTCAGTCTTTGGTAAACATTTATTTATATTGATTCATAAACTGGCTACTAGTCCTAAGAATTTGGATCTTTTATTTGCTTTAGGCAAAGTTTATGATTACAGATGTGTGGAATGAAGTGAATGCATGGAAAATTATTGTCCAGTTGCATTATTAAACATGTATTATAATATTTATTTTATTATAACCACATACTTAAATGATTATTTGCTACTTGCTCTGTCAGAATTAAAGCATCTTAACCATTCTAGCTTTATATCCATTAGAACAAATGTCTTCTCTATACCACATTTGCCATATAGCAGTTACTGCTGTTCAAAATAATATGCAGAGTTTGGGGAAATGCTGGATTATGTTCGGGTGGCTGCAGGTAAAGTATTCCGTAAAGCGAACAGAAAATGTGTTTTGTCTTATTGCCAGCTCTAGGCTTACGCAGTTGATATCTTGACATTTGAGTTGGAATTATATTACCAGTTTACAAAATATATTTTGATTCAAGTAGCTGAAGTTAATGATAATGAAATAAAAATGGGTACAAATCCAAGGTGTCCTTCTTCTCCTGAGTCTGAACAAATTATTCTGAATGGAATTCTGAATATAAAACTTTGTGGACAATATGATTGATTATATTTGGTAGATGGAGTTATTATCTTTATATGAGATATTTTACATTAATTGATTATATTTGGTAGTTGGAGTCATTATCTTTATATGAGATATTTTACATGAATTGATTGTATTTGGTAGTTGGAGTTATCTTTATATGAGATATTTTACATGAATTGATTGTATTTGGTAGTTGGAGTTATTATCTTTATATGAGATATTTTACATGAATTGATTATATTTGGTAGTTGGAGTTATTATCTTTATATGAGATATTTTACATGAATTGATTATATTTGGTAGTTAGAGTTATTATCTTTATATGAGATATTTTACATGAATTGATTATATTTGGTAGTTGGAGTTATTATCTTTATATGAGATATTTTACATGAATTGATTATATTTGGTAGTTGGAGTTATTATCTTTATATGAGATATTTTACATGAATTGATTATATTTGGTAGTTGGAGTTATCTTTATATGAGATATTTTACATGAATTGATTATATTTGGTAGTTGGAGTTATTATCTTTATATGAGATATTTTACATGCATTGATTATATTTGGTAGTTGGAGTTATCTTTATATGAGATATTTTACATGAATTGATTATATTTGGTAGTTGGAGTTATCTTTATATGAGATATTTTACATGAATTGATTATATTTGGTAGTTGGAGTTATTATCTTTATATGAGATATTTTACATGAATTGATTATATTTGGTAGTTGGAGTTATTATCTTTATATGAGATATTTTACATGAATTGATTATATTTGGTAGTTAGAGTTATTATCTTTATATGAGATATTTTACATGAATTGATTGTATTTGGTAGTTGGAGTTATTATCTTTATATGAGATATTTTACATGAATTGATTATATTTGGTAGTTGGAGTTATTATCTTTATATGAGATGTTTTACATGAATTGATTGTATTTGGTAGTTGGAGTTATTATCTTTATATGAGATATTTTACATGAATTGATTATATTTGGTAGTTGGAGTTATTATCTTTATATGAGATATTTTACATGAATTGATTGCATTTGGTAGTTGGAGTTATTGTCTTTATATGAGATATTTTACATGAATTGATTATATTTGGTAGTTGGAGTTATTATCTTTATATGAGATAATTTACATGAATTGATTATATTTGGTAGTTGGAGTTATTATCTTTATATGAGATATTTTACATGAAGGGTACTCTCATTTACTCCAAAAACAACATTCTCATAGCACCTTTATTACCATTCAGTGAGTTAATTTACCAGGTTCAGCATTGTTAGCACCATTTGCAAGTTGAAAGTTAAAACCTGAGACCACCACTAAACTTTGCCAATCTAATTTGTTCATGGTACTATTATTTGATTAAAGCATATATTTATAGAGCAGTACATCTCCCAGTTTTAATTGCATTAAAAAAGATTAATGTCGTAGAATAAACGTGTATGAATTTGCCAGACTCTTTCTATTATATTGTGCGGGTAAAGTCATTATTCAAGTTAATTTAAAATTTGCTTGTCAGGTTGTTTAATTCTAGAAATCTGAAGTTAACTTTCTGGTGGACATGCCCAAACTATTAAATTGATATAGTTCCTATAAGATACCTGATCAGATGTTTTAGCAATAGAACACCCCAACAGAGTTTTTTATAGTGTTTATTGGGTCCCAGACTAGGATATGGCGTGAATTCAAGAATCTCAAAGAAACATTCGTCATAGCTGCTGTACAGACTCATGGTATCACACATTGTGGGCATGTCTGGATTAATGCAGCGTAATTATTCTCTCTACTAGCTATGATAGCTGGAATCTATAATGCAGCGTAATTATTCTCTCTACTAGTTATGATAGCTGGAATCTAAATATAATATGATTACAGAGTAAGAAGTCAGCCAAATGTTTCTCTTTTGCAACTGGCCACAAAACATGTTTTGCATTTAGTATGGAACCTACCAGTTTTTGGGGATGCTTTTTTTCATAGGTACATACCAGGCTAACGACTACTGGGGCCTTTATAAGCCAAGTCATGCAACCCAAATGTATCCTCAGGTTATTTTGCCTCACAGATTGTTTTATCTTATTACAGATGAGTACAGCCCCCGGCATTTCTGCAATTACCTCCTACTGATGCCTCTTTGCGCCAAATATTGAGTGTTCATATTTGCATTAACAATTCCAAAACCATGCTACATGCATGATATATCATCTTAAAACATACATGATGGAAAACAAAATTGTATTTGTATTTGACCACCTTCTAATGCAGCTAAAGAGTATTGAATATTATTTATATACTGTTTATTTGTATTGTAATAATTTTCATATTTTTCTAAATGTCTCAACATTCAGGTAACACAGACAGAACTGCATAGCCTCATATAAAAGCTCACAGCTGTATGAAGAAAATCCTGCTGGCAGGATGTGTCTTGCTTGAATGGCTACCAAGATATCATAAGCTGTTTATAGAACAATACAAAATTAATATTCACTGCCTTTATTTTGGCTTATAAAATTCAGATTAAAGCATCAAACTGAATGAATTCTACTAATGTAAAGGTTAATTTATCATTAATAGTTTGCCTTTTACAGTTCTTTTAGTAACACATACAGTTCCAGAGATATGAATATTTGTTTTGAACTATAAGGTACTCAGGCCACACCCACTGGAAGTTAAAAGTGCACTGTACTGGAAGGAATGAGTTAAGGGGTATATGTTAGGGCATTTAACTGCTGACTGTGTCCATCAGAGACACGTGTCAGACTAGGGGTGGATTTATGATTTCCCATCCAGTGGTCCAGGTTACACTTAGATACCAAGCCTATGAATCTGGACCTTTTATTTGTTTTAGACAAAAAGAAAGGCTGTGCTTCAGGTGGATGGGAAACCTATTCCAGAGGATGTGGATTTTCTGAGAGATGGACCTCCCACTCAAACATGTCCTACTTAAATCGCAAACAAAGTTTAAAATTTGGGATCTAGTAGTTCTGATGTTGTTCATTTTGTGGATATGCAAAAGGTCCCTCAGGGTGGGATCCAAGGATGCCTTGTATGCCAGGCATGAACCACCACTCAGCATTCTGTAGGAAATGGAGTATTGTGTTTACATCCTGCCTTCTTTTTGTGAGGAATCTCTGTGGGTGTTCCAGTTGTTGCAGGTGCCTGGTCAGGTACATATTGAAGTGACCATTATACTCAACGATGGGTCTGATGAGGGCTGATTATAGTGGCATGATGACCTCTCTGGACCTAGCTGCCATGCCCTTACATATAAGTTGCTGGGACAGTGCAGTGCAGTAGTAGCACTGCTGCCTCACAACAAGAGGTTTTCTGGTTGGATTCTCAGCTGGAGTGCCTTCTTTGCAGAGTCTACATGTCCTCCCTGCATTTGTGTTGGTTTCTTCCAGGTGCTCTGGTTTCCTCCCATGTTACAAAGGCATGCATCTGGACTGTTTCTTCCTGGGCAGCTGCTGAAAATTGGCTTTGTTCCAAGTCGGACTTTCCAAGTAAACAAATGTTAAATAAGTAAATAATAAATAAGTTGAGTGACCTAGAATGATTTCCTTACTACCTTAGACACATATTGGTTGAAATCCAGATTGATATCTACATAAGTTCCTAAATTCCTGACTCCTGTAGCTACTTTTGGGGGAGTTTTATTGATGAGGGAGTTTCCCTGGATGGCTGACTTCCCAAAAGGTACTAATATGAATTTCTTGGCATTGAGTTTTAACCTGTGGCTTTGGCATCACTCATTTCAATGTGTTAGACCTTCCCATAAAAGAACAGTATATTTGGCCAGAGGCCCTTGAAATTGACTTTGATGTCTGAGAAATATATTACAAAGAAAACTGGATCCAGTAAAGAGCCCTGGAGAACTCCACTGGTGATCAGCCCCTTTGTGGAGGTGGTCTCCCCAATCCTAATCCAATGGGTCCTAGAAGTGAGTCAACTGACTATCCATTGGGATACACAGGGGGTTATGCCTAATTCCATGAGTTTGTTTACAATGTCTGAGTGGGATACTGTATCAAATGCCTTAGCTAGGTCATTGCAGATAACATGCATCATTTTGTCTTTATCCATTGTCTGGTGACCTTCTCAAAGATGTCCACCAGGTTCAACAGGCATGACCTGCCCTTGACAAAACCAAACTGGATTGAGTCCAGTATCTGAAGGTTTCCTGTGTCACTGTTAATCATTTCTACCATAATAATTTTCATGGCTTTACATGTCAGACTAGTTGAACTAATTGGTTTGTAGTTCCCTAGGATCCATTAATGGTCTTCCCTTGTGCATAGGGATGAGTGTTGCAGTCCTCCGTTTGCATGTCATGAAAACTGTATGGAGGCTATGATTGAATAGTGACTCCAGTGGCCCTGGTAGGTCATATTTTAGGCTATTTAGGAGGCATCCTGGGATATTATTGGGGCCCATCAAAGCTGTATTCTTGGCCTTAGAGAGCACCTTTAAGGCTTGCTCCCTACTGACAATTGGAGGGATTATGTTAGTTGGTATTTCCTTGGGGCAGCTGGGAGTGACAGGGGGTTAAAATTGGAGATAAATTTGTCACCCAGATGATTTGCTATATCTCCCAGTTCCACGGATAAGGTTCCATTCACCAACAGTTTGGCACACTGTTTTGTGCTGTATTTGAGGTTTTGGACATAGCTAAAGACCTCATGGTTGTGCTTGGTCTGGGACACTATCTTTACCTCAGAAATTTGTTTTGTTGGACTTAATTAGTCCTCTTACTTGTCTATTCAGTTTGATGAGAGAGTTGTTGGTTATTTTTGGTGTTACATGTCCTAATTTTAGCTATGAATTGTATTGTGTTGAACAACCTGTTCATTTTGGATTCCGCCAGGGTGATTCATTTTTTTAAGTTAGTTTGAGACTTACGTCTGGTACATCTGTGAACAGTTTCACATAGGCTGCTGTGTTATCTGGCTTTAGAGGGGCTTGAACCTTTGACAGGTTATTGCTTAATAAACGGTAGTTTGCTTGAAGTAGTTCCTAACTGTGACAGGTTTTACTGAGGGTTACAGACTTGATTTTTATTTCAGTGGAGACTGATTTGTGACATGACCATATTAAAGAGGACACAATATGGGGACAGTGTTCTCCCTTCTGTCAGTACCAGGTGCAATATGTTTGTACATCTGGTAGGCATATGTATTATTTAGTCCAGGGTGTCCGTATTTACAAAGTCTGAGAATTTCTGTGCCTGCAAATTTCAGGTCATGAAAGATTCCCAGTTTGTAGAGGGATAATTAAAGTCCCCCATGAGTGTAGTATTTGTTTGAATGGTCAGTGTCTCCAATATGTCTAAGTATGAACTATAGGTTTCATGGGACATGGCGGGTGTCATGTAGCTTGTTAGGATATGGTATGGGACTTTGTCCTTGGTAATCTGGATATGTAGGAACTCCATTACATCATCCTATTTAACCAATCAGATGTATATTTGTTACTGATGTAGCGTGAGACACCTCCACCTTTACTCTCTGTCTGTGCAGTTGCTGGTCTAAAGGTGTGGAAGGCACTGAAGCCTTAGCATTGTCTCTGCAGCTTTAAACCATGTCTTGGTAACTGCACGGATGTTGGCTTCCTCCAGGGTGAGGTGAGCTTGGAGGGAATGGAGCTTCTTGTTTAGACTCCTGGCATTGAGCAATAGTAACTTTAGATTTCCTTGGGTAGCTTTTGCTATGTTGAAAATGTTGTCAATTTGACATTGCCTAAAAAAGACTCTATGGGGGAGATTAATATTTTAGCCAGTATCTGAATGCCTAAATGGGATAGGTACGGCCCATCCTTGGCAAGGCAATGTGGTTTGTTATCCATGTTCTACCACACTGACAACTATTGTTTCCCACTAGAATGATACCAGAAACTAATCTAAATATTAAAGTCAGTCATCTTCTGTTCATACTGTGGCACCATCATTGGTGAAGGTAGAATACTGCTCAGTGCTAGGCACATGCCAGCCTTGGATACATAGTGCAAGAGCTCCATAATGTCTCTCTTATAGGTTCATATGTGTTTACTAGGCTGATGACCACAAGGGCCTTTTTAAGCCTAGCCATGCATCCTAAATCTCTGCCAAGTTCTGATACCCTTTATAAGTGCAAGCCTAGGCCTGGGAGATGAACCATTTACAGGTTACCTGTGTCCATTAGAGACACAGGTGCCAAACCAGGGATGAATTTCTGGTTTCTCATCCAGTTGTCCAAGTTAAACTTGAAATGGGTTAGGGAGGAACTCTGCTTCACATGGATGGGGAGCTTGTTCCATAGATATGGTAGTCTCAGGGATACATGCCTATCTCTCTATGCTCATAATATCTTCATATTATTTAGGGAGGTACATCTGAGGTAATTTACAATCATGCTGGTACCTGTGATGCAGTGGCTTAGTGCATGTGTAACTTAGCGGATACTGGCCTAGAGAGTCAATCAACCATTATTTTTTCCTTCAGTTTGGTGAGTGGGGCATCAGTATGTCATACAATGGAGTTTCCCAGTGACCAGAGTTCTGAGTAGTGTATTGGCTTGCCTTCTAGGTTTGGTAATTGAGGCTCTACTGGGTGTTGATGTTTGTGCAGTGTTAGGTGTTACACCACTGGGTGCAGCTGCTGTGCGGTATTAGATATTACACCACTGGGTGTGGCTGTCTGTGCAGTGTTAGGTGTTACACCACTGGGTGTGGCTGTAAGTGCAGTGTTAGGTATTACACCACTGGGTGTGGCTGTATGTGTAGTGTTAGGTGTCAAACCCCTGGGTATGACTGTATGTGCAGTGTTAGGTGTTACAGCACTGGGTGTGGCTGTAGGTGCAGTGTTAGATGTTACACCACTGGGTGTGGCTGTACATGCAGTGTTAGGTGTTACACCACTGGGTGTAGCTGTCTGTGCAATGTTAGGTATTACACCACTGGGTGTGGCTGTCTGTGCAGTGTCAGGTGTTACACCATTGGGTGTAGCTGTCTGTGCAGTGTTAGGATTAGCTGGTTGTTGAGGCTCCACTGGTTATGGCTGTATGTGCAGTGTTAGGTGTTACACCACTGGGTGTGACTATATGTTCATAGGTTCATAGGCTCATACTAGGCTATCTGCCCTAGGGCATTTATAAGCCTAGCCAGAATGTGTTTGGCTTTCGCCACCCATTTTAAATTAATTTTGCTATGCCCTTTTTTGAGGTTAGTATACTGTGCCTCTGTCTAACAGTGACACAGAAGTCATACCCAGGGTAAACCTACGATCTCCCATCCACTCATCAAGATTCCTCTTGAAGAGAGTTAATGAGGGACTCTGCCTAACCTGGACTGGGATTTTATTCCAGAGTGAAGGGAGCCTCTGGGTTATGAATCTGTCCCTCCAGCATGTCCTATTTATTTCACTGCTGAGGTTCAAGTCTCTCGAGTGCATAGCTCGATGGGATTTGGATTTTCTGAGGTGCAGCATGTCCATTAATTCCGGGTTGGACATGGCCTTAAATGTCAGGCACAGATCACCTCTGAATAGGCAGTATGCCACTGAGTAGAGCTGGAGTTTCTTTAACCGGGCAGCATATGGCATCTGTTTAAGCCCTTTGATCCTCTTGGTGAGGTACTTTTGGGGTCTTTCCAGTTGCTGCAGGTGTCCGATAAGGTACATCCCAAAAGGGGCATTGTACTCAATTATGGGCCTGATGAGGGATGAGTAAAGAGGCACAATGACCTCCCCTGATCTAGATGTGAATCCCCTCATGATTAGGTGGGCTATATAAAATGTTTTTCTAACCACTTTGGCCACGTGGTTGTCAAATGAGAGATTGCTATCAACTTGCGTCCCCAGGTCCCTAATTACTTCTTCTGTACTTAATGGATTACCACCCATGTGGTAATTTGTGGGCACTTTGTTTTTGCCAAAGGGGATGACTATACACTTTTTGGCATTTAACTTGAGGCCATGGCTCTGGCACCAGTTGTCTGTTTCTATGAGGCCCTTTTGGAGCATGCTTTTGTCGGCTGGAGAGTTGATTATGGCACCCAGTTTGCAGTCATCTGTGAACTTGGTCAGCCACAGTCCTTCCGTGTTGGCCTGTACCTCCGAGAAATATATACCGAACAAGAGAGGTCCCAGGACTGAGCGTTGTGGGACACCAGTTGTAACTGGTTTGGATTCTGACATGGCTCCAGCAATTCTAACCATGTGGGTTCTGTCCTTGAGCCAGTTTGCAATCCATCTAGTGACATAGGGGTTTATATTTAAGCTGGTGAGCTTATCTATAATGCCCGAGTGGGGTATTTTATCGAAGACTTTTGCGAGGTCCAGGTAGGCTGTGTGGACCTCCTTCCTCTCGTCAATGGCCTTGGTGACTGTTTCAAAGAAATCAACCAGGTTTAAGAGGCAGGATCTGCCCTTAACAAAGCCGAACTGGGTAGGATCCAGTGTCTGTAGGTCCCCAATATCTTTATTTATGAGGTCCATGATGATCCTTTCCATAGCTTTGCAGACCAAGCTAGTCAGGCTTATGGGGCGATAGTTTCCAGGATCTGTTGAGGCACCACCTTTATGGAGAGGGACCACTGTTGCTGTACGCCACTCTTTGGGCACATATCCTGTAGTAAGGCTGAGATTGAACAGTAGTTTTATGTTTGGGTTTAGCTCTTCTTGGAGTTCATGTAGGACGCAGCCCGGGACACCGTCTGGTCCCATTGATGCTGTGTTTTTGCTTTGGAGAGGGCGGCTCTTACCTGAGCATCTGAGATGTCGGGGGGGGGCAGCACTCTACTGGGATAGATATTTACCTTTTTGGTGGGGGGAGAGAGGTTTGCGCTGAACCTGTCAGCTAGGATGTTAGCAACGTCTGTGCAGGGTTAGGTGTTACATCACTGGGTATGACTGTATATGCAATGTTAGGTATTACACCACTGGGTGTAGCTGACTGTGCAGCGTTAGGTGTTACACAACTGGGTGTGGCTGTATGTGCAGTGTTAGGTGTCACACCACTGGGTGTGGCTGTATGTGCAGTGTTAGGTGTCACACCACTGGGTGTGGCTGTCTGTGCAGTGTTAGGTGTCACACCACTGGATGTGGCTGCATGTGCTGTGTTAGGTGTTACACCACTGGGTGTGGCTGTATGTGCAGTGTTAGGTGTTACACCACTGGGTGTGACTGTCTATGCAGTGTTAGGTGTTACACTACTGGGTGTGGCTGTATGTGCAGTGTTAGGTGTCACATTACTGGGTGTGGCTGTATGTGCAGTGTTAGGTGTTACACCACTGGGTATGGCTGTCTGTGCAGTATTAGGTGTTACACCACTGGGTATGGCTGTATGTGCAGTGTTAGGTGTTACACCACTGGGTGTGGCTCTATGTTCAGTGTTCAGTGTTACACCAGTGGGTGTGACTCTAGGTGAGTGCTAGGTGTCACACCACTGGGTGTTTCTGTCTGTGCAGTGTTAGGATTGGCTGGTTGTTGAGGGTTCACTGGGTATGGCTGTATGTGCAATGTTAGGTGTTACACCACTGGGTATGGCTGTATGTGCAGTGTTAGGTATCACACCACTGGGTGTGGCTGCATGTGCGGTGTTAGGTGTTACACCATTGGGTGCTACTGTATGTGCAGTGCTAAGTGTTACACCACTGGGTGTGGCTGCATGTGCAGTGTTAGGTGTTACCTCACTGGGTGCCACTGTATGTGCAGTGTTAAGTGTTACACCACTGGGTGTGGCTGTAAGTGCAGTGTTAGGTATTACACCACTGGGTGTGGCTGTATGTGCAGTGTTAGGTGTCAAACCCCTGGGTGTGACTGTATGTGCATTGTTAGGTGTTACAACACTGGGTGTGGCTGTAGGTGCAGTGTTAGATGTTACACCACTGGGTGTGGCTGTACATGCAGTGTTAGGTGTTACACCACTGGGTGTAGCTGTCTGTGCAGTGTTAGGTGTTACACCACTGGGTGTGGCTGTCTGTGCAGTGTCAGGTGTTACACCATTGGGTGTAGCTGTCTGTGCTGTGTTAGGATTAGCTGGTTGTTGAGGCTCCACTGGTTATGGCTGTATGTGCAGTGTTAGGTGTTACACCACTGGGTGTGACTATATGTGCAGGGTTAGGTGTTACATCACTGGGTATGACTGTATGTGCAATGTTAGGTATTACACCACTGGGTGTAGCTGACTGTGCAGTGTTAGGTGTTACACAACTGGGTGTGGCTGTATGTGCAGTGTTAGGTGTCACACCATTGGGTGTGGCTGTATGTGCAGTGTTAGGTGTCACACCACTGGGTGTGGCTGTCTGTGCAGTGTTAGGTGTCACACCACTGGATGTGGCTGCATGTGCTGTGTTAGGTGTTACACCACTGGGCGTGGCTGTATGTGTGGTGTTAGGTGTTACACCACTGGGTGTGGCTGTATGTGCAGTGTTAGGCGTTACACCACTGGGTGTGGCTGTCTGTGCAGTGTTAGGTGTCACATTACTGGGTGTGGCTGTATGTGCAGTGTTAGGTGTTACACCATTGGGTGTGACTGTCTATGCAGTGTTAGGTGTTACACTACTGGGTGTGGCTGTATGTGCAGTGTTAGGTGTCACATTACTGGGTGTGGCTGTATGTGCAGTGTTAGGTGTTACACCACTGGGTGTGGCTGTCTGTGCAGTATTAGGTGTTACACCACTGGGTATGGCTGTATGTGCAGTGTTAGGTGTTACACCACTGGGTGTGGCTGTATGTGCAGTGTTCGGTGTTACACCAGTGGGTGTGACTATATATGCAGGGTTAGGTGTTACATCACTGGGTATGACTGTATGTGCAATGTTAGGTATTACACCACTGGGTGTAGTTGACTGTGCAGTGTTAGGTGTTACACAACTGGGTGTGGCTGTATGTGCAGTGTTAGGTGTCACACCATTGGGTGTGGCTGCATGTGCAGTGTTAGGTGTCACACCACTGGGTGTTTCTGTCTGTGCAGTGTTAGGATTGGCTGGTTGTTGAGGGTTCACTGGGTATGGCTGTATTGGCAATGTTAGGTGTTACACCACTGGGTATGGCTGTATGTGCAGTGTTAGGTGTTACACCACTGGGTGTGACTATATATGCAGGGTTAGGTGTTACATCACTGGGTATGACTGTATGTGCAATGTTAGGTATTACACCACTGGGTGTAGTTGACTGTGCAGTGTTAGGTGTTACACAACTGGGTGTGGCTGTATGTGCAGTGTTAGGTGTCACACCATTGGGTGTGGCTGCATGTGCAGTGTTAGGTGTCACACCACTGGGTGTGGCTGTATGTGCAGTGTTAGGTGTCACACCACTGGATGTGACTGCATGTGCTGTGTTAGGTGTTACACCACTGGGCATGGCTGTATGTGTGGTGTTAGGTGTTACACCACTGGGTGTGGCTGTATGTGCAGTGTTAGGTGTTACACCACTGGGTGTGGCTGTCTGTGTAGTGTTAGGTGTCACATTACTGGGTGTGGCTGTATGTGCAGTGTTAGGTGTTACACCACTGGGTGTGACTGTCTATGCAGTGTTAGGTGTTACACTACTGGGTGTGGCTGCATGTGCAGTGTTAGGTGTCACATTACTGGGTGTGGCTGTATGTGCAGTGTTAGGTGTTACACCACTGGGTGTGGCTGTCTGTGCAGTATTAGGTGTTACACCACTGGGTATGGCTGTATGTGCAGTGTTAGGTGTTACACCACTGGGTGTGGCTGTATGTGCAGTGTTCGGTGTTACACCAGTGGGTGTGACTCTAGGTGAGTGTTAGGTGTCACACCACTGGGTGTTTCTGTCTGTGCAGTGTTAGGATTGGCTGGTTGTTGAGGGTTCACTGGGAATGGCTGTATGTGCAATGTTAGGTGTTACACCACTGGGTATGGCTGTATGTGCAGTGTTAGGTATCACAACACTGGGTGTGGCTGCATGTGCGGTGTTAGGTGTTACACCATTGGGTGCTACTGTATGTGCAGTGCTGTTACACCACTGGGTGTGGCTGCATGTGCAGTGTTAGGTGTTACCTCACTGGGTGCCACTGTATGTGCAGTGTTAAGTGTTACACCACTGGGTGTGGCTGTAAGTGCAGTGTTAGGTATTACACCACTGGGTGTGGCTGTATGTGCAGTGTTAGGTGTCAAACCCCTGGGTGTGACTGTATGTGCATTGTTAGGTGTTACAACACTGGGTGTGGCTGTAGGTGCAGTGTTAGATGTTACACCACTGGGTGTGGCTGTACATGCAGTGTTAGGTGTTACACCACTGGGTGTAGCTGTCTGTGCAGTGTTAGGTGTTAGGTGTTACACCACTGGGTGTGGCTGTCTGTGCAGTGTCAGGTGTTACACCATTGGGTGTAGCTGTCTGTGCAGTGTTAGGATTAGCTGGTTGTTGAGGCTCCACTGGTTATGGCTGTATGTGCAGTGTTAGGTGTTACACCACTGGGTGTGACTATATGTGCAGGGTTAGGTGTTACATCACTGGGTATGACTGTATGTGCAATGTTAGGTATTACACCACTGGGTGTAGCTGACTGTGCAGTGTTAGGTGTTACACAACTGGGTGTGGCTGTATGTGCAGTGTTAGGTGTCACACCATTGGGTGTGGCTGTATGTGCAGTGTTAGGTGTTACACCACTGGGTGTGGCTGCATGTGCAGTGTTAGGTGTTACACCACTGGGTGTGGCTGTCTGTGCAGTGTTCATAGGTTCATAGGTTACACCACTGGGCTAACTGTGGGAGCCTTGTATGTGCAGTATTATCCTTGTGTTACTCAAACCACTTTGTGTTTATAAGGCTGTCTGTGCAGTGTTAGGTGTCACATTACTGGGTGTGGCTGTATGTGCAGTGTTAGGTGTTACACCACTGGGTGTGACTGTCTATGCAGTGTTAGGTGTTACACTACTGGGTGTGGCTGTATGTGCAGTGTTAGGTGTCACATTACTGGGTGTGGCTGTATGTGCAGTGTTAGGTGTTACACCACTGGGTGTGGCTGTCTGTGCAGTATTAGGTGTTACACCACTGGGTATGGCTGTATGTGCAGTGTTAGGTGTTACACCACTGGGTGTGGCTGTATGTGCAGTGTTCAGTGTTACACCAGTGGGTGTGACTCTAAGTGAGTGTTAGGTGTCACACCACTGTGTGTTTCTGTCTGTGCAGTGTTAGGATTGGCTGGTTGTTAAGGGTTCACTGGGTATGGCTGTATGTGCAATGTTAGGTGTTACACCACTGGGTATGGCTGTATGTGCAGTGTTAGGTATCACAACACTGGGTGTGGCTGCATGTGCGGTGTTAGGTGTTACCCCATTGGGTGCTACTGTATGTGCAGTGCTAAGTGTTACACCACTGGATGTGGCTGCATGTTCAGTGTTAGGTGTTACCTCACTGGATGCCACTGTATGTGCAGTGTTAAGTGTTACACCACTGTGTGTGGCTGTACGTGTGGTCTTAGGTGTTACACCACTGGGTGTGGCTATATGTGCAGGGTTAGGTGTTACACCATTGGGTGTGGCTGTATGTGCAGTGTTAGGTATTATACCACTGGGTGTGGCTGTATGTGCAGTGTTAGGTGTTACTCTACCGGGTATGGCTGTATGTGCAGTCTTAGGTGTTGTTTTTAAGTGCTTTCTGGTTTGCTGAAGTTATTTTTTGCAGGTGGAATGTCTGAGTGGTCTTTGGAGTTTGGGAAGATTGTAGTTATGTGCCTTAGCATAAGCCGGTCTATGTGTGGGTGCATACTATGTTTTGGGGGTGTAGTGTGTGTGTCTCTGTCATCCAGATTGCTATTATGAATACTTGCACACAAGAGTTTTGCCTCCAGCGACATTATGTTTACACATTTCTCACATACTGTGTTTCTTTGAGGATTACATGGTTGTCACTGAGCAAAAGATAATTGTTACATTGTCTCAAGATACCCATATCCACCAAACTGGCAAGAGATAAACTGGAAAAGTGCATGTCCATAATGCTTAGTTCTTTATTGTGTGAGCTACAAGAGTGTGGCGCACGAAGGGTTAATACTGGACTGTCTGCAGTCCTCTTGTGTCTAAAGATTAGCCTATGGTATATAATCCTAAATTATTGGGGCAGTGCTCCTCAACATACAAACAGCTGCTGTGCACTACTCAGTGCACAGAATAGTTGTTCTACACTCACCAAGTTACTGGTACAGTTTCAGAGGTGGATTTATAGGTAAACTTTAGTTTCTAGGTGTCTGCATCTATACAGGAGACTGCTGACCAACCCTGCACAATAGGCAGCAGAGAGCAAATGCTCCAAATTTATACAGGCACTTAAAACACAAGAAATTGGCTTCTAAGTCTTCTGGCCAATAAAAGACAACACTTACATCTGATGTGTTTTCTATCTCAGACCAGGCCACCACCTAGTGCCACTAGATGGACTATCCCAGTCCTCGCAATGTAAGAACACAAAAAAAGAATGCTTGTGAGTGCAATTCTACCAGAAAACATCTTTAACAAACTAGATAGATAATTAGCCAATGCACAACACTATAAACAGATGCAGATAAATGCACAATTAAAAGAAGACAACAGCGGCCAATCACTTAGCCTCTAGAAGTGTGATGTTTAAACTTGGATGTTGCCTATCTCTCTCAAATAAAACAAAATCATCAGGCCAAACAGATTTCTCCAATCAGAAAACAAAATGCAACAGGAACAGATAATATAGAAAGCAGCTCTATCAGTTTAAGCAACTACACTTCAGACACAAAAAGGGATAAGATTACATTTCTTGCTTCTTTGTTTGAAATCATCCTTTGAAACAGAGCAGCTAGTTTGTATGTTGAGGAGCACAGCCCCATGAATTTAGGATTATATAGCCCAGTTTAATCTCTAGACACAGGAGGACTGTAGACAGTCCAGTATTAACCTCTCATATACAGCACTCTTGTAGCTGTTGCAGGCCTTGGATCTTATCAGAGAAGGAAAGGCCACAGAAATATATCACTCAAGAAGAAAAATAACCATTGGAAAAAAAAAACAAGTGAAATATGAAGCCTTTGTAATTTAAGTGCCTATACCAAATACAACAAAATCATCAGGCCAAACAGATTTATCAATATAGAAAACAAAATGCAACTCTTAGACATAAAAAGAGATCAGATTGCTTTCTCTTGTCTTATTCATGGTTTAATGCTTTGAGGCTGTACATTTTTCAGAATCTGCTTTAAAAACATTCCCAGGATTTAATAAAATCTGTGTAGGCACAGTGTAGAACCTACACAGAATGTATCCATGTACACAGCCAAGGTTCTCCCTCGGCAGCGTGCCATGCATATTAATGATGGCGCACTGACAAAGGACAGCAGAGGAACAAGGATATTGAATCAGTACAGGTAGAGGTGTAGAGATTACCCATGGCTGCAGATCAGTGTGAGGCTCCTTGTAATGCTCCCCACCACTGTTGAATTGTTGTGAAGTGTGTCAACTGTATAATAAGTTATTTTTGTGAAGTATTATGTTTTTGTAATTATTTTTTTTTACTGCATGTTTGCGTGGCATTGCACAGAGTGCAGCAAAGCCAAGTTGTGCTCACATATTGACAGCTGACACCTGCCAGACATCTAAAAATAGAAACTGGATGTAATTTATTATCATGATTAAATTTATTTATTCATTTTTAATTTAGATTTGTGTGGAGCAGCATGGAGCACAGCAGAGCCGAGCAGAGCTCATACATACATTGTATTGCTTTGAAGTCTCTACAATGGCTAGAATTCCCACAACTACTACATCTCTATCAATTTCACATGTTGCACTCTATGCTCTTTAAACCATCCTACTGTCCATCCTTATCTCTCCTTGTCTCTGTCTACACCCCATCTCGACCCCTCCGCACCTCTAATCAACAATTGCTTGATATTTACCACCCAAATAAGTCAGTAGGTAAGCTACTCTACAAACACTCTGTGGCCCAAGTCTGGAACAAACTAACCCTTGACATTCGCTCAGTCTCTCACACCCCACTATTTAAAAGAAAACAAGACTCATTTACTCAATTCCAGAATTTGCCCCTGCTATGACCCTACATAATTCTCTCCTCCCCCCACATTGGAATCACTCCATCTATCCTTGTCATACTTCTGAACTCTATCCCCACTAGTACAGTTACACAGCATCAAAAAAAAAACCTTGTGCTGTCATTTAACTATTGTTAATGTTGTTTTGTTTATTGTTTTACTACTGTAATGACTAATTTTATTTCTATTGTTTGCTGTGCTTGTATACTACTGTAGTTTTTTTTTATTGTACTATCTGGAGCTTTTCTCCTCGGGTCTCGACTGAAAATGGGACAAAATCCCAGTTGGACAAACCCGGTCAACAAATGTCAATAAATAAATAAATAAATAATACATTGCCGACACCTGACAGACATCTAAAAATAGAAACCAGATGTAATTCTTCTTCTTCATTTTCTTTCAACTGTTCCCGTTAGGGGTCACCACAGCAGATAATCTGTTTCCATTTCTTCCTGTCCTCTGCATCTTGCTCTGTCACACCAACCACCTGCATGTCCTCACTCACCCCATCCATAAACCTTATCTTAGGCCTTCCTCTTTTCCTGTTACCTGGCAGCTCCATCCTTAGCATCCTTTTCCCAATATACCCAGCATCCCTCATCAGCACATGTCCAAACCAACACAATCTCGCCTCTCTGGCTTTGTCTCCAAACTGTCCAACCTGAGCTGACCCTCTAATATACACATTCCTAATCCTGTCCATCCTTGTCACACCCAATGCAAATCTTAACATCTTTAACTCTGCCACGTCCAGCTCTGACTCCTGCCTTTTTGTCAATGCTACCATTTCCAACCCATATAACATAGGTGGTTTCACTACCCTCTTGTAGAACTTCCCTTTCACTCTGACTGGTAACGTCTGACACAAATCACTGCTGACACTCTTCCCCACCCACTCCACCCTGCCTGTACTCACTTCTTCACCCACCCTGCCTGTACTCTCTTCTTCACCTCTCTTCCACACTCACCGTTACTCTGAATTGTTGATTCCAAGTATTTAAACTCGTCCACATTTACCAGCTCTACTCCCTGCATCCTCACCATTTTTCTATCCTCCCTCTCATTCACACACATATATTCTGTCTTAGTCCTGCTGACCTTCATTCCTCTCCTCTCTAGAGCATATTTCCACCTCTCCAGGGTCTTCTCAACCTGGTCCCTACTGTTGCTACAGATCACAATGTCATCTACAAACATCATAGTCCACGGGGCCTCCTGTCTGATCTCGTCTGTCAAACTGTCCATTACCATTGCAAATAAGAAAGGGCTCAGAGCTGATCCTTGATGTAATCCCACCTCCACCATAAATGCATCAGTCACTCCCACCACAGACCTCACAACTGTCACACTACCCTCGTACATATCCTGTACCACCCTTACATACTTCTCTGCCACTCCCAACTTCCTCATACAATACCACAACTCCTCTCTAGGCACCCTGTCATATGCTTTCTCTAAGTTCACAAAGAAACAATGAAACTCCTTCTGACCTTCTCTGTACTTCTGCATCAACAATCTCAGAGCAAATGTTGCATCTGTAGTGCTCTTTCCCAGCATGAAACCATACTGCTGATCACTAATCATCACCTCCCTTCTTAACCTAGCTGTGTGACTGATCAATTTTATCCCTCTGTAGTTACTACAGCTCTGCACATCACCCTTATTCTTAAAAATCGGTACCAAAACACTGTTTCTCCACTCCTCAGGCATCCTCTCACTTTCCAAGATTTCATTAAACAATCTGGTTAAAAACTCCACTGCCATCTCTCCTAAACACCTCCAAGCTTCCACAGGTATGTCACCTGGACCAACAGTCTTTCCATTCTTCATCCTCTTCATAGCTATCTTTCCTTCCTCCTTGCTAATCCATTGCATTTCCTGATTCACTATCCCCACATCATCCAACATTCTCTCTCTCTCATTCTCTTCATTCATCAGCCCCTCAAAGTACTCTTTCCATCTGATCAACACATTCTCCTCACTTGTGAGTACGTTTCCCTCTTTATCCTTTATCACCCTTACCTGCTGCACATCTTTACTAGCTCGGTTCCTCTGTCTAGCCAATCAGTATGGGTCCTTTTCTACCATCCTTAGTGTCCAACCACTAATACAACTCTTCATATGCCTTATCCTTAGCCTTCACCACCTCTCTCTTTGCCATGTGTCTCATCTCCTTATACTCCTATCTACTTTCTGTATCTCTCTGACAACCCCATTTCTTCTTTGCTAATATCTTCCTCTGTTTAATTTCCTGTACTTCCTCATTCCACCACCAGGTCTCCTTGTCCTCCTTCCTCTGTGTAGATGTCACACCAAGGCACCTTTCTAGCTGTCTCCCTTACCAGCTCTGCTGTAGTTACCCAGCTATTCTGTAACTCTTCATTGCCACCCAGTGCCTGTCTTAACTCATCCCTGAACTCCTCCTCACAATTACCCTTTTTCAACTTCCACTATTTGATCCTTGGCACTGCTCACCACTCCTCCTATTCTTCTTGATCACCAATGTCATCCTACAGACCACCATTCTATAAAAACACTCTCTTCTGTCACCACCCTTCTGTCTCCAATCTCCTTCAGATTGGCCCTCCTGCATAGGATATAATCCACCTGTATGCATCTTCCCCCCACTCTTGTACATTACCCTATGCTCCTGCCTCTTCCTAAATACGTATTCATCACAGCCATGTCCATCCTTTTTGCAAAATTCACTACTATCTGATCTTCTGTATTTCTCTCCTTATCACCATACCTACCCATCACTTCCTCATCCCCTCTGTTCCCTTCACCAACATGCCCATTGAAATCTGCTCCAATCACCAGTCTCTCACCCTTGGGTACACTCACCAATACATCCAACTCACTCCAAAATTTTCTCATCCATCGCACACCCAACTTGCGGAGCATATGCACTAACAACATTCATTATTACACCATCAATTTTCAGCTTCATAAACATCACTCTATCCGATGCTCTTTGCACCTCCAAAACATTCTTGGCATACTGTTCCTTCAGGATAACCCCTACCCCATTTCTCCTCCCATCCACACCATGATAGAACAATTTGAACCCACCTCCAATACATCTGGCCTTACTCCCCTTCCTTCTGGTCTCTTGCATGCGCAATATATTAATCTTCCTTCTCTCTATCATATCAGCTAGCTCTCTCCCTATACCAGTCATATTGCCAACATTCAAAGTTCCTACCCTCATTTCCACACTCCTAACCTTCCTCCTCTCCTCCTGCCTTCGGGCATGCCATCCACTCTTCTTCTCCTTCGGCCAACATTAGCCCAATTTCTGCCAGCACCCTGCTGGCTAACAGTACTGGTGGTGGTTGTTGTTAACCCAGGCCTCAACCGATCCAGTATTTAATTATAGTTGTGTTTAAGCATGTTTGTATGGTGTGGAGTGATGCTCAGCAATGCCAACAGGTAGCCTAGTAGTATATGTGAAGGTACAGTAGTTTTTATGGGTCTACTTTAATTAATCAAAAGCTGATTCCAGCAAATGCAAATCCATCGACACATATACAATACCGATTTGTCATACTTGGCCAACCCCACCGCCCGAAACACACTACCCACCCAAACAAAATAAATAAACCACAAACATACACCAACCAAAACCCTACTTCTAACCCTACACTAATCCCCACATACACCACTATCTATGCACTCTCCTTAACCACTCCCTAACCCTAAGGTCCGTAACTACCGCACACTTACCCTACGGAGCTATACCCAAACAAAATAAACAAACCACACACATACACTAACCAAACCCCTACCTCAAACCCTACACTAAACGTTAAATATAGTACCCATATTACATTACCTATCTATGCACTTACCTTAACCCGCACCCTAATGTCCATAACTATCGCACACTTACCTTACGGATCTGTAGCTCAGATGGGCCAACCAAAACACTTTCACATTTTGAATTTCGCAGTTTTGTGAGTTTGCTTATTTTGCGGTTCGATGCATTTGTGTCGATGGATTTGCTTTAGCTGGAATCAGCTTTCGGTTAATTAAAGTAGACCCATTTTTATAACATCCAACTAGCTACATGGGTAGAGTTATGGTCTTATGTATAGTAGGTCCTGGGTTTGAGATCATAACAGGAAGAATATGTCTGTAAATGAATGTCCTATTTTTGTTTAATTTCATTAAACCATTGTGAATTTTGGCACTGCTGCACTTTGCTAAGCACAGCTCATTCATGCTAAGCAGTGCATAAATATGCTAATGGCTGTGATGCCTGTGCACTGGCCCAGTAATCAAGGAGCCTCAATCCTCACCACTAACACCAGTAATGGACATGCATATTGGGAAGGATAACAAGTATACACACAGTAAAGTACAATTTCACTTAAGCGCACACAGAGATCACAGTCAGTCTGGGGCTGGTTTCTCCCTTTCTCTCCAGATCCCCAGTAAGACTCCCCACTGGCACAGTTATAGAGTGGAGTCCTTAGCCAGGCTTCCAGGCCAAGTCCTCCCAGCACTCTCTATGTCCAACCAGTGCATGTGCTTGCACAAGTAGCTGACACATACACACACACACACACACACACACACACACACACACATACACACACACATACACTTTGAGATATGATTTATTTTCAAATGTACAGACACTCCTGGGGACGGCTGGCACTGTTTCACTAGGTATGCCCCTTCTGCCCAGGCTATAAGGTAGTAATCCACTGTGACTGGAACCCCTACTTATCAGCTATTATAAAGCCCTTCCCAAAGGATGAACAATTTCGCTGTGCAATAATACTGTTATCCAATTAGTAAGTGTTACCAGAACTTTTAAGGCTATTGGAGTGGCTTGGACAGTATCACTAAATACATACAAGTACTCTAGAGTTTAAATTATCTCTACACAAAACATCCACAGTTGAAAGGTTTAAAAATATTTAATAATAAATAATAAAAGCACAAGACAAATCTCCTCAATTCAACACAGTGCTAATCAAGAGCTCTGATACAGGAACTTTAAAACAATACTGTAGGATAGTCTGATATAAATATAGAAAACAGCTATTCTAATCTTACTATATCCTGTTTCTAAGAGAAATACTAAAGACTAAGATTCTACTTACATCTAGAGTAAGGAAGTGCTAGTGAGTTGATGTTCTGAAGACAAATGCAAAATGCTCTCTCTTTCTCTCTGAGATCTGTTGAATTGATAATACATCACTGCTGACTCATTTTAGAATACATCATTCTTGACACTTCTCTGGTTCCCAGGCTACCAGAAACTCTTAATTCACATTTCTTACTTTTCTTAGTAAGCTTGCACCTGGCCAGGAAGCCACAGCAATAAAAGACATTATACATATAAAATCTTGCAATTAACTATGGTCTCAAAACAGTAGAAGGAATTCCTTCATCCAGACATCCTGTCTCTGAGCTTTGAGATCAGACAGTCATAAAATGTTTTACTTTATCAGCTTTCTTCCAGCAGGGTACACTGTGGTTACATTTATGAAGTTCAGAACATATAACACAGTTTTTCTTACATTTAGTTTTCTTACATTTGTAAACAGCCTATGGCTTATATTAATATTTTCAATGACATAGAATTATCTACAAAATTCTGTCTAGCTGGGTTGGCAGCCTTTCAGTTTTTCACATTTCTCTAGTTAGTTTTTCAAATGACTCTTGAAACTTGAAAGGGTTAGGTCTATCTGAGGATACCTTACCACATTCCCTGTCTTGAGAGTCCATCTGTATGGGAATTGCTAATCCCACTGTGGTGCTGCACTGACATATCATATGTTTGCAACCCTAGGCTCCATCTTAGCAACTTGCCATTTTGCTGGCTGGCTCAGTGTAACCATGTTAGGGGATTGTGATCTGTAACTACAGCAAATTTTCTTCCATACAGATAAGGCTGAAGTTTCTGCAATGCCCACACTATGGCTAGACATTCCTTTTCTACAGCTGCATAACATTCCTTCCTGGGTTGGAGCCTATGACTGAGATAAACCACTGGGTGCTCTTCCCCCTCTGAAGAAATCTGGCTAAGTACAGCCACCACCCCATGGTTCAAAGCATCCACATGCACAACAAATTATTTGCTGTAATCTGGACAGGCTAACACAGGGATTCCTCCCAAAGCTTCTTTAAGCTTCTGGAATGCCTTCTCAGATGCTGTGGTCCACACTACCTTATCTGGCCTGTTTTTCCTTGTGAAGTCTTTGAGGGGAACAGCTATGGTACTATAACTGGGGACAAACTTTCTGTAGTACCCTGCTGTCCCTAAGAATGCCCTCACCTGCTGTTTGGTAACAGGTGCAGGCCATGCCTGAATGGCTTTCACTTTGGCAGGTTCTGGCCTGATCTTACCACTCCCCTCCCTATGTCCCATGTAGGAGACCTCTGCATACCCACCTGACATTTGCTCAGCTTAATGGTCAGCTCTGCCCTCTGTAGTCTTCCCAGCTCCTCCCTTACATGTGGAAGGAGCTCTTGCCAGGAATGGCTGTATATGGCAATATCATCTAGGTAAGCAAGGGCAAACCCTCCTGCTCCTGCTAGGATATGATCTACCAACCTCTGGCAAGTCACTGGGGCATTTTTCATCCCAAAGGGTATCTTTGTGAATTCATACAAGCCAAAAGGAGTCACAAAGGCTGACCTCTCTAGAACTGGGAGTCAAGGGCACCTGCCAGTAACCCTTGGTAAGATCAGTGGTGGTAAGATACTTAGCCCCACCAAGCTGCTTTAGGGCCTCATCTGTCCTAGGCATCTGGTAAGCATCAGCCGCTGTGTGACTATTTAATTTCCTGTAGTCCACACAGAACCTGGTGTTGCCATCCTTCTTTGGCACCCACACCACTAGGGAGACCCAGGGACTGTTGGACTCTTGAATTACTCCTAGTTTCATCATCTCCTGTATCTCCTCCCTCAGAGTCTGCTTGACTCCCTCAGGCACCCTATAAGGGGCCTGCCTAATAAGCCTTTGGGGTCCTATATCCACTTGGTGTTGCACCAGGTGGATGCAACCTGGTTTCCTAGTGAACATGTCCCCAAACTCCTGTAACACTGCTCGGGTTTCTCAAACCTGGCTAGGAGATAGCTGGTGGGACATTGTTACCCTTTCCATTGAGGTGTCAGTCCGAGCCTCGCTTAGAAGATCAGTCACCAGGTCTCCCTCAGACTCCTCCTGCAATCCACTGCAAATACTCAGCACAAGGGCCTCCCTATCATGGTAAGGTTTCATCATGTTAACATTGTACAATCTGTGCCCCTGCCTCCTGCCTAGCAGTTCTATCATGTAGTTAACATTACTTACCTTTCTTACCACCTTGTGGAGTCCCTCCCAAGATGCTTGCAGAATGTTGTGTCTCACAAGAATGAGAACCAATACCTGCTGCCCTACATCACACTCTCTATCTCGAGCATTCCTGTCATACCAGACCTTTTTCTGCTGTTGGGCTTCTTCCAGGTTGTCCTGGGCCAAGCCCATGAGTTTCCTGTGCCTTGTCCTGAGGTTTAGAACATATGCCACAACAGACTCCTTGTGAGATTCACACTCACCTTCCCACTCACCATGAATTAAATCTAGAGGTCCCCTCACCCTATGCTCATACAGCAACTCAAAGGGTGAATGACCCGTGGATTCCTGGGGAACCTCTCTGTAAGCAAACAACAGATGGGGCAAATATTTGTCCCACTCCCTCTTAAAGTTGTCTGCAAATGCCCATAGCATGGACTTGATTGTAGAGTTTAACCTCTCAACAAGATCATTAGTCTGGGGATGGTAGGAGGTGGTCTTTAGGTGCTTCACCCCACGGTGCTTCCACAGACAAGCTAGCAGGTCTGACATGAAATTGGCACCTCTTTTGGGAAACCTACCCTGCTGAAAATCTCTAACAAAGCATTTGCCACCTTTTCTGCCTCAATGGAGGACAAAGTCACTGCCTCACGGTATCTTGTAACATAATCTACTACCATTAGGATATACTTTTTCCCTGTGGAACATGGGGTACTCAGAGGCCCCACAATATCCATAATTACCCTATGAAATGGCTCCTCATTCACAGGCAAAGGCATCAAAGGAGCTCTCACCTTGTCTCCTGCCTTGCCTAGCTTTTGGCACTGCTCACAGGTCCTGCAGTACCCTGTTACATCTCTGGAAATTCCAGGCCAATAGAAGTTCTGCATAATATGTCTCTTTGTATGTTTTATGCCCAGATGATCTGCAAAGGGAAAATCATGGGCCATGGCTGGATGCTCCAGATGGTAGGCTCTAGGCACTACCAACTGCTGTATTCTCTCACCTTCTAGCCCTCCCTGAGGGGTCCACTCTCTATACAGTAATCCTTTGTCCCAGTATACTGATTCCCTCTTCCCTTGTGAATCAGGTGCCTGACTAACGACTTGCCTCAGGCCTTGTAATGTAGGGCCTGAGAGATGAGCCTCTCTCAACTTTCTCTTTGTAATCCTTCCCAGCTCCCCTTCCACAGGAACACTGGCATCCTCTGACAGCAGTGCCTCACTGTCAGCCTGGGTACTACTACTCACCTCTACCTTTGCAGTCACTCTGTCCAAGAGACCATCAGTACCACAAGCAGCTGTGGCTCACCTTCAGTCTCACTGCTACAGTGTAGCTCCCTCCCTGAAGGAACCACCTCACCAGTCCTGGCTGAAAGTGTGCACTCTGTCTGGGTCTCCCCCAGGCTACCAGACCCACATGCTTGTCTCCAAGCCTGACTGCATGTAACTGCATGAGCACATGGTACTGCATTATCAAAATCATTTCCTATCAAGACATCTGCAGGGATATCCTCAAATGCACCTACATGCTGGCTTCCATTTCCAGCCTCCCAGTCAAGGTGGAACCCTAGCCAAAGGTATTTGGAATGGGATCCCTCCTAAAGCTCTGACTGGAGTAGACTGCCCAGGCAAGTAATGCTTCTCTGTAACCATCGCAGGCTTCACAATGGTTATGTCAGAGGCTGTGTCTCTCTTAGCAGTGATCTCTTTACCATTCACTAAGATAGGATATAACCTCTTGTGGTCGTTTGGTACCCTTGTTGTCTCAAGACAATCTACTGTTGGCATTTTTGTCCATCCCACTTACTGGCTCCCTCACCTTCTGTCCCCACCTTGTCTCCATGGACATCTCTATGCCACATAGCCCCACTGGTTGCATTCAAAACATTTAACCCTAGGTCCTGGATGTGTACCTGGACTAGTGGCTTCCTCTGCTACTAGCAGATTCTGTTGGAGCAATCTGGGCTGCCCACCATGGGTTCCTTTAGACCCATAAGCAGCACTGGGTGTCCCTTTCCTGTGCACTGATGCCCTACTTGCTAGGTATAGATCTCCCATCTTCCCCAACTCATCTGAAGTAGTACATTGTCTATCAGCTAACCAGATCCTCATGTCCTCAGGCAAAGTGGTAAGGGCTTGTTCCCTCACCAAAAGGTCTGCCAGCCCTTCAAAAGTGGTGACCTGACATCCACTTACCTACCTATTAAAATAAGTGTCAGTTCAGCAACATATTCACACATACACTTTCATCTGCCTTGTGTGTATGCTCACGAAACTTTTTCCTATAAGTTTCAGGTGTTAGCTTAAAGAAATTCTAGCAAATAATTCTTAACAACAGTATAATCAAAAAAATCATGATCAGATAATTTGGAAAGTACATTTACAGCTTTACCATGGAGTAAGAGGGTCAGGAACTGTACCCAGAGTCTTTGGTCAACATCATACTGTTTACATACCCTCTCAAACATATGAATGGTACTATCAAAAATATCCCCCTCTGTAAACTGCAGAAGAAATTTACTAACCTTTTGTGCTTCTGGTGTCTGGTTACTCCATTCCCCATTACCTCCATGACTCTGGCATAGTCAGCATTTCCTTTTCATGCTGCCTCTGCCTCTCCTTCTCCACAGCTTCCATTTCCAAACACCTGGTCTCCAACTCAAGTCTCTTTAGCTCCAGATGGATTTTTAAGTCTGCAGAAAGGTTGAGCTGTCCATTCTCTGAATGTTGTACATCTCCAGCCAGCATGATCATCCTCCTGATTGCTGTTTTCTGATGCAGCTGTGACCAAAGCTGCAATCATGCCTGCCTTAGTCAGGTTTCCATGCACCAATCCCTTAGCCTGCACATCTCAGCCAACTGGCTCCTTGTCAGCTTGCCATACTCTACTGTTGTCCTGCTCTCCCTGATTAAGTTAACAAAAGAAATAAAACAGTTGTGATCTGAACTCTGAATATTCACTACATGGCTGATATAAAGTACAACAACACCTTCAGTGATCACTATTCACAAGCTACAGGAATTCAATGTCCACATCACTACAAGCCAATAAGTATGTGATGTGGCTAACTCACCACTATCAAACAATATTTGATGTGGATATCCCACCACTGCCAAACAATTAATATGTGACCCCCATGCACTGGACCTGTAATCAAGGAGCCTCAGTCTTCACCACTAACACCAGTGATGGGCATGCATATTGGGAAGAATAACAAGTACACACACAGTAAAGTACAATTTCCCTTAAGAGCACACAGATATCACAGTCAGTCTGGGGCTGGTTTCTTCCTTTCTGTCCAGATCCCCAGTAAGACTCCCCACTGGCATAGCTATAGAGTGGAGTCCTTAGCCAGGGTTCCAAGTCAAGTCCTTCCAGCACTACCTCTGTCCAACCAGTGCTTCATGTCACTGCCCAAGTAGCTGACACCCACACACACTTTGTGATATGATTTATATACAAACACGCATACACTCCTGGGGAAGGCTGGCACAGGTTCACTAGGTAGGCCCCTTCTGCCCAAGCTATAAGGTAGTAATCCACTGCCATCAAAACCCCTACTCATCAGCTACTATAAGTCCCTTTCCAAAGGGTGACCAATTTCACTGTGCAATAATAATGTTATCCAATTAGTGTGAACAGAACTTTTAAGGCTATTGGAGTGGCTTGGACAGTATCACTAAGTACATGCAAGTACTCTAGAGCTTAAATTATCTCTACACAAAACAGCCACAGTTGAAAGGTTTAAAATATTTAATAATAAATAATAAAAACACAAGACAAATCTCCTCAATTCAACACAGTGCTAATCAAGAGTTCAGACACAGGAAGTTTAAAACAATACTGTAGGATAGTCTGACATAAACATAGAAAACAGCTAGTCTAATCTTACTATTTTCTATCTATTTCTAAGAGAAACAATGTTCTAAATAACTTACGTACATAAAGAGCAAAGGCAGAGTGCCAGTGATGTTGTCAGTTCTGAAGACAAATTCAAAATGCTGTCTTTCTCTCTGAGCTCTCTTAAATTGATAATACACCACTGCTGACTCATTTTAGAATATATCATTCTAGACACTTCTCTGGTTTCCAGGCTACCAGAAAATCTAAATTTACATTTCATAGTTTTTGTAGTAAGCTTGCACCTGGCCAGGAAGCCACAACAATAAAAGACATTATACATGTAAAATCCTGCAATTAAGTCTGGTCTCAAAACAATAGAAGGAATTCCTTCATCCAGACATACTGTCTCTGAGCTTTGAGATCAAACAGACAGCTTTCTTCTAACAGGGTGGACTGTGTTACATTTTTGAAGTTCAGAACATATAACACAGTTTTTCTTACATTTAGTTTTCTTACATTTGTAAAACAGCCTGTGGTTTATATTAATATTTATAATGACATAGAATTAGCTACAAAATTCTATCTAGATGGGCTGGTAGCCTTTCAGTTTTTCACAATGGCTACCAATGTTTCCATGGCACTAAGCCTCACTAAAAACATGGTTCTGAAAGGTTTCACACTGCTTGGCTTCAGTTAGCATGGTTGTGCACTGCTAAGCGATGCAGTGCTTTTTTCAATGTTGCTGAATGACGTGTAAGAGTGGGATAATAGCCTATATTAAGCTCAATAGGCAGAAATTATGCAACAGTCTTTGGAGTTAAATTGACTGTTGGTATGACTGGAAGTGTTGATGAAGGTGTTCACTTTTGGGCACAGAGGTGGGGCATTCAGGAGTCCATGATCATTGTTAGGCTTCTTGTTAAAGACCAAGAACCCCATCTGGTGCAGGGCAGATTCCAGGGCTCAGAGTGTAAGGTGGAGGCTTGGGACTGTTTGGCAAAGGAACTCACCAGTGTTACTGGTATCCCCCACACAGGTGAGCAGGGTCATCACCATTCTGATGACCTGAAAAGGAGAAAGAGGGGAACCCTGGACAACTGGGATCAGGATCTTGAGCTAGGAATGCCCCACAAATTTGTATGTATGTCTTCCTCTGTGTAACCAAAATGTAAGCTGAATGTCTGCAAAACTGGTGCTTCTCTTCCAACAGCTGCAGCTGAGAGGGAATACAATGTGGGCTCCCATGCAGGGCGCCTGACCAGGTTGCATTTTGACCATGGTAACTACAGATTTAGTATTACAACTGTAGTGCAATAAGCAAGAAAGGGTAAAGCATTTGCTGCAATAAAGTATACACAAGAAAAACTGTAGTGCAATAAATGGGCATGCAGAACGTTAGTGCAATAAATGAACAATAATAACTGTATCTCAATACAACAATAACAATAAGCAAAATGTTGTTCAGCAGGATTGTGTTGTCAAAACCATTGCAGTAGAGCTGCATGCATTGATTGTCTATTGTAAGGTTGCTGCAGTCAAGTATAACACTGTAATAGCTGGAGCCAGCAAATCTATGGCCTGCAAACTGTACTGCTTAACTCACAGTACTGCCCAAGGCTGTCTCCAGGCCAATATCGGTCACATAATTTTCTGCCTTCCTCAGATATCAGGTTATAAAAGTATATGGATGAGGTAGCCCAGTCCATTGGGAGATATTGTGTGTGGACTTCACAGATATTTCAAACCAATAACAATAAAATGTGTTCACTAGCATTGTTGATTCTAAACTACAGCTTTTTTCATATATGCAGTATGGTTGTATTCCATGCATGTGTGTTCTACTGTCACTGCAGTCTACTATAACACTGTAATAGTACTAGAATGCCAGAGGAATGTCCTGTAACTTGTAGTACTCAGTTCATAGTATAGTTCTAGGTGATCTCCAGGTAAGTATCAGTCACTCAGTAGTCAGCAGTGACTCAGTAGCATAGTCTGTTAAATGCTTTGTATGCAGTACATTTTGCCATACACAATCCTGGGTTTGGATCCAGTGGTATGTAGCACTAAATTTTCAGTATCAGTCACGTAATGCTCATATTTCTCTCTCACCAGGAACAACAACTATAGGGGTGAGGTAGCTCATATTATGACCAGTTATTGTGTTTAGATTTCATAGAATGTTAACATCAATACCAAGAATGTGTTGATCAGCATTGTTGATTCATAAATAAAACTGTATAATCCCAGCATGGCTGTATTCCTTTGCTTGTCTGTACTAAGTTGCTGCAGTCAATTATTACATTATTTGCAGATGTCCCCATCAGTCATAGCTATTGGGCTCTAATCCCATGCCTGCCAACTAAGGCATGATGGCTGTCTAGTTTACTTACTGTACACAAACATGCCTCTCAAGTGTCACAATTTCTCAAAATGTTAAAACTGCATAATCCATCTGTCACATGATTAGCAGATAAATTATTACCTGCAATACAATGTATTACCAAATCCATTTACAGAACCCCTGGGAAGTTATATAAGTTCACATTATGTGAAACTGTTGTGTGTAGTGGTGTACCTGCATTTGTTACTGCTTGGCCCATGCTGACCCATGCTAACAGCTTGAGCAGTATGTATGTGCTACATCAGTTATAGGAGAATTGTACTCACTGTACTCAAACCTGACACTATACACTTGTAGAGTACATATATCAGTGTTTTCAGGGATATAATACCTGACATTACACACTTGTAGAGTATATATATCAGTGTTTTCAGGGATATAATACCTGACACTACACACTTGTAGAGTATATATATCAGTGTTTTCAGGGATATAATATCTGACACTACACACTTGTAGAGTATATATATCAGTGTTTTCAGGGATATAATATCTGACACTACACACTTGTAGAGTATATATATATCAGTGTTTTCAGGGATATAATACCTGACACTACACACTTTTAGAGTATACATTTCAGTGTTTTCAGGGCTATAATACCTGACACTACACACTTTTAGAGTATACATTTCAGTGTTTTCAGGGATATAATACCTGAGACTACACACTTGTAGAGTATACATTTTAGTGTTTTCAAGGATATAATACCTGACACTACACACTTGTAGAGTATACATTTTAGTGTTTTCAAGGATATAATACCTGACACTACACACTTGTAGAGTATATATATCAGTGTTTTCAGGTATATAATACCTGACACTACACACTTGTAGAGTATACATTTCAGTGTTTTCAGGGATATAATACATGACACTACACACTTGTAGAGTATATATATCAGTGTTTTCAGGGATATAATACCTGACACTACACACTTGTAGAGTATACATTTCAGTGTTTTCAGGGATATAATACCTGACACTACACACTTGTAGAGTATATATATCAGTGTTTTCAGGGATATAATACCTGACACTACACACCTGTAGAGTATACATTTCAGTGTTTTCAGGGATATAATACCTTACACTACACACTTGTAGAGTATACATTTCAGTGTTTTCAGGGATATAATACCTGACACTACACACTTGTAGAGTATATATATATCAGTGTTTTCAGGGATCTAATACCTGACACTACACACTTGTAGAGTATACATTTCAGTGTTTTCAGGGATATAATACCTGACACTACACACCTGTAGGGTATACATTTCAGTGTTTTCAGGGATATAATACCTGACACTACACACTTGTAGAGTATACATTTCAGTGTTTTCAGGGATATAATACCTGACACTACACACTTGTACAGTATACATTTCAGTGTTTTCAGAGATATAATACCTGACACTGCACACTTGTAGAGTATATATTTCAGTGTTTTCAGGGATTTAATACCTGACACTACACACTTGTAGAGTATACATTTCAGTGTTTTCAGGGATATAATACCTAACACTACACACCTGTAGATTATACATTTCAGTGTTTTCAGAGATATAATACCTGACACTGCACACTTGTAGAGTATATATTTCAGTGTTTTCAGGGATATAATCTGCAGTGTCAGTAATGGAATATTTCTCTCCCTCTCCCCACCCCTTATCTTTATTTACTTATTACTGCTATTTATTATTATGATTTAATATTAACATATATTTTGAACGAACTATAATTTGGAAAAATGCGTTTCATTATTGTTATGATTTATTATGATTTAATAATAATATATTTTTACTATATTTTGGAAAATGTCAATTATTGTTATGTTTTATTATGATGCAATATTAACATATTTGTTAAACTAAGTGTTTTGTTCGCCTTATGGTTTACTTCATACTGGCATGCTGTTACCATATTGACTGTTATGTTATTTAATGTTGTGTTGCACATAATATACATTAATATGTATTTAGATGAATAAATATAATGTTCAATTCTGTTAATACTAACATTGGTTTGGTTATTACTAACTGTAACTTATTGCTATGCCTCAGTTACGATAGCACATCAAGGTAGGCCAGTTCTAGCTGATCCCCCTACCTTGCCTCAATCCCCCATGGCACCAGATCCCAGTAAGTCTTGGACTCAGACCGGTGGTGTCTCCTCAGCTGCCCCTGCAGTACCTGTGGTGTTGGGTAGTACTTCCCCAGGAGACGGGGCCAGGCTCCTCTCTGGGAGTGGTGGCAGAGGGGATGTGGTCACCCATGTGTATCTACTGGTCTTAGTGTGCAGGACAGTCCACTGTGGCTATGACCACCACCTGTGCCGGATTGAGGACATGCTGGCCACCCTGGTGGGGGAGCTTCACCCTGCTGCCTAGCCTCCATCATAGCCACCCTTGGGTCAGTGATGGAGCAGTGTTGACAGTCCCATGGGTGGGGAGGTGAGTTACACTGCTGCCATCTGGAGGCACATGGGACTCAGATTCCACAACATCCTCCTTATCAAAGGTGCTCACCTCTCTCATTTGTCATACACCACCCCTGTGTGCTGTCTTGTCTCTTTGCAAATGCATCCTCACCTATCCAACTTACATCCCCCACACGTACCTATGTCCCTTCCCCTACATTCCACTCTCACCTAAAAAAAATGGGTACATGTCCCCCCAAAAAATATTGTCCAATACAGCGCTCCAAGTTTTGCACACATGTCCACTGGACACACATAATTCCATCCCATTGGCTTGACAATGCAGTTATGTTGCCCTCACCCCTCTCTCTGGGGTTTGAGAATCCAAATTCATCTACAAATATTTCAAAGTGCACAGTTGTTGCTGTACAAGAAATGGATAGCTATGGTTCTTTCCTACACCCTTCCCACACATCCCTCTATGCCTTTTGGTATGTTTTTCGCCCTGCTTGCCCCCATTTCACCACTTTCCTATCTCCCCTTTTTTCTTTTCTTTATATTTTTGTGGGGTGGCACTGCAAAATGCTTTGCATTGCACAGCTTTGCTAAGCTCAGCTAAATAGAGGTATGGTGACTATATGTGTTTCTAACACTGTAAGGCACATGTGCAAAATAAACACCTCTTCTATGTTTCAAACCAGAGTCCATCATACCTGCAGCACACTGCATTAACCCATTATGCCATGCAAATCTTAATTAAAACAGGTGGTTTGAACAAAATATAGAAATTGCCAATTACAGTTATTAGGCATGTTTCAGCAGAGCTGCACACTGCACCGCACCATGCAAACTGGAATAAGCAGTACTGGAATAAATGGGGGTGTACCTGAGACTAATGGAATAAATGGGGGGAGTACCTGGGATTAATGGAATAAATGGGAGTGCACCTGGGACTGATGGAATAAATGGGAATGTACCTGGGATTAATGGAATAAATGGGGGGGTACCTGGGACTAATGGAATAAATGGGAATGTACCTGGGATTAATGGAATAAATGGGAGGGTACCTGGGACTAATGGAATACATGGAAATGTACCTGGGACTAATGGAATAAATGGGGGGGGGGTACCTGGATCTAATGAAATAAATGGGGGGGGGTACCTGGGACTAATGGAATAAATGGAAATGTACCTGGGACTAATGGAATAAATGGGGGGTACCTGGGACTAATGGAATAAATGGAGGGGTACCTGGGACTAATGGAATAAATGTGGGGGTACCTGGGACTAATGGAATAAATGGGAGTGCACCTTGGACAGTGGTGCAACAGTGCACCACTAGACAGCCAGAGACATGACAATGGATGTAACTGAGGCCTGTGACAGCAGGTGAATGTGTCCTTTTATCAGCAAGATGTAAAAAGTCACCTGCTAAGGCATTCATGGCAAAATACATGTTCAACTGGGACTCTGGTGCAGAAATACATCCGTATAAAGCCATGCATATACTGATGGATGTAGTAAATGTATGTCACAGCCTGTATGTGCACACATATACCTTGCAAATACACCCACAGTAGCAGTGACTCAGTAGCTCAGTCTGTTAAATACTATGCATACAGTACATTTTGCCACACACAGTCCTGGTTTCAAATCCAGTGTTGTGTTACATTTCAATTACATTATTGTAAAGACACCAATTAATGAATGACTCACACACTCATTATCTACACAAAGCATTGCAAAGTAAATAACTGCTTTTCACTGCTGGAAGTCACAGGCCTGCAGGTAGGAACATACATCACATATCTGTATAGCATTACTATATGTCACCTAGTACTCTGTTATTGACATAGTTGCCTAATGTACGTACTTTAAATGCATGTCGTAATTGGAGTGTAAAGGGTATTCTCATCCTAGCTCTGCCTCTACAACAAGGCTAACACAGCTGACACAGATACACCTACACCTTGTTGTCTTCCAAAGTGTTTGCACTGTCTGCCTATGTCTACTACCTGCAGCTGATGCAGCCTGTGGTACACACAGCTCTATGTAAAGGTTTAGGTTCATAGGTAGGTATTAGGCTATTGGCCCTAGGGCCTATATGAGCCTAGCCAAAAAGGTACCCTGGCTTTCGCCACCCAAGAAAAAATATTTTCCTGTGCCCCTGTCAAGCAGAGCCACAGAAGTGATCCCCAGGATGAATTTCCTATTTCCCATCCAATCAAGATTTTTCTTGAAGAGTGCTAATGAGGAGCTTTGTTTGATATAGATAGGTACTTTGTTCCAGAGTATGGGAAGTCTCAAGGACAGGAATCTATCCCTCCAGCATGTTCTGTTTATTGTGGTGACAAGGTTTAGGTCCCTAAAGCGTGTAGCTCAGAGGGATTGGGATTTCTTTAAGTGGAGCATGTCCAATGGCTCCGAGTTTGACAGGTTTGTATGTTAGGCAGAGATCGCCTCTGAGTAGGCAATATGCGACGGAGTAAAGCTGGAGTTTTTTGAGACGGTCTGCATAGGGCATCTGTTTGAGGCCAGTAATCCTCTTTGTGAGGTATTTCTGCAGCCTTTCAAGTTATTGTAGATGTCTTGTGAGGTACATATCAAAAGGGGCATTGTACTCTATAATGGGTCTAATGAGCGATGAGTAGAGGGGAACAATGACCTCTTTTTTTCTGGATGAGAAACCTTTTGTGATGAGGTGTGCCACGTAGAAGGATTTCCTGACCACTGTGGCAATGTGATTATCAAAGGAGAGACTATTGTCCACCTGTGTCCCAAGGTCTCTTATCACACTTTCAGTGTTAAGTAGACTACCACCTATGTGGTAGTTCATAGATACAGAGTTTTTACCAAAGGGGATGACAATGCACTTTTTGGCATTGAGCTTGAGGCCATGGCTTTGACACCAGGCATCTGTCTCAGTGAGGCCCTTTTGTAGGATGCCCACATCGTTAGGAGTTTTGATTATGACTCCTAGTTTGCAGTCGTCTGTGAACTTAGTTAGCCAAAGGCCTTCTGTGTTAGCCTGTACTTCAGAGAAGTAGATACCAAACAGGAGAGGACCTAGCACTGAACTCTGTGGTACTCCACTTGTCACTGGTCTGAAGTTGGATTTAGAGTCTGCTACTTTCACAGTGTGGGTTCTGTCAGTGAGCCAGTTGGCAACCCATCTTGTGAAATAGGGATTTATACCTAGTTTAGTGAGTTTCTTCTACAGTTTTTGCTGCAGACTTACCCTCTGTGACAATGTAGTCTCCTCACCCCAGTAGTGTCCATCTCAACAGCTAAGAAAGGGGCCCAGGTGTACATGAAGGCCTTCTATATTGCACAGTGGTTGCATGTCATTGGCTAATGATAGTGCAACTCGGCTGTTTTGGCTGCAATTAACATATCAGAGTCACAGATTGGTTTAGAGGCAATTACCTGCTAATGAGAAGCATGTTAAAATGCAAGCAGCCGGCTATTACCTCACACAGAGCACACCTTTGCAAAACAGTAAGAGTAGCACATTTCAACAGGGGAGTACTGCACTCCACCAGGTATGCAACTGTTTTTGTGTATAATAGGATGTAGATGGGAGGATAGAGGTATGGGGAATAGGGATTACAGCAGTAAGCCTGTCTTACACCTGTGGTAATGACATGTCATTGATATGCTGCTGTCTTACACATACAGGGGATGTACATTACATCAGGGTTGCATTGTCTTTTGTCATTGTGGCACACTGGTGCTGTTGGACTGTCCCAATATAATGGTCATAATAGCACGCTGCAATTGGCACTGGTCTTATGACATATTATTGGGTAGTTGGCCTTAGGGCACATGCCACAGTGGACTGGAGTGTTGGGTGTATGATCATACAGCAGAATCTCTCATGGCACACAGGGAACTACCTTGGTAATGATACTATCTTGGTTGTATCCACACATGTAGTATGTCATCACACTGTGTGGTATGACGTGTAAGCAAGCAGTGGATAGTGCTGGCAATTTTGCTCTTGCTGTATCTGTACATAGTGGACATCCATGTATTTGATCCTGTAATGTGTTTCCCTTGTGGTGTGTTTCAGGACTAATGTATTGCAGAAAGCATGCCCCTACTCAGATACGGAGAATGAACTAATACGTCAAGGACTATGGCAGCATCATCACATCCTCCCATCCAGGGGGAGGCACAACAGGGAACAGTGGGCTGCATTGTGACAGACCTTGTCCAGGATGTGAATGAGATTGGCCATGAGGACAGGACATATGAGCATGTTCAACACTGTGCTACAGACAAGGTGAATGCTGCATGTCAAAGGGCAACTGATGTAGCTAGGGATCATGCCATCAGCAGTGGAGGGCCTGTAATGGAACAACCACTCATGGCCACTGAAGAATTCCTGGTGAACCTAGGGAGACACAGCTTCCAGGCATCCATCACACCATACATTGTGGAGGTGGGTGCCACAGTGTACACACAAAGGAATATACAGGTAAGCTTACTATGATCACCACTGTAATACTATAGCAGTTATTCTGTCAGGCTGTACATACCTTTATGTGGGTGTGAGATCTATGTGCTGTGGGGGGGGGGTTAGCTCAGTCGTACACTCATACTCAGAATGTCAGCAATACATCAAGTAACACAGTAGCTACTGTACATGTGAGATATATGCAGGTATTACCTTATTGTACTGCTGCATGCGGTGGTACTGAAATTACCTCACCCTCACCTTTTTACAGGTCCATCAGGAGTTGCCCAAGGCCATGGTCCTGCTTCTGGTAAGCTTGATACTGTTTTGTTATGGAACATATACAAGCTATTAAGGGTAAAGACCAGGATAATTCCCTATGTACAGGTAATGTTGTTTGTAATCAGAGTAGAATGTTTGTATGTTCCAGTCTGGAACAGTTATCTAAGTTTCCTAGACTGGGTAATCACAGGAGTGAAGCTGAATAAGCAGAAACACTTTTGCAGTTATAGTTCGGAGCAAATAAGCCTCCTGGTGTATATGAGGCAATTAATCTGACATGTTTTGTATATACCAAAAGATTGATGGTACATACCTTAGGCATTGAAACTTGTATTTGTATATAATTGTTAAGATATGTGTACTGGATTTCATGTGTTGTTTTATCAGGTATAGTGTCATATTGCATGCCTAAAAGGTACATTGTACTAGCCAAGTGTCACGTGATTTACTTGACATGTTTGTTATAAAGGCCTTGAGTCAAATGTGTATGTTGTTGTGAGGAAGTCTTTTGTGCATGAAAGCAGAGATGACAAGATGTGAGAGTGGTGATACAGTTGTGGGTCCTAATTATTATGACAATTTGTGGATTTTCTATATACAATAGTGCAGGTATTAATGTACTGCTTTTATCTTGGTTTCCACAGGTGACTGGGGGGTTGGGGTCTCCCTCTACACAACCTGATGTCAGTGTCTCTTCGGACTCTGATGATGATGGTGGCCACAGTGAGGCACAGGTGGGGGATGAGGGCTGAATCTGTCCCAGAGGTTGACATCACTCTTCTGCCCTCATTGTCACTACACACAGTCAGTATGCCCACACAAACCCAGTCCCCATAGGCCTCAAATATGGGACAGTTATAGGGTGGAGGCAGTGAACAGGCCAGCATGGCAGCTATGGCTTCAGTGAATGTAGACACTGGCCATAGCCAGAGAGCTGATGAGGTTCCACACAGGCGGATTGACAGGCATTCTCATAGGAGGACTGCTGTCCGTCCACCACCTGTTGCAGATCTCACATCACGGGTCACTTGGTGCATGTTTCAGGCCATCATGGAGGCACAGGCACTTTCTGAATGGAACACCAGACATATGCTTAGGGTTATGGATGCAGCACAGGCTGACATCTGTGACTGCCTCCACCACATTGGGGACACCCAGGATTGGTTCACTGATGCAGTGGACAGATGGTGGGCTGAGATATTGTCTGTCTAGGACCTCACATTGTCCGTGCTGGAACATGTGGTTGAAGTTGGGTGTCAGACCCATGGATGTAGGTCAGCAACACCACCTGCCGATAGTCCACATGGTCGTGCACAGTTATGCTGCCATAGTGGCAATTCATCCAGGGCTACAGAGGGGAGTGTGCTGTCCACACCAAGACATGGCAAGCCATGGGCATGTGGTCCTGGGTGGTCCCATGGGGGACACTGTCTTAGCAGACAGCAGTCACCGTCAGATGCTAGTACCATGTCTGACCTTGGGCATGGTGGTACAAGTGCAACTCCTGGCAGAGCCAGTTCCCATGTCCATGGCCAGAGACAGTCAACTGTCAACTCTACCATGTACGGCCCATAGCTGTCCAACATACACACATATAGGGCTAGCACTGAGCTTGACTGTGTACACACACACACTCCCACACCACTGTCACATGCAGGTCTCCTACAGACACACATGGCACCTCTCCATGCTCCATTTAATCCACTCCCCTTCCTGACTCTCACACATGCATTCAACAATTTGGGCAACCCTAGGCCTTCACAACCCCTACACATCACCCTGTGCAAGTGATGATACCTGTGCCACATCCCTGGCATCCTTCCCATCGATGCAGGGGAATGAAGCTATGTGTCTGATGCACAGGGTGACTTTATTACTTGACATGTACTTGTGTAATGCAGTATTGTTTTGCCATGCTACTTGTAATGATCACCAACATACACTGGCATGTGTCATGAGTATGCAACATACTTTTATGTACCTTATGTTGTATGATGTTGTACTGGTGGTATTGTTACACAATAACAGGTATTTTACAGGCCTGTGTATGTTTCTTTTCCAGGAGTCTGATGGGATAACCTATGGACACACAGTGGCACAATATGGCATCACAGCACAGCACAAATATGACTTCAGCAAGGTACAACAGTATATCTACATGGGTCCACAGGTTCACATCTGTATGACAGTCTACCATGATCAATGGCAGCGGTCAGCGTACTCATGCATTCATAATTTGTAATAAGATCTGCTACAGGGCAAGGTGTGACCTTGCTGGAGTGCATAAGCTGCCTATCTGTAGGGAGCATAGTAGACGGATGACCCACTGTAAGGACATTAATCTACTATGTGATGTTAGTACTTCATGCTTGTGGGAGACATTTGTCTAGCAGACATAAACACAACTTTGAAATAGACCCTGCCTAATGGTACTCAGAGCACCTCAGCACATGATATCTGTTTGATTGGCTGGGTAGCCATCATCTCAACACACGGTGTCTACCTTAGTCCCTCTTGGACTGGGGCAGAATGTACTGGTCCTGTACTGAGGGGTATACAGAGGTCATTGATTGTGAGGACTGTATGGCTATTATGCTAGTTAAGTTAACATGTCCTGTAGCTCCATAACATGAAGTATACTGCTGTAACATCCTCACACACAAACATGGCCACATTCAGGCTAGCACCACTTCCACTCACTGCATACAGGACATGCCAAGGCGCACACATATTGAAAGTTGGCTGTATGTAGATTAGAACACTTACCTATGTTCTGGTACACACTATAGATTGCAGTACTTGATGCATGCAACACAACTCATGTCTGTTAGTACTATCAGTTTAGAACATATAATGCTTGTTGATATCAGCAAGCCTTGACGTGGTCAGTCATTTGGGGGGGCACATCACCCGCTACAAATAAAATGATGCAAAACAGTAGCCATGTCTACTTTACAAAGGTTATCATACATATGTCATATGGATATGCACATGCACCATGCTAGGCAGAGTGAAATTAGAATCCTACCTATCTAGGCTTATACACTATAAATCAACACTACTTATCTCATGCACCATAGCTTATGTCTTACTACAATACTGTCAGCTGGTAGTCTTAAGGTGACTGACATCATCAGACCGTGTAGAATAGGGCAATGTGGAAGCCATCAAGGCATGGCAGTCATTCTGCAGGGGTATACGCACACACACACACACACACACACACACACACACACACACACACACACACGAGCATGCACCACATAGCCTGCAGTGAGATTAGAACTCCTACCTATCTAGACCTATACACTATAGATCACAATACTTTTCACATGGCAAAGGTTAAGACTGATGTATATATGATTGCAGGCACAGTACGTGTGCATTACACAAACTAGGCTTGTGTTGAACAGCATCTGTGGCCTGCAGAGTGCTATTGGTTCATACTGTTATCGGCATCTAGTATCCTAGCAGTGAGATAACTGATGTTATCCTAGCTATGTGTGTGCAGTTACCAGTATGGCCATATGTGGCTGCTTACAGTTAGACAGGTGACACTATGGGCATGGACAATGTGCCCTGTCCATACGGGTGTTGACACCATTATACATTACACCACCTGCTCACCTGTGTCTGTCTGTGTGGTGACATCCAACAGGCATAGGGGTCTTTAGGTAAGTGGATTATGTACTGTTGCACCCTTAGTTTGGATCCTTTGAGCAACATTATGGCTGTGTGATAATGGCGTTTACTCACCATTATTAGGGTATGTCGGTCAATGCAGACATCCACACACATATTTCTGTATATAACAGAGATAAATATATAAATGTAGCTATGTGTATGTATGTATGTATATGTGTTCTGTAGCTATATGGGGGGAGTCTATGTATCATGTTAATATATATAGCTATATATGTATATTTGACACTACATAGCAATAGATATGCTATGCATGTGAGAGAGAGAGATAATAACAGATGGATAAGTATACGTATATGCCTGTATGTATTGACATTTATACATGATAGGTCATTTCAATGAAGGGCCAACAGAAGTGTGCTCATTTTTACTAAGTGTACAGGCATAGCCATTGGGACTGTCTGTACTTATAATGTGACTCCAGGCCACACCTACCTGTATTCCAGTCTGGGATTTTGTATGTTGCAGACATTAACATCCACCCCTGTTTCTGCAGGACTGCACTTTACTCAAAATGTCCACAGCATTCCCCACCTGTCTGCTGTACTAAAGATGTGACTGAGGTTGGTAATGTTACACCACCAACAGACTGATAGTCTGCATACCTCTTAACTGTCCTGATTTACAAAGAATGTCCAGGGTTTTGCCTCATATATTTGGTCTGTTCCTCACACATTTGTGGCCTTCTGGTGCTTTATTGAATACTGACATCAATACATTCTACTAACTACAGACAAACAATTGTGTGTCAGACTTTATATCCATCAGAAAATATGTACTACTGCCACACCTTTATTTCCAACAATTGTCTAGGTTTATGTGACCAATATTTCAATTATGTCCTTATGTTTGGGCCTTTGCCTCCCCAATCTTTCTGGCTTTGTCCAGATTTCTTGCACTAAGAGGTTGGGAGGTATGACATTCTGTGAAAACACCAACATACTACTTGCTCACTTGCAAAAGTGAGTAAATCCAGATTAGAACCAGCAATACCATCACCCATGCTAGCTTCCTTAGTCCACTGAGCCACACAGGATGCTTGACAGAGAGGGGTCATCCATCACACAATCAACAGAATACATATGTACATTGTAATCCTGCGTGAAGAGAGACAAACAATGTGTGAGTGCTATCTATGTTACAGCCCTGAGATTGCCTGGTCCACTGCTATACCATAGCTGACTTTCTGTTAAAGCGGTTATATGGGTACACCACTGTGCTGAGGGTGGGGGAAACAACAGCACATGATCAGCTTGTGTAGACAGTAGTCCAGATATCATGTGTGCCCACTTTTCAACATCTCCCTTGCTTGATGTCAGAAATATTCCAACCACGAGGCCTAGTGAATATTAAGGAACTAATACAATTGGACTGGGTATCAGTTATACCATGTGGATGTTAACCCTGACCAAATAGCCCACTAGATTTCCTTGCATAACAGCAGCAGATCCATACATACAATACCTTACTATAGTTATCCTTACAATTAGTCAATTAGTGTGTAGGTTGGAGACTTACCTTGAGAATGCAGCAGTTGACAGAACTGTAGTTCAGGGCTGACTCTGTGTGATGCAAGTGGTACACAGCGAATACATGGATAGGTACAGGTTGTGTGGGTTGTCAGGCATCAGCTATTTTAATATATGTATGTGAGTAGGAGTAAGGTGTCAATCACTGGGGCCCTAGGTTGTCAGTGAATGTGCTATGCATTGTCTCTTAGCCAATGCCAGGGCATACTGGGCACACCTATGTCTGCCTACAGAAAAATCATCAGGGGGCTCCTCTTCTGAGTCCTCCTGTGGCTGTGGTGACCTAGGCACTGGTGGGGGGCTGTGTATCACTTCACTTTGCTGATCCTGCTGCAGCTGTTTCCACAGAATCATATTGTGTAGCATGGCACATACTGTGAACATATGTGCACATGTGGCTGGACAGTACTCCAGGGCTCCAACAGATATATCAAGGCACTAGAACTGTGACTTCAGCAAACCAAACACACACTCTGTGATGTTCCTAGTTTGTGTGTGTGCTTCATTATAGCTTTCTTCCATGGGTGTGTGTGTGTGTGTGTGTGTGTGTGTGTGTGTGTGTGCATTTCTGATGGGTGTCATCATCCATGGTTCCAGTGTGTATCCAGCATCCTCCAGTAAATGGCCATGTGGGATGTACCCCTAGCAAACATCTGGTGCAGCTGTGATGCATGCCAGATATGGGAGTCATGATAGCTGCCAGGGCTGCCAGGACAAGTATTCATGATAATGCCCTGGGCATTGCACATGACCTGGCAGTTGATGGAGTGTTACCCCTTGTGGTTGATGTAGATTCAACCTTCCTCACTGGGTAGTGCCTCGATGTGTACATGAGTGCAATCTATGGCACCCTGTACCTCAGGACAGTGTGCTACACAGTAGAATTGTTGCATATTGCTGGCTCTCACCTCAGGGGTGAGGAGAAAATATATGTGCTCACTGGCATGTGGTAGCATGGCATCCAGGAATTGGTAGAGTACCCTGGATGCTGATGCCTGTGAGACCCTCATCATGTCCCCAGTTGTTTTTTGTAAGGTACCTGTGGCTATTATCCTAAGGGCTACACATACCTTTGTTTCCACTACAATGGGCTCTCCTCTGTTGGCTCTGGGCCTGAGCTGAGGGTGACAGAGCTCAGTGAGTTCTTGTAATATGTCCCTGTACACTCTGTAGTGCTCTACAGTTTCCAGCTCATGTAGCTCCTGGAAGGTTACCCTGGGCCTGAACGCTCTTCTCCTTCTCTGTCTAGACCTGTTGTCAGCAACAGCAGCAGCATTGACTTCAGCATCGACCACATACAAATGTAGCAGACCTGCAGCAGAAGCAGCATTGACTTCAGGATCTAGAACATACAGATGTAGCAGACATGCAGCGCAGCAGCAGCATTGACTTCAGCATCGAACACATACAAATGTAGCAGACCTGCAGCAGCAGCAGCATTGACTTCAGGATCTAGAACATACAGATGTAGCAGACATGCAGCAGCAGCAGCATTGACTTCAGCATCGAACACATACAAATGTAGCAGACCTGCAGCAGCGGCAGCATTGACTTCAGGATCTAGAACATACAGATGTAGCAGACATGCAGCAGCAGCAGCATTGACTTCAGCATCGAACACATACAAATGTAGCAGACCTGCAGCAGCAGCAGCATTGACTTCAGGATCTAGAACATACAGATGTAGCAGACATGCAGCAGCAGCAGCAGCATTGACTTCAGCATCGAACACATACAAATGTAGCAGACCTGCAGCAGCAGCAGCATTGACTTCAGGATCTAGAACATACAGATGTAGCAGACATGCAGCAGCATCAGCAGCATTGACTTCAGCATCGAACACATACAAATGTAGCAGACCTGCAGCAGCAGCAGCATTGACTTCAGCATCGGACACATACAAATGTAGCAGACCTGCAGCAGCAGCAGCATTGACTTCAGGATCTAGAACATACAGATGTAGCAGACATGCAGCAGCCTCTAGCATTCTTTCAGTTAAAATTCCCAAGTCTGTACTCCAATGGTACAGAGTATGCAGGGGGAAAATCAGATTATAGGGTGTATGCATACTTTATAGTGCTCTACTGTAGGTGCTGCTTGTGTGATTGGCTACCTGTGATGCATTGCACCTGCCTAATACATTACTGACATCATTCTTAGGTTCATATGTAGGTACTAGGCTATCGGCCCTAGGGCCTATACAAGCCTAGCCAAAAAGGTACCCTGGCTTTCACCACCCAAGAAAATTATTTTTCTGTCCCCCTGTCGAGCAGAGCCACACAGGTGATCCCCAGGATGAATTTCCTATTTCTCATCCAATCATCAAGACAAGATTTTTCTTGAAGAGTCCCTAGTTTAAGTTAAGCAAGGATCAACACTAATTAATACATCATTGGCCTTATAGATACTCCAAGCACTGCTGTGAACCATGCAAACATGTGCTCCATAGGTAAACAATGTTTAGCAGTCAGTGCTCACACACCTAGACTTCCACAATCAGCACAGCAGTACACCATGCAAACAGGAGCAGCTATGCTCCAATCAGCTCAGAAGTTATTGGACACACCCTCTCCTGATGTCAGCTACCTCCTCTGTGGACACCAACATGGTTCTCTGCCTACACGGAGGAGATCTGCAGACACAATTACCCCATTATGCTATTCAGTAACTCCACCTGATTTGCATAAGGATCCGTGCTCACAACCTGGATACGACATGCTTCCAAGCCCTTCAACATTGACAACAGCACCAATGAACCATTGTAGATATACTACATGCTTCCAAGCCCTTCCACATTGACAGCAGCACCGATGCACCATTGTAGATATACTACATGCTTCCAAGCCCTTCCACATTGACAGCAGCACCGATGCACCATTGTAGATATACTACATGCTTCCATGTCCTACCACATTGACAGCAGCACCGATGCACCATTGTAGATATACTACATGCTTCCATGTCCTACTACATTGACAGCAGCACCGATGCACCATTGCAGATACTGCACACATGGTCTTGTAATACATTTCTGTCTCATGATATTAATATTTGATTTTTCCACTTTGTTTTAATAAGGCATGTTTGCACACTGTGGCCCACCATGCAAATATGCCAAGATTATTAAAAAAAAATTATTTTAACATATTTACTGTTACTTTGGAACACACGGAGGATAGTTTTGCTCATATCTCTTTGTGTTCTATGTCATTTCTATCTACATTTTTACAGCCCCTTTTGTCTGTCTACAGTCCTGTACATGGAATTTTTCTATGTACACTATGGACACTGACATGGGGTCTGCAGGGCTGCCTGTCTGCTTGTTGGATCATTCTACCTGCCTCATTTGCATGAGATTCACCTGCTTATGAGGTGATGTGCATGCTATGGAAGTTTCCATGTTGGCTCACTCATGCATGCTGCTCAGTAGTGCTTACTGAATCTAAAACTGTTTGTGGCCATGTTTGCAGTGCTGTGCATTGCCTACATGGAAAAAAATGTGTAGGCTTTATTAAGTTCCTCTCATTCACTTTTTCTTTCATTTCCATTTTTCTTAACAGCAAGAGAAGCTGTTAAGGGTAGGTAGGTACAGATATGTTTTTTTGTTAATTATAATGGTGTTTACACATGTCAGTGTATATTTTGGTGAAAATGTCATTAAGAATATTAAAAAAAAGATAAACCACTATGTCTTACTCGGTCCCTCCTTTTCCTTGTTAAAGACAACAGGGATGCCATTCTTCTTACTGCAGTATGTAGCAAGCTGTAGCCCCAGAATACAAGCAGTTCTACAAGTCATTTGAACATACCGCAAGTTCATGGATGACAAATAGTGCAGAGATCAACTTTCTAACCTTTGTTATACCCACAACATTTAATACAAACAGTAGTGATTTTAAACCCATAGGCTACATGTATATTCCCCTCAAATGTTAAAAGCTTAGTTCCAGCTCATATATTGTCACACCACATCCTGGCATTTGATTAATTTTCCTGCTTTATGCAATGCTTACAGTGCTCAGTTTTAGATTATGAAATGTAGTGCTTCAAAGATCATGTGATGCAGTTTACAGAATTAGGTGTTAAAGCAAGAAGATGTGGAGCCAAGTGTGTTGTTTGCAAGTTGGGAGGAGATTGCTCAAGCATAACATTTTAAAAATTACAATTTAATTTTAGTCAAAGCCTTTTCATGGTATATGCAATGAAATTTAGAAGTAGTAGGAAATAACATGCACATTCTAAGCTAAACTGAGATAATATGAAGAGATTAATTTAAAAAGAAGAAGGAGGAGTGGCCACGATAGAGGCGTGACACGAGCATCTGTAAGAAGACCTGTAACATTTTAAATTCTTTCTGGCTATTTTATACGTTAAAAGCTATCTAATAAAGAACTGAAATTACTAAATAAACCTTGACAAAGTAAAGAAAGGGGAGATTGCTTTTTAAATTTTAAAGCTCAAAAAATCTGTCAGAAATTTCATTTCAAGATATAGAAAACAGAGAGAGTGTAAAATAAGTTACTTGAAGAAGAATACTCAAGACTCTGCTTAAAAAAGAAATACAATCTTTGATATCTGGTTTGGAGGAAGTCATCTCAAAAAATGATAAACTGGTCTTAAGACTGATAATGTTAAAGAAGAATATAAAAGGAACAGCCACTCTGTAAGTAATTTGATAAAACAACAAGGAATTCAAATAACTAATATGGAGGAATCTTTAAATGATGATGAAGGAAAAGTATCGTAACGTGAGTCACACACAGAATTTCTCCTAAAGCAAAACAACTGGTGTACAGAAAAAGTAGATGACATGGATAAAAAGGGGGAATAAGTATTTTATGGAAAAAACAAGTTATGCAAAAGATCTTGGATACATTTGAAGACTGCAAAGGCATGCTTTCAGTTGTAATTATTCAAAATAATAACAGAGTATATACATTGGCTACCTTTTAGTGCATACCAGGATTGGGCATAAATATGGCTAGGAATTATCTTGAAATTTTACAAAGTATTTAGAAGGTCAGTCTTATTAGGGCAGTGGATTTTGTGTCTCTGAGAAAAAAATGTACTAGTTGAGAGAAAAATATTTCAAATCCAGCTTCAGCTAAGGTGTTAAATAGGTGGCTAATAAAAATATAAAAGATTTAGCTTTATGTACAGAAATCAATTCCTTTTTTAATACTCATTCATATGCACATGGAACACAAACTAAAAAGAAATAAGACCAAAAAAACCCCAGGATTAGATGGATTATCTGCAGAAATCTATATGTTATTACCAAATAAACTCATTTCTTTATTGGGGAATGCTTTTGAACAAATACAAAAGCCATAAAATAATCCCTCCCTCATGGAAATATATCTTAATTTCTCCAATTATTAAGCAAGGAAAAGAAAGAGAGTTAGTTAACTCTTATAGACCCATTTCATTATTAAATGTTGAGTATAAATTTTTACAACAATATTATCTAATAGAGTGACAGAACTTGCAGATATGCTTATACGTAAAGATCAAACTAGCTTTATTACAAACTAACATTTGATAATACTAAAACAGTAATAAACTGGAAAAAGAAAGTAGCTTTGATTAGTTTAGATATTGAAAAAAAAACATTTGTGTCAGTTGATTGGACTTTTTTTATTTAGAACATTAACAGAATATAGATTTCCAAAACGTTTTGTAGATTTGTCTATTTTACAAGAAATTCAACTTCTTAAACGTAGAAGGTAAGGATGTCCATTATCCCCACCACTATTTGCCTTAATAATAGAACCATTTGCTAATAGTATTAAATATAGCAAAATATAGCTGATTTTGAGCTTAATAAAGGGTTTCAATCTAAAATATCTTTGTTTGCTGATGACATCTTATTATCAGCTCCCCCTGGCTACAAAAAAACCCCACCAGGAACCTAATGAAAACCAGGGATAAAGCCTGGGAACACTGGTACCTAACAAAAGAACCCTCAGATAGACAATCCTTTCCTGAACTGCGTAACAAGGTCAAAAAACAAATAAAAATAAATAAATCCCTCTACTAACAGTCTTCCCTAAATGCTACCCACTACAACCCAAGCAATTCTGATCCACAATTAACTTTATCCTCTGCCCAGGAAAAGTAGGTACCCCCCCCCACCATCCATCTCTTCTTACAGTATAGCTGACTCCTTCAGCAAACACTTCACTGAAACCATTCTAACCCTAACCAAACAACATTTCCATACATCTGTTCCACCCATCCCTAACCCCAATTCACCCCCTTCCTTCCACTTCTCCTCAGTACCCACCTCCTACATAAAAAAAATTCTAACAAAACTTAAACCCACCAAACTAGCAGCTGACAACCTCTCCATCAAGTACCTAAAATAGCTGTGGATGCCCTAGCTTATCTCATTTCCATATTAATCAACCATTCCATAAGCGAGTCATATGTTCCCTCAATATTGAAAATATCCCACATCATCCCCCTCCACAAAGGTGGTCCCTCCACCAACCTCTCCGACTACCGCCCCATCTCCATCCTTTCCCCCCTCTCCTAGATACTTGAAAAATGTATCAACTCTCAGATCTCTACCTCCTCTCCAATAATCTCCTCTTAAACACCCAATGTGGCTTCAGACCATATCACATCACTACTACTACTTTGCTCTCCTTCACCAACACTATCCTACAACACGAAAACAATGGTCTCTTCTCCTCTGCTGTATTCCTGGATCTTTCTAAGGCATTCGACATTGCATCTCACAAACTTCTACTCTCTGCACTCTCCAACCTGTCTTTCTCCAAGCCAGCCACCAACTGGTTCTACAGCTATCTACACGGCTGCCAGCAATCCGTTGTCTGGGAGAATAACCTATCCCCTCACCTCCCAGTTACTCTCGGAGTCCCACAAGGATCCATCCTCAGTCCCCTACTATTCTCCCTCTTCAACAGCAACCTACATACTGCCACCAAACTGGCTTCTCTCATACAGTACACAGATGACTCCACCCTCATCTGCTCTGCCCCCACTTTAACAGAACTCCAACAAATCACACAGGAGTCATTCTCATCCATAGAAAACTGTCTAACCAATGCCCAGCTCCTACTTAATCCTAATAAGACCAAACTCCTCATCTTTTAACCCAAAAAATCTACCCCAAGCTCTCCCAACTTCAATATTCTTGCCAAAGGCAACACCACAATCTCTCCAACAACCTACACCAAACTACATGGTGTGGAGATTGACAACAATTTCAGTTTTGACACCCATATATCCCTTACAATAAAAAAAGTTCACAAAAACTTGGTGCATTATATAGAAACACCCAATTCCTCACCAAATCAGCTAAAATCTTTATAGCCAACTCTCAACTAATCTCTACCTTGCTCTAGGCATCTCCCATACAAACAAACCTAAAGCAGTCAGACCTAAACAAACTTGAGGCATGCTACAATAAAACTGCAAAATTTGCCATTGGATCATCCTACCGCAGCCACAACTGTGACTCCCTTAGAGAGCTAGGCTGACTCGAACTCCCACAACTCCTACACTTGAACCAACTCTCCTTTGCTCACAAACTTGTAAACCACCCTCTCAATATCCCATCACTTCAAACACTTCTCCAACCTTACCACTCCTCCAGACTTTAAGATCCAGCAACAAGAATCTTCTCCAAATCACCAAAGCAAAAAACACAGCAGGAGAAGCTCTATTTTCGTGTGCCATATCCAAACTTTGGAACAAAGTCCCCCCTGCCATAACTACCCTACCCTCCTGCAGTCATTTCAAAACTGCCCTCAAATCACAACTAAATAATCACTGGCTCTGCCCTTGCTCAAACCCTGACTAGTTCATCATCCTCAGCTCCTCTAACTCTTTTCCCTCTTCCATACATGGATTACTCAACTTACCTGTATAAGCTGTATGCAATGTTAATCATCCTAGTTTACTATGCTTGTGCTAGTAATGTAGCCTATTATTACTGTGCTAACATCAAATTGTTTTTATACTCTAATTTTTTAAATTATTGTCTACTTTTTTACTAATTTCTCACATACTTTATGTGATCACCTTTATTATTGTATTTGAAATGTATGTCATAAACATACAGTGGAGCTTTTCACCCTGGGCCACTGCTGAAAACAGATTTGTGTCCAGTCAGATTTTCCCAGTAAACAAATGTAAATAAATAAATAATAAATAAATAAATCAGTAGGTGCTATTAACAAGTCAATCACTAAAATTAATAAGGAATTTGATCAGTTTAAATTAATTTCTTCAATGCATATTAACCATAATAAATCTGAAGTTATTTTAATTACTCAAACTATAGTTACAAATATTAAAAATAAATATAATTTTGATTGGGATAAACAATATTAAAGACTTAGGAATAAATATTTACTCAGACACTAATTTAATTATTATTTCTAACTTTATCAATATTTTTGATGAAATAAAAATCTTTAATTGAACAATGGAATTCATATTTCTTTACATTTGAAGAAAGATTGATGCTGATAAAATTGTTGTTTTACCTAAAATATTGTTACAATCAAGTGCCATGTTTCTAGACAGGAAGCTAATAAAAAGTTAGAAAAAATGTTAATTTTGTTTTTGTGGTACCCTACAAAACCAACAATTGCATATAAAAATCATATAAGGATATGGGAACATGGAGGTATAAGCTTTCCATATTTAGAATCCTATTCCTTAAATACAGTTTTAAATATGATTGTACTTTGGTTAAGTCCACATTATATAAGTAAATGGAAGAGCTTACAGGAACAAATAATAAAAATAAATCATATACATATAATGACTTATGTAAAGATAAAATCATAAGCAATAATTTTTTATGGTTATTAAAAAAATCATATAGACGGGACTATAAAAATAAATTGGATTCAAGTTATATATTGAATACATTGAAAATTTTCAGAAAAAATTAAGTTTCTTATTACCTAAAAAAATGAAAGTTTATATTATTCCCAATTGCATGTACACTAGGATTCATACAAAGTCAAAACCTTTATAACGTTACTTCCTAAAAATAAAAATATATCACTTTGGTATGGTTGTTTAGATAAAGGGTCATTATTGACATTAAAACAAATGATGAGAAAATATAGTATGGACCATATACATAGTACGGACCCTATACGTAGTATGGACCATATACATAGTACGGACCATATACATAGTACGGACCCTATACGTAGTATGGACCATATACATAGTACGGACCATATACATAGTACGGACCATATACATAGATTAGCACCGCATTGCATACTGGAAAAATGTAAAGGTCTGTTGTGTCATATGAATGATAATGAAAAACAATTTCCCTAAAATATTTGAATACTTAATATCTATTATTGAAGGGAATATTACATTTAAAGGGGGTCTCTCTAAATCCTATAAATTTATAATTCACAATAAAATTAACCTTGACAATAGATTTTGGGATTTTATTGATCCAATAGAGGCAGAACATCTATCCAATGAAAAAAATAGAATTTTGATATTAAAATCTATATGTTTATTATCTTTAAGTTGTTCACATGGAAATACATTCATAGAAGTTTATTGCACCATTCTAAATATCTCAGAAATATCTAAATTCTGAAAATGTGGTTAAATAACTAAAACAGATTGGATACACATAGTGGTCGATTATGGAAAAATTGATAATAATGGGAAGGATATAAATATTTTCTTTAAAGCAATATGGACATAAAAATGTGACTTTACAAGAGCAACAGTTTTGATGAATGCTCCAATATCTTCTGTTATACGTAGTAATCAATATTTTGTGCTTTGTGGTCTTTTAGCAGTTGCTTGAAAAGTAATTACTAGAAAATGGAAGTCTGATTCAAGTCCATTATTCAATGATTCTATAGAATTAGACACTACTTTATAATATGATGAAAAAGAAGTTATGATCTGAAAATTATATTATAAAACATTCTTGTTGGGACAGATTGGAGATGTTAACAGTTGAATATAATGAAAGTAAATGTTTAAGTTTATTTTTGATTATTTGAAAAATGTCTGTTTATTTAGCATTTGTTTACTGAGAAAGTCCGACTTTGAAAGTGGTCAGTCATAAAAACTGGGTCCGGCCGCTTTGTCGCACTTCACCCGGCCCCCAGATGCTGTTGGTCCCTCGCCTATGTGAGGCTCAGCCGGGATAGATTTCTCAATTGTTGGCAAAAGATGAAGGAAGCACTCAAAATAAGCATGTATGTACATATATACAAAAAAAAAAAGATATAAGTAAACACACCAAAAGCATGTATGTTAAAGAATAAAAAAACCACAGAGATAAAGACAAAAAAGAGTGCCAATGTACATCAGGTAAAACAACGACATAGGAGGTTAGAACAACAACAGGATATGTTCTGACATAATGGATTATGGTGTTGGGACATCTACATTTAGTATAGGTACCAAACTGTACTATGGATAATACAGATGCATACTATGTCCATTGGGTAGAATGATCGCAGTCATAATGGCAGAGGATAAAACGCTAGATTATGGAATAACTGGGTAGAATAATGCTTGTACAATGTATGCAACATAACACAAGTATCTGGAATATTAAGGTAGGTTATATGCCGCCCCAAATGAATGGTGAGGTCAAGTAATATAGTGCAAAGTTGTCTTATGTTGCCCTGGTCTCTGGAAAGGCTGTGGTAGTGGCTGTGTGGAAATGCAAGATCTGGTCTTTCAGAAGACCATTGATTGTGTGTTTGTTGCCCTTTGGAAATACAGAATATGTTACAATTTCCTGTCAGTTTGGATGTGATTGTTTGTTCCTTGTTATCCTTCCTTTCTATTTTTGCATGTCAAAAAGTTGAAACAGTATGTCCTGTATTTTTTGTTCTGTCCAGGCAGGTTGGTAGCAGGTAGGCTACATCCAAAGGTATTTTCCATGTAGTTTGAAGGGTGGTAGGGGGATAGAATGGTTCATAGACCTCTCTTTTGCCTGATTTAGGTGGAAATGAAGGAAGGGTAGTACTGCCAATGTAGGATTAGTCCTGGAAACCATGAAACTGGAGGATGCCAGTAGGGGGGTTGCTGCACTGCCAACACTCTGTAGCTCTGAAACCCTAGAAGGTGAAAAGGGTGCCCAAGTGTTGCAGTTCTCCGCATGAAGTTTGCCAGTGTAGCTGGTGTTAAAGCAGCTTTTGGGTGTTTAGTTTAACTTTTCTAGTTGAGGTTTTAAGTCCCAAGCTGGCAAAGGGTGTGTTTCCTTGGGCTGCATTGCCAAAGCATCTTTGGATGCATGTATCTTGATGTTTTACATTCTTGAAGCCTGAAAAAGGAAGTCTGCTGAAATAGCGTGTAGAATGTTAGAATGGAGGAGTAAGACAGCTGAATTTTTTTCTCGGCCAGATACCAATGAATGTTAGGCTTTGTCTTGTTGACATGCATTGCCCTTTCAATGATACTCTAGGCCAACAAACGTTTTCATTTCTTCTTTCTTCCTCTGGGTGCTTCAACTCTATGTTCTTTTCCATTTCAATAGTCTTTGAGCTTTCGTTTTTAGCTGTTGTGTTGCATGATGTTCTGGGAGTTAGAGTTAGCGTGTCAGGTATTTGGATGTTGTTGCTCTTAGTTGTTCTGAGGGCATAGCAAAAGGCATCAGGGGGTTGGCCAGTATTTGTCTACTGACTCAGTCCTCATCAGTGGCATCAGTGCCAGTAGTAATTGTTTGGTGAATAAAGGGATATTTGGAGATTCCTCCTATTTTTTTTAGTAATACTTTTTGAATCAAGGGAGGAATTGGGAGTCACATCCTGGTGTAGGCCTAATACTTTGAAGGAATTTTTGGTCTGGTTCCCATGAGGTGAAGTTATGTGTCCTTGTGAAGAATTTTGAGAGGTGAGATGGTGAGGAAATGCATGTAGGTCTCCCTGCATTCCCCCCCATTTCTTTGAAAATGTCAATACAGTGTCCGGGTTTCGTTTCCGTCGTGGGCTGTTTTGTCTGAATGTTTTAATTTGTCTGTGAGAATATCCTGTAACTGGATGTTGTGGCTGGTGCTGGAAGGAACAGGCAGCTGAGTGTGTTGTTCCACAACATGAATGTGGTTCCTCATAGTTGTATATCCACTGCCTCCTGCTTGTTCTGTCATATGTGGTACTGGCCCTCTTTGTCTGCAACTGGCCCTTCTTGAGATGCAGGTGAAGTTGATCCTTCTTTCACAATCATTTGCCATTTATTTGTGGTTGATGGGCCCCCAGTTGGTGCTGTTTGTCCTGCATCTATTTATTTTGATGGTTTCTGACATGAGCCCAAAGGGTAGGGTGCCTTTGTCTGTTGTGAAGGTCTGTAACCATACATCTGCGAGGCCTAAGAGCCTGGGTTTGTCTGGCATCACAAGCATGACCATAGGAACTCCTGTTTAAGCATGGAATTGACTGTGTTGTAGTGTTTCTATTTAGTGACCAAATTGGGAATTCTTATTCTTTAGTGTGAGCCACTGTAGTTGCTGGCCTGTGTTGGGACCTGCTGATGCACTTTATGCATGTTGCTCAAGCCCCTGCAGGCTTGATTAGTTTCTTGCTGTTAACTTGTTCAGCTTTTTTACTTTTTGTAATTGTCCACCTCTTTTTTTGTTTTGTTGTGCAAGGAGGGAGTTTATACTTTGTCCAATTCGGGGATTGAATGTCCCTTGTTGGGATGGTATCAGCCTTGACTTTTGTAGATCTTGTGTGTGTCAGTGCTTGTAACATTAAATCTGTTAGCCGGTATCTGTATTTGTATTGCTTTTGTTGTCCCCTTGTAAATGCGGGATCGTCAGGTATGGTGTAATTGTTTTGGCAATATCTGTCTGCAATGAGCCTTTGAAGGCATTTGTGTGAGTGATAGTAGGCATGATAGATAGCATCTTGGCAATCTAGCTCTGATAGTGCTCTGAATCTGCAAAAGAAATCTAAGATCCTCTGAATCAGATTGGTCGAATGGGGACGTGCCTTTGCCAGAGATCTAGAGTCACCAGGGGTCAGCCAACACTCCTTGGGAAGCAGATGATGTATTACTGCACATCCGTATTTGTCGAAATGATAAATGTATTTTTTCCTTTAAGGCGGTAGGGTCGGTCTTTGACTAGGAACCTTTTCCTTTCTTGGAACACTTTTTAGTCAGCTTAGAACCTTCATCAGTCTGCACAGCTTTCTTGAGCTCTGTGTTTGATTTGTTTTCTGCATTATCTCATGTTTTTTTTCTATTTTTTTTTGACGGAGGTCTCTTTGGCATTCCCTCTTTTGATTGGTACCAGTGTCCTTGTGTTACCGTTTGTAAAATTGGAACTTTAAGGTTCTACTTGGTTTTTGTTATATAGTGCCATTTTTTGAAAATAGGGCCGATTTCGCCTAGAGGGTGTGCTATTTTAGGTGGATGGTGGGTTGTAAGGATGTGGTTTGTCTGTTTGTGTCTGTGGTGTGGTTGTGTGTGTCTGGCTCTCTGTTGTTGTGCACTATAATTCTCTGTGTTTCACCTCCTCTGGACCTGTTTCCCTCTGAGCGTCTGTCACTGCCTTGGCCAGTCTGTTTCTTTCCTTGGCTTCCCAATTTGAAAGGCCAAAGTAACTTAAAAACCTTGGGGCTGGACCTCAAAGAAATTTTTCCTAGAACGTTTTTACCAAACAACCTTTTGGGCATTTCTTCATAACCTGCTGCATAAATCAACTTTGAAATCTTGTCTTATCCATCTAACATCTAGTTATTTGCTGCATCATGATGCTGCATGCCTTCACTCCTTTAGCCATGCATGCGCTGTATCCATGTACAAGCATTTGGCTGTCAGGTTACTTTTAAGTTGCAGTTTCCAGCCACATTCCAGGTATTTACTAATTGGTTGTATTATTTTTTCATTTTAGATTACATTTTTCTTATCTTTTTATAAATCCTGGTTCTTGCTTTTGTGAAACTGTTCAGCATAAAAGCTTGGTGTGTAGCTGAAGTGGAGTGACCTTAGCAGAAGCTCTAGCAGAGAGAGTAGCTGAAGTCGCTGATTTGCTTCCCATCTCTTAGTAATGCGACCTTTCCCTTTCAGAAGGAATAATTTCCTTGGGACCCTTTCAGATGTAGGCCCCTGGGATAGTGTTTGGAAACTGTCAGGTGGTGATAGCAAAGGTGGTGATGAGTGTCTGGCACCTATGAAATCTGTGCTGGGTAAGGCAGGGCTGGTGGGAGGTAAAGAATCTGGGAGAATCAGACCACATTACATCATCACCACCACATGAGAACAGGAGGGTATAGCTAAGTCTTTTTGTTGAAGGAAGGTGCAGAAAAGTCCTCTGTCTTTTTGCTGCTCGGTGATGATCTGTTCTGTTTCTGGGAACTGCTCTACTTGGCATGTAAAGGTTTCCCCAAAGGAAAATTCTTCTGGTGGGAAAAAGTCTTCAAAAGCGAAAAAAGCATCAGTTGGAAAAAGAGGCTGAAAGGCTGCGCTGGTCAGATGTTTCTGGCTCAGGGCCGGCTGAATCATCAGATCTCTGCCCCAGGGGGGCTCTGCCTAAGATCTCTTCTCTGGGGGCTGAGAGGCCCTGTCTGGGTGATTAGAGATCCTCTTAGAGACTATTAAATCTTCTGCCAGAAAGCATTTGAGAAGAACTAGAGGAGGGCCTGGTGAAGGGGTTTAGTAAGGCACTGTTTGGTAGTCTTGGCTGCTTTTAGCCTGGGCGAGCCTAATGGACATGGCTGCTGGAGCCTAGCAGCACACCACGTGCTGTAAGAGTATCCAAGGGAATGGGGTAGTGATAAGTCAGTAGATTCCAAGATTGGTGAATGGTAGTAACAGGCAATTTCAGATAGATTAGCAGGGCCTCCGGTTGAGAGATAGTTTTCAACTTCTGCTTAAAGTTGAGACATCACCGGTTGAGAACGCAAACTGTTTTTGATTGGTAACAAGCGATTTCAACCCATATCTTTGTGCCCTTAGTCTTGCTTTTGCAGATTGGAGCAGAGGAGGATTGGGAGATCCGCAGGCAAAAAAACATAATCGAAAAACCGAAAAAACTCCGACCGAAACTCCGACCGGCCCGGGCTGAAAGCTAAGCGAGGTTGGTAACAGGCCGTTAATACGCCGGGGCTGGGCCGTCGACAGGCGAACCCAAAAGAGTGCGAAATCTTTTGTTTATTATTTGTTAATTACATTATAAACAATTGTTTAACTTTTTCTGACATTTCTGAGGGCAAGAAAAGGGTCTAGCGAGTGCTTACAAAGTCTTCTTGGCAGTAGTGGTAGAAGTATCTAATCTCTGGACCCGACAGCACTTCACTTCAGCTTCTTCTGCTTCGAGCGCAGCGGCAGAAGAGGAAAATGGCGTCGTGATGCTGATATACCGAGGACCACAATAGAGATGAGATGGTGATCGGGTGAAGTCGACAGGAAGCGGGACCTTTGGATGAATCGCGACTGAAGAAGGCTGCCCTGACGACAGGACAACCCAGTTGTTATGACTGCAGATGCATCCATGAAGGACATCATAGCCAATTTTCAGCGGAGGCTCGGGGAGAAACGCTCCAGATGCTTGTCTTTGTAACATGGGAGGAAACCAGAGTACCTGGAGAAAACCCACATGAATGTAGGGAGGACATGCAGACTTCACACAGAAGGCACTCCAGCCAAGAATCAAACCGGAGAACCTCTTGCTGTGAGGCAACAATGCTACCGCTGCACCACTGTGCTATCCTATTGTTATGTAAAAAAAATGAATCTTCCTTCCTCCTTTATATGTATATATTGTAATATGTTAAAACGAATAAAATTATTTGGAAAAAAGAAGTAGATTAAACATAATAGATAAGAATTTAGAAATGAAGAATCATAGTCATGTATAAAAAGACAATCTTAACTGGATTTCCATTATGTTGAATTTGCAATGAAAAACTTACAAACAAATATGAATCTGAAAAGAAATTTTATACACAGACATGCCCCAAGACATACTAAACCACATATTCCATGAAAACTTCAACTGACGTTTTGAAGTGCAAAATAAGAGTAGAGTTACAATATGTTCTCAGAATGAATGAAATCACCCAATGACACTTACTGTCAGTATGTCACTATAACACAAAGAAAAACATCTACAGACAAGAAGTACTTCAAAGAATGTTTCTGTTAAGTGTTAGAGCAATTGTTTATGGAGTTTAGAAACAAAAATGGAATTATTATGAAAAAAAACTGCTAGGGGCTGGTCAGACAAAATGGTCACCTTCACCACTGTCAACAGATGAGGAACATAAACCAAACTATACTATAGCTAACCTAGTCACATGATGAACCATTAGCTTCCTGTGCAACTATTTAAATTTAGAATGACACCCACATTAGCTTGTACAAATTGTTACTGAGATGAAGCAAAATAAAATTATATTTTCCTTGGCAATTGTAGATTTTCTCAAGCCAAAGACATCTGCAGAAGTGACATGGTCACCATCAAACTGAAAAGGCAGTGAGGTTAAGAGTGATAGAGGCACCCATGGGTTTCTGCTTTCTTACAGAAAATGCTGAATTATGCTGTGAATTATATTCATAGTACAATCATAGAGCCAACAAGAGACATTTGTGATTAACTGCTTCCATGAGATACCAATAAAGTGATGAACTTAGCTGTATGAGAGGTAACAAAATAATGGCAAAAGCACTGACCTACTGACCGTTCTGTCAACTTCTTCTTAAGGCTTTTTGTAATATATCCCAACTTACTTTCACACAGTAAGATGCAGTGAAGGTCACATTTCGTTAGTTTGATGACATTTTCATCTTGTATCAGAATATTTTGAATTAAACTTTAAGTCTGCTGATACCAATTGTAGCAAAACTAGTTTTGAAGTTGCCAAGCCTCAGGAAGTACGAAAGTATCTTCTTACCTTTGAGATCAAGTAATCTCTGAGTTAATACATCTCGAGTCAAAGGGGTATGGTGCCTGCAGAGTAACTTACCCCTGCTGACATACTTTGGGCTGCAGAGTAACTTACCCCTCCTAACATACTTTGGTGCCTGCAGAGTAACTTACCCCCTGCTAACATACCTTGGTGTCTGCAGAGTAAATGACCCCTGCTGACATACTTTGGTGCCTGCAGAGTAACTTACCCCTCCTAACATACTTTGGTGCCTGCAGAGTAACTTACTCCTCCTAACATACTTTGGTACCTGCAGAGTAACTTACCCCTCCTAACATACTTTGGTGCCTGCAGAGTAACTTAACCCTCCTAACATACTTTGGTGCCTGCAGAGTAACTTACCCCTGCTAACATACTTTGGTGCCTGCAGAGTAACTTACCCCTCCTAATATACTTTGGTGCCTGCAGAGTAACTTACCCCTGCTAACATACTTTGGTGCCTCCAGAGTAACTTACCCCTCCTAACATACTTTGGTGCCTGCAGAGTAACTTATCCCTGCTAACATACTTTGGTGCCTGCAGAGTAACTTACCCCTGCTAACATACCTTGGTGTCTGCAGAGTAAATTACCCCTCCTAGCATATGTTGTAGTGCTCTTTGCTAAAGGTTTTGCAGCATAAGGACACATGGTGATTTTATGTTCAAAATATTGACAATGTACTGAAACATGTTGCTGCTTGTCTGGAAAAAGTTAAGGTGTTCTTCCACTAAAAAAATATAAATATTAATAAATATTAACAGACAGAGAATGCAGATCCACCATGGCTACAGAAAAGTGGTTCATGATTTATATAATCACCTGCCCTCTCAACCTCCAAATATTAATAATCATAGCAATAGCCTTTAAAATCATAGCAGTGGGCCAAAATGTAAGAACTTTCTTATTTTTTTACAATAGAATGTCTTTATATACTAGACCCTATCTACTTAGTGAAAGGGAATCTTTGTACAAACTGAATTTATTTATTCAGCAAGCTATGTACCCATAAACAGGTCTGACTTTCTGAGGAATGTCAGTATATCTAGAAGGAACAAAGTTAAATTTGAGGGAAAAATCATACTACCATGCCCAAATCATAGCAGGTGGGAGGTATGATCATCACACATACAAATGCAGTCAGCAAAAAGCTGCAAGGACAAAAAAGCACAGCTTTTTTCACTTTTAGAAGTACTGCCATTTGATGAAAAAATAACTCTGACAGACCATTAGACATGCCTGTGTTTCACTTCATACCACAAAACTATTTGCAGGGCAAAAAGAGATAACCAAAACTTCACATTTGATATTAAAATCACTCGTGCAATTTCAGTAATTTAGGATAAGTCTAACTTTTATTCTAAAACCCCTTGAAACTGACTCCTTTCCACCTAACCTTCCTGGTTTTGCAGGAAGGAAACAATCAGATTTTCAGTTCGAGCTGTGAAATTTGCTGGCTAGGGAATGAAAGCTTCCAAGACCAGTGGCTTGGTGATTGAGAAAGGCAGAATCTCTATCCTCACACTAAAACAGAGGTGGGAAGAAGTTCTTCATCTGTGCAAACAGAATCAGTTTGTATTTGGCATGTGGCATTACTAACCAGAGACTAACTGCAACTTTGGCATCAAGTGCTCTCATATCTGACTATATCAAATGCAAACTTCAAAGTCAAAGTGAATAAAAATTAATAGTTTACAGTCCAAAAAGCAGGTCACTGTCATTTCCATATTACAGTGAACAGCTCTGCAAAGCAAATTTTTAACAGGTAAAAAAGATCTAGTAAGTTTGTTGGAACATCTTACCCGGTTTTTAAAGCAAATGTATTGAAAGTCTTACTAAAAAAACAGAATTTTACTGATGTGAATTAATGTTCATCAGAGCTAGGATTAGAAAGGTATACACAGTTATTCCCATTTACAATGAATAGGGAGGTGAAGTCACTGAAACAAAACTGGCAATTTAATATATATAGAAATAAATTGTTACATGAGTACACAATCTGAGTATCTCTGTTCCATTATTTAATTTCTGAAATTTAATGGGTCTACTTATTTTTTGAGTTGCTGAACTCTGTCCTCAAAACACAGACAATTGTCCTCATTTTAATTATTTTGAAATAAAATAAAATAAATGGCCCCTGCACCCCCCACTGAAGTTCCTCCAGCTTCCATGCAGAAGTGCATAACCTTTTAGTCTCCCATATTGCGGACCAGCCTGTCTTCCTTGCAAGCTCACTGCAGGCGGATCTAACACATGCCTTTTTGTATTATATTTCATGTGAATTTCAGATTGTGGTCGTTCTTTAACATCCTAGCATCACATTTTCAACATGCCACCCAAAAAGCAATCTATCATAAATGCTTGACCTGTTATTGTTAGTTGCAAAACTGAAAAAATGAAGTGAAACTTTAAAGGTAATGCAGAGAATATCACAGTTTGCTCTAACACTTTTAAAGCAGCTTTGCATGCTTGACAGTTGAGGCCACCCTCCCCCCTTTTTACTACTTATATACATGCTAACTGTGAGACCACCACACTTTGGATGGGGGGGAATACCCTGAATACAACAACCTCAACTGAGTATATATTCCCCATATGTGCTTTTACTGTCTTGCTCTTATGAGAGTTACCATTACATTTCTTGGAATATCAATAGACCACCATTTCTGACACTCTCCTCATGAACATGCCACCACAAATGTGCAGTTCACTCCTAATTTACCCTTTGAGACTGAAATATTTAATGATAGTTGCCATACTTCATTTTATTTGTGCTGTCACAGCCAACCATCAGCTTGACCACATGGCCCTCTTCTCATTCAGTGGGTCTAGTGGACCCACCTAACCCTCCCCAGGCTTATCCCCACCCACATCCATGGCTGGTTAGGAGATGAAGAAACCTGGTCCAAGAGTGTTGTTCCTTTATGTCCTCTCCCTCCTTCTTGTACTTATTGCCCCGATGTCCTCTTGGGATGGCTTATAATTGAGCAAGATGGTGTATCATCCCACCTCTGTAACTCAGTCATTACTTCCATGCTCCCCTGACACTCCCTCTCTTGCTAAGATGGGCACACCCATGCTCCCCTGACACTCCCTATCCCCCTGAGATAGGCACACCCATCCTTCCCTGACACTCCCTCTTCCCTAAGATGGGCACACCCATCCTCCCCTGCCACTTCCTCAGACACCTGAACCATTACTTAAACCCAGATTGTCCGGGCTGTAGTCAGAGTTGTAGCTCTCTATGCCAGTGGTTCTCAATCTTTGTGAGGTGGAGCCCTGTGAATTCTTGTTTGATAAGACGAGGGCCTGGTTCCAACAAATTTACTCATAAATAACTTTCCAAAGTAGGAGGATGTCAAATTATCAGCAAAACGCTCATCACATACACACACCAAATATTTTTATATGCAAAGTATCTAATTTAATAAAGATAAATGTATAAATCTCTCAATTCTAAACACTAGTTCCAACAGTAACTAAGATTTTGAATGTACAAATGCAGCACTTTAACAGTATAATACAGCATTTATAAGTTCTTGAAAAAGTTAAACTTAGTTTCTTTTATTTTAACTCAGTTTTTGAAGGTTTTAGTTAAGCTAATGAGATTTTTGTTGTTTTCTTCCCATTATTTTATTAATTCTGGGATGAATTGAAGTGATAGCCAAACAGAGATAGTCAGAAAGTTGCAGGTGGTTCCCCTGCTTTGTTTTAAGTACAGTCATGGCAGAAAATGCAGTTTCACAAAGATATGTGGTGGAAAAACAAAGACAAAATCTCATTGCTATTTCATGTAAATTTGGATAATCATTTTTCATTCTTATCCAGAATTTCAAATTACTCATAGAATTATAAGTACTTTCCAGTCCTTTGTCCGATGATAATTTAAAAAGTTGAAGAGTTTTGTCATGGGAAAGGGCTGTCTCTTTGTGCTCAACAAAGGGGTTCACAGTCCGCATAGTTTGCCCCAGGGATCCTCATGTTCAGGATAACACTTTTCAAACAACATCTTCAAGTGAGCTGCAATAATATCTGAAACTGAATTATGTGAATAGAAAACATCTGCTTCCATAATATAATCTGAGTACGACTGAAACATTTCATTGTTTCCTTCTGCAATCATATTATGCCAGAGTTTGAGTTTCTTTTTGAATGATTTAATCTTGTTCCAAGCATCAAATATTGTATCTGGAGTTTGAAGTTTTAAATGCAACTCATATATGTAAGAAAATATGTCACCGAGTTATGCCAGCATGGCTAACCCATTTGTTATCCTGGAAATAATGGGACGCATCCCTTTTCTTATTAATTAGAAACAGCTCAACTTCCTTTTGGAGTTCATATAACCTCTTGAGAGCTTTACCTTGGGACAGCCAATGAACTTCTGAATGGAAAAGATTTTGATGATCAGAGCCCATTTCATGACACAATTCTCTTATGTTTAAAGAACTGTTTTTTATATAATTAATAATTTAATGGCTTGAGGCAGGACTTCATTAAGCTCAGGCGCCATTTTTTGGATGCCAGGTTTTGCTTATGAATGTAGCAATATGTTGACAATAGGTTATTGCCTGCCATATCCTTAATTTTAGTGACTACACCTGAATTTCTACCTGTAAGACAGGCAGCACCATCAGTACAAACTCCAACACAATTTTTCCATTCCAGACCTCTCTCTCTTCAAAGAAACCATTTAAGACTTTGAAAATGTCACTGCTGGTAGTGTGAGCAGGTAATTCAGAAACATTTAAAAGGTCTTCCTTCATGTCCCTTCCACCATGGTCAATATATCGTACATGCGTAAGTAAAATGCTGTTGTTCTGAATATCTGTAGATTTATCCAGCTGTAATGCAAACAAGTTTGACTTTTTAACTTTTTTAATGAGTTGCATTTCTGTATCTTTTGCTTTATCAGATACCACCTTTCAACTGTATCATTCGACAATGGGATTTTTTTTCATTTTACTTTCCGCAGACTGGCCTAATACTTCATTACAAGTTGTAATCAAAGAAGGCTTAATGAGATCTTCGCCAATGGAACACGTTTGTTTTTTACATTTAGCTATCTGTAATGATATTAAATAGGATACCATCAGAAGTGAATTGTCAGTGGTTGAAGCTTAGGAAATAATTCTCTTTTCTATTTTAAGTGCATCTCTTTTTACGCATAAAGAATCCAGGGGTTTGTTGACGAGATTGGAATGTTTTGTGCTGAGATGTCTCATAAGTCACGATGGCTTCATAGCTTCATTTTGAAGAACAGTAGCACAAATGACACAATGAGGTCATGGCAACTGGTCAGTGTCAGGGCATTGTATGAAGCCAAATTTTAAATAGCTGTCCATGTACTTACGAGTGAATGCAGACTTATTCTTGTGTGGGCTGCTAGTGTCCCCCTCCCTTTGCACATCCTGAAGATTTCTCTGTAGACTTGAGGTAGATGAATCAGTATTTTTTGCATCACAAACACTTTCAATACAACATTTCTTAACACCAAAATTAAACAAAGACCCTTGTCTCTTATTCATATTAAAATGTAAATCTGTCTCTTTAAAAAAAATCATGGCACTCAAAAAAAGCACTAACAGACTGGGGTAACTTGCTAACTGCAGAATGATTATAGCTGTTTCTGAACACTACTGCCCTTATCTGCTACTCCCCGCACTTGGCTGAAACATGCTGAAGGTCTGCTCATGAGATTTCATAAAACTAAACCACAGAGTTACAGCAGGTAGAGAGGTCACACCCCCTTGAATCTATACACAAAGCACAATGCAGTAGCATGCAGGTGGTGGACAAAGTATCATACAAAGCAAGTAGTACATACAGTGAATATGAAATGCAATAAAAAAGTAACACATGCATAATGAAGTGCACCCTCTCCTCCACGACCATGTATTGCTACTTGTGGCCTTAAATAGGTAAAGATCAGTGCACCGGCAAGTTAGTTCCTTGATTTTTGACCTTTGTCTGTATATATTTCACAATTAATAACTCAAAAACAGTATTAAACTCTAGCAACTTTCTAAGTTTATAAGAGCAGTCTTTAAAATCTGCCCCTATTTTTTGCGGCTCTGTCCAGATTTATTGTACCAGAGGTTCACAGGTACGGCCAAAAGGTATGCAAACCTGTTGATGCTGCTGCTGCTGCCAGGAATCCCTCTCACTCTTCACTTTCTCTCTGTCTCTCACACACACACACACACACACACACACACACACACACACACACACACACACACACACACACACACACACAGTCTCTCGCTCTCTCACTCTCTGAAACTGTAGAATGATCAGTTTGCAAATAGTGGGGCGGTAGTGATTCAGTCTTCTAAGATCACCACAAAACCTTTTCTTACTGTACAGTTGTACAATTAAGTGTAAATGCATATCTATAAATAGCTAAAATCTAGTTTATTAAATGACTTACCACAATGTACTTTAATGTAAGAACATAAAGGCTTTCTAAGCAACCAAGGTCAACATTTTCCTTAGCAGCACATAAACAAGTACTCCTCAACTCGTTGCCATTTGTGCAGCCATCATAAGGATGTGGTGGGTAGCAGCAGTCATAACTCTCATCTCCCGTACTTTAAGGCCATAAAAAATTAGACTCCTGAAGTATGACATTTTGTGAACCCTTAATCATACAAAATGTACTAAAAAGAAAGCACTTTTTAAGGCTGTACATAAATATTTACAGAACAGATCCCCACAGTAAAACATAAGCTTTTCTGTGTAAAAAGACTTGCCACAAATGCAAATAACATGGATTGTTTACCTATACCCACTTTCAAAAGTAAAACTATTTCAGTTTCAGATACAGGTGGTGTCACCTGAAGCTACAATAGCATCAAGCAATAAAAGGACAAGATACATGCAAAGTCTAAAAGGCTACATAAAGATGCTACATGCAAAGCCTAAAAGGTGGCACAAAGATGCTCCACATCTGATATCACTCGCCCCACTTACCAAGCTGCCTGCAAAGACTATCAACCCATCCCACCCTCTAGAACTGCAAGTCAAAAACAAAATGAGCACAGATCAGCCTCACAACATATTTAACACCGGCTGCTTCAAAACAGTAGCTAACCGACAAACACAAATGCACATTTCCAGGAGGACTTTGCAAAACAATGCCCACTTCTGTTCACAGATTTTAAATACATTCCACGACATTCACAGCTCCAAACTCTGTGTAGACAACAATGGCAAATAAACTTCATTGCATCTAAACTAATCATTCAATTAACATTAATGCAAATTCCTCTCATTACGAAGTCGGGCAATTTATGATGACTTTAACTTTTGTAAAAAAAGAGGGGTACACGAATGTAATATACATTCAAATACAATTAAATATAGAAATGAGCTGTTGCGTTGTTGCATTCTTTCAGTAAATACCCAGCATGACCCTCTGGATCCTAGGATTCACTTACCGGCAATAAGGAACACTAAAGTGAGTTGTGGGAATACAAGCCACTCCTTCCCAGCTCTCGTTGTGGTCTCCATGGCTGACCATCTAGTTCACCCTTTACTCACATGTTTTTTCCATCCAACTGCCTTGTGATGCCTGCAGCTATACTTTGTTATTCCATATTCAGTTGCGTGCCTTTTTCATTAAAATCAAACCATGGTGGAACCTAAAAAGCACAGCACAACTGGCCCTGGTTCAGGCTCTCTGTTTCATCTACAGCAGTGTTTCTCAACCGCTTGCGGCCCGGTATAATTAATCCCAGGGCCCAGTACTGGGCTGCAGCCCAGCGGTTGAGAAACACTGCTCTATGCCACAGTAGTGACAAAAGAGTTACACTTCATGAGGTCATAAAATAACATGATTATTCAAGACGTTGTTCCAGAATTAATTATAATTGCCAAGTTGTGAGCCCAACACTTGACAATTTTAGCCTTCAGGTCCCTTTCTAATCCAGTTTCACTCCATTCTACCAGGTGCAGCATTTCAGATTCTACCATGGAAGAGTTACTGTCATGCTGGAGGGGTGAATATTATATTGGTAACTTCAGCTTATTTTCCAGCTAGTGGACATATGGAATTGGCTGTAGTTAGCTGCTACATATGGCTGCTGAGGACTTTTGCTATAAGCTCCTGCCCTTTGAGAGTTTGGGCCACAAGGCATTTTCACAGTGTGTGTCTAAAGCCACCTTTTGGAATAGAAATCATGAAAGACACATTGCCACACGTTGTGGAGTGTACATTTGGGATGAATAGGCTAAACTCTGCCTTTAAAATTATCAATAGCTGTCAAACGTTTAAGTCTGTGTTTCATTTAGAGATTTTTTTTTTAATTGGCAAGCGTCAGTATTCTGAGATAAGCTTTTTCAGCTTTTCATTTAGGAGGCCCTGCCTCATAAACTATGCAAAACAACTGCACATTTACTTTTCTTTTCTCAAAGGTAATTCTACAATCAAGCAGGGAATTTAACCTGAACAGATTCATAAGATAGGCATGTTGCAAACTGTATGAGAAAAATCCTGAAAACCATCTGAGTGAAACTTAAACATATTTTCCAAAATTCTAAGGCTACGCTCATGAATTCTAATTTGAGTTTCCTGACTTTAGTGGTTTTCGAGTGAAGAGATGGAAATATAAACAGTAACTCGCTAATGCATTGCTGTATGCTAAATGAGTTGTTAGACAATGTTTGTGTCTATGTGTCTGTGCATGTGCGTGTGTGTGCATCTGTGTGTGTTTCCGTGCATCTGAAAGGGGAGTGACTGGTTATGACACAATACATGAAACATCTCACTATTCCTTCACCATCAAAGGAAGACACTGCATTTCTGGTGAGATGCAAAGGAACAGAACAACAAATCTTATAGAACAGCTGTGCAAAACACTAAGCACTTTCCTGTAACATATTAAGTACCTCATCTGTTTAGCAAAAGCATGCAAGTTAAGTGAAGCTCAAAACAAATTAGAGTTATTCAGTATTAGCATACTGTAAAATGCTTAGTTATTTTAGTCTTGGGCAGACGTAGACTATAAATATTATGGTTGTTACCATAACGTGGAATGAAGTCATGAATTTGTGTTAAATGTATTTGCTAAGTACATGAGCAGAGGCCACTAAAATGCCTTTTCTTTGACAAAAGTCACACAACGTTATGTCTGTGTTCATGCGTCTATTCAAAGAATAAGCTATAATGGATAGCATAGTCTAAGAAAGCACCTATTTCTGACTGTGAAACCAAGTTTACTTAAAAAATGAGAAAATTTTTTTTTACTGCAGTGTTTTTTTTACTTGTTTACAATTCCAAAAATCTTTTTGCCAGTACCTTGGCATTTTAAATGGCATCAAGTAATAAACCTTATAAATATTGTTTTATTGCTATGCACCTACAAGGATAGGCTAACACACAGAAAGCTGCATGCAGCAAGGCTGAGTGTATTTCAAAAGAAAGTTCTAGTAACATCACACACTTAATGAGCAAAGCTCAAGTAATTGCACAATAATACATGTACACCCATTAATACAAAACTTCAAGTTTCAAAATGAAATATCAAGATTTCATGAAATACAATTGTGATGTCTGTGATACTACCTGAAATCTAGAATAGGAGCATCTGCTGTGTATATACATACATATATATATATATATATATATATATATATATATATATATATATATATATATATATTGTTTCATAATGTCTTTTGTTTTATGTAGTTTTTGTACTTAACAAGCTCTATGTTCCTGCAGAGGTCAGTTCTCATCATACCCCAAACCACTCCAGATCTTCTGCATAGCTGATCGGTGTTGCCTTCCCGTGTCAACAAACTTCCACTGCCCCCATGTAGAGTCATGCCTAGTCAGGCACCACCCTCCAGATGTTCATTCCAGCAACAGGGACTTTTGTTCTCAAAGAAATATGGTCTTAGCAGCCACCAAGTGAAGATTAAGTTCTCAGATGGTCACTACATCTTGTCTAGCAGCGTGTCAGTTACAGACTTTGTGAGCTGTTCTCTACATATTGTTGGCCCCACTGAATATAGAAAACCTCCACAGAAAAAAGGGTCATGTGGAGTAAACACCACTGTCCGGGGCACTCATTCAGCTACAAATGATAATTACTAGCGCAGCCCCCAGAATAGTAGTGGGATGCACTCAAGGATGACAGCCAATAGTATCGGATCAGTGGAATGGAAAGTGAAGCTCAGTGATGCATCACTGTGTAACAGGCTGGTCCAGTGTCACACACTTCTGAGTGACGTATCACTGGGTGACAGGTTGGTCTAGTGTCACATTGTTCTGAGTGATGTATCACTGGGTGACAAGCTGGTCCAGTGTCACACTGTTCTGAGTGATATAACACTGGGCAACAGGCTGGTCCAGTGTCAATTGTTCTGAGTGATGTTTCACTGTGTAACAAGCTGGTCCAATGTTACACTTTTCTGACTGATACATCACTGGGCAACAGGCTGGTCCAATGTCACATTGTTTTGAGTGAGGTATCACTGTGTAACAGGATGGTCCAATGTCACACTGTTCTGAGTAATGTATCACTGGGTTGCAGCCTGGTCCAGTGTCACATTGTCCTCAGTGTATAACGGGGCAACAAGCTGGTCCAATGTCACATTGTTCTTTCTGATGCATCACTGGGTAGAATAGTAGTGGGATGCACTCAAGGATGACAGCCAATAGTATCGGATCAGTGGAATGGAAAGTGAAGCTCAGTGATGCATCACTGTGTAACAGGCTGGTCCAGTGTCACACACTTCTGAGTGACGTATCACTGGGTGACAGGTTGGTCTAGTGTCACATTGTTCTGAGTGATGTATCACTGGGTGACAAGCTGGTCCAGTGTCACATTGTTCTGAGTGATATAACACTGGGCAACAGGCTGGTCCAGTGTCAATTGTTCTGAGTGATGTTTCACTGTGTAACAAGCTGGTCCAATGTTACACTTTTCTGACTGATACATCACTGGGCAACAGGCTGGTCCAATGTCACATTGTTTTATCACTGTGTAACAGGATGGTCCAATGTCACACTGTTCTGAGTAATGTATCACTGGGTTGCAGCCTGGTCCAGTGTCACATTGTCCTCAGTGTATAACCGGGCAACAAGCTGGTCCAATGTCACATTGTTCTTTCTGATGCATCACTGGGTAGAATAGTAGTGGGATGCACTCAAGGATGACAGCCAATTGTATCGGATCAGTGGAATGGAAAGTGAAGCTCAGTGATGTATCACTGTGTAACAGGCTGGTCCAGTGTCACACACTTCTGAGTGACGTATCACTGGGTGACAGGTTGGTCTAGTGTCACATTGTTCTGAGTGATGTATCACTGGGTAACAAGCTGGTCCAGTGTCACATTGTTCTGAGTGATATAACACTGGGCAACAGGCTGGTCCAGTGTCAATTGTTCTGAGTGATGTTTCACTGTGTAACAAGCTGGTCCAATGTTACACTTTTTGACTGATACATCACTGGGCAACAGGCTGGTCCAATGTCACATTGCTTTGAGTGAGGTATCACTGTGTAACAGGATGGTCCAATGTCACACTGTTCTGAGTAATGTATCACTGGGTTGCAGCCTGGTCCAGTGTCACATTGTCCTCAGTAATGTATAACCGGGCAACAGGCTGGTCCAATGTCACATTGTTCTTTCTGATGCATCACTGGGTAACAGGCTGGTCCAATGTCACATTGTTGTGAGTGACGTATCACTGGGCAACACACTGGTCCAATGTCACATTGTTCTGAGTGATGTATTACTGGGTAACAGGTTGGTCCAATGTCACATTGTTGTGAGTGATATATCACAGGGTAACAGGCTATTCCAATGTTACATTGTTCTGAGTTATATATCTGTGTAACAGGCCGGTCCAATGTCAAACTGTTCTGAGTGATGTAAAACTGGGTAACAGGCTGGTCCAATGTCACACTATTCTGAGTGTTGTATCACTGTGTAACAGGCTAGTCCAATGTCACATTGTTCTGAGTGATGTATCACTAGGTGACAGGCTGATCCAATGTCACTTTGTTCTTAATGATGTATCACTGGGTAACACGCTGGTCCAATGTCACATGTTCCAAGTGATGTATCACTGGGTGACAGGCTGGTCCAATGCCACACTGTTGTCAGTGATATATCACCAGGTAACAGGCTGGTCCAATGTCACACTGTTCTCAGTGATGTATCACTTTGTAAAAGGCTCGTCCAATGTCACATTGTTCTCAGTGATGTATCACTGGGTAACAGGCTGGTCCAATGTCACACTGTTCTGAATGATGTATCACTGGGGAACAGACAGGTCCAATGTCACACTGTTCTGAGTGATGTATCACTTGGTGACAGACTGGCCCATTGTCACATTGTTTTGAGTGATGCATCACTGGATAACAGGCTGGTCCAATATCACATTGTTGTGAGTGACATATCACTGGGCAATACACTGGTCCAATGTCACATTGTTCTGAGTGATGTATCACTGGGTAACAGGCTGGTCCAATGTCACATTATTGTGAGTGATGTATCACCGGGTGACAAGTTGGTCCAATGTCACATTGTTCTCAGTGATGTATTAGTGGGTGACAGGCTGATCCAATGGCACATTGTCCTCAGTGATGTATCACTGGGTGACAGGTTGCTCCAATGCCACATTGTTCTGAGTGATGTATCACTGTGTAATGGGCTGGTCCAATGTCACATTGTTCTCAGTGATGTTTCACTGTGTAACAGCCTGGTCCAATGTCACATTGTTCTCAGTGATGTATCACTGGGTGACAGCCTGGTCCAATTTCACATTGTTCTCAGTGATGTATCACTGGGTAACAGACTGGTCCAATGTCACATTGTTCTCAGTGATGTATCACTGGGCAATAGGCTTGTCCAATGTCACATTGTACTGAGTGATGTGTCACTGGGTAACAGGCTGCTCCAATGCCACATTGTTTTCAGTGATGTATCACTGTATAACAGGCTGGTCCAATGTCACACTATTCTGAGTGATGTATCACTGGGTGACAGGCTGATACAATGTCACATTGTTCTCAGTGATGTATTACTGGGTTGCAGGCTGGTCCAGTGTCACATTGTTCTCAGTGATGTATCACTGGGTTGAAGGCTACTGACTGCCATGACGTTTTGCATGGTATGTCACTAGATAACAGGCAGCTGCCTGCCACAGCATTCTGTATGATGTATAACCAGGTAACAGGTTTCCGAGTGCCACATTGTTCTCAGTGGCATATGAATGGGTAACAGCCTGCTGGGTCTCACTTTGTTCTCAGTGCTATATCATTAGGCTATAGACTGCTGGGTATCCTGTTGTTCTGAGTGGTATATCACTGTGTTATAGGCTGCTGGGTGCTGTGTGTCATGTTGTTCTCAATGGTAAATCATTTGGTAAGAGGCTGCTGGGTGACACATTTTTCTCTGTGGTATATCATTGGGTTTCAGGCTGCTGGGTGCCATGTTGTTCTCAGTGGTATATCATTAGGTTACAGGCTGCTGGGTGCCATGTTGTTCTCAGTGGTATATCATTGGGTTACAGGCTGCTGGGTGCCATGTTGTTCTCAGTGGTATATCATTGGGTTACAGGCTGCTGGGTGCCATGTTGTTCTCAGTGGTATATCATTGGGTTACAGGCTGCTGGGTGCCATGTTGTTCTCAGTGGTATATCATTGGGTTACAGGCTACTGGGTGCCATGTTGTTCTCAGTGGTATATCATTGGGTTACAGGCTGCTGGGTGCCATGTTGTTCTCAGTGGTATATAATTGGGTTACAGGCTGCTGGGTGCCATGTTGTTCTCAGTGGTATATCACTGGGTAAGAGGCTGCTGGGTGCCACATTTTTCTCTGTGGTATATCATTAGGTTACAGGCTGCTGGGTGCCTTGTTGTTTTCATTAACAAAGAAAAAGGTGGGCTCATGCTGGTAAGAATAATTTATAGAGACAAGTAAAAAATATTGGCTTCATGACTTATCACAATATAGCCATAAAAGTTCTGCCCAAAACAGCATCTGAACCATTACTAATGACTTAAATATGCTTCCCAAAATTAAACTAATATTCAGTGAAAAAAAACAAAGTGAAAACATTTCATTATCTCTTAAGTTATAGTGTTTTATCATATTAGCTGTGTGGTAATACAAAATGTTATGAATATTATTCAGTTCTTTAAATTTGTATGACAAATGTGTTTGGATACGCCTGGTATTTGCAGACAAGAGGATTTAATTTGTGTATTGTATGTATCAGATAATAAATCTAACATGGCTGGGTAATATCCATTCATTATGACATTTAATAAAACTCTTGTTGAATGGGTTTGCTCAGGCATTTCAAAGGTGCTGAGTGCTTTGTATGAGATCACAGTACAACGAGGAATGGGAATCTATCCTTTCCTTGCTGTTGTGTAATCTTGGAGTTGGAATATGTAAGGTAGCAGAGGTATTTGATCCCCCTACAAAATAACACTGACAGTGTTTTCTTGTGTGCTGATGTGTTTGTCAGGGTGTGCTTAGATGTTTTTTATGTGATTTTTCAGTGTGTGTGCCTGCATGCTGTGTGTGTGTGTGTGTGTGTGTGTGTGCGTGTGTGTGTGTGTGTGTGTGTGTGTGTGTGTGTGTGTGTGTGTGTGTGTGTGTGTGTGTGTGTGTGTGTGTGTGTGTGTGTGTGTGTGTATGTGTGTGAATGCTGTTTGTGTGAGTGTGTGTGCATGTGTGTGTATAGGTGAAAGGACTTGAGTGGTTGTATGGAGTGCCTGTATATGCGAGTATGTTTTAACTGAGTGTGCAGGGTGAATCTTGCATTAGCTTTTTTAGATCACCTATGCTAGGATTATTTTTACATTAGATCATTCAATGTATACTCATAATCAGATATTTTTATTTAACATTTTGCAAAGCTCTGTAAGTGTTTATGCAACGTGCTTCCCAAGTTCTTTCTTCAACCTTGAGTTTTCTTCATAAATGTGGCATTCCATTTCTGGGGATAGATCACTCAGTGACTTTGAAAAAGGCTCCTGAAAATGTGCAATACAATTGGGTGAGACTCCACATATTTGCCTACACTACGTATACATATACCTTACAAGAAATATTATACTCCTGTTACAGCTGAAGGTTCAATACCAGATTTAGGGAAGGGCAATAAAATGTGTCATACTATAAAATGCAAGCAGATTGCAGGACTTCCATTATTAAAAAAAAATATAGCTGATGGACTGATCCACAATCCACAGTGTATAAAATCATAAGTCTGTTAGGTATATAAAGGAAATGCACCAATGTTACTTTGGAAATGGCCTCATGCCCACATCAGTATGCAAAAATGACCTGGTAAGTAACCTGCCGTCCATTGTCCCAAGTGTATAGACTGCGGTCCCTTGGGTTATAGTCGATCTGCGTGGTATAGGAGTATTCATTGATGAACTGGAGTCTGGGAATCAGTTGTGTATTTGTATGAGTATCAAATGCATAAGAAATGTTGGCATTTCTGTGGTCATAGCTGTCCACAGCATACAAAACCCCACATATAACAAAGCAGTTACCATACAAATTCTTCCTCAGCCCTGTTCGCCATGTGGTCTCTTTGTGCATGGATAGGTCTGCTGCATTGAGCTTGCTTAGAACAATAATTTCCTGGTTGGAGAAGACTTCATCAATGGCTGGATAGATTACCCACAGTCCATTCTCATCAACTGCAAAGTCAATATCAGAGTGGCCTCTCCACCTCCATGGTGTGGCCTCCTCATAGATGGCATCATGCAGCATGGCCCAGGCTGCCACAAACCTCATCTTCAGGTCATACTTGATAATATTGCGGGTAAAAGCCCTATTGTAGTAAAAAGCTCCATTGTACACGACATGACCGGTTCCAATCCAGCTGTATGGAAGCTTGTAGGAATTGCTCCAGCGACCTGTTGAATGATAAGCATAAACACATCAGTCATGCAGGCAGTACAGCACCAATTAATGTGAATAATAAGTAAAGCATCGGGGTCACCCGAAATGCTAAAGTTATATTTATATCTGGAGATGGGTACACTCACATAAAAATGTCTAATCATGCAAGGGGTTGGGAGGGTGGCCTAATGGTTCAGGTGTTTGCCTTACAAACACAAGGTGCAGGGTTTGAGTCTCGCAAGGGATAATTGGCTAGGCTTAAAATGGCTCACAAGGGTAGTTAGCCTAGTACTAATCTATGAATCTATGAACCTAAAGATTCTGCTACCCCTCCTCAAATCTACCCAGGTAATATCTCTCAAGTTCCTTTGCCTTTAGAGACTTACATTCCTGAATTCTACCTTGGAAATATTTCTCACTGAGAAGTAAGCTAGCTGACTCAATCACTTCCTGTCTAAAGATCTCCTGAATTATGCTCATATGTACTTTCACTTCTTCTTTCGGCTTTTCCCGGTTAGGGGTCACCACAGCAGATCACCTGTCCGCTCATGATTGGTAGTGGAGTTTTTACAGTGTTGAGTTGCCAGCCCGGCACCCAACCTTTCACAGAAGGCACACACACACACATGCACTCACACCTAGGGCCAGTTTAGAGTGTCCAATCCACCTACAGCATGCATGTCTTTGGGATGTGGGAGGAAACCAGAGCACCCGGAGGAAACCCACACGACCACAGGGAGGACATGCAGACTCTGCACAAAAGGCACCCCAGCCAAGGATCGAACCAGGGAACCTCTTGCTGTGAAGCGACAACGCTAACCGCTGCACCACCGTGACCGCCCATGTACTTTCACTTAAAAGGACCACATAATCATGCCTACATAGAATCCACTACAGGCTGGATATTTAGCTAAGTAAACAACTTCTTCTGATTTAAAATTATTTTTTTAACTTAAAAATTGTCTGGTGAATTTTCTAAGTTCATTGGTAAAAAGGTTTTAATTGAAAATATATTATAAAATAACACTTTTGACAAATTTAATTAATTTAGAAGAGTGTTATGTCATGCCAAGACTGTAAACAACGTAAAGTCATAGATTTGAACCCTTATTTTGATGTTGTAAATGTGCCTTTCATTTTTAAAGTTATGAGGATTGTTCAGTGATCAAAAAACAAGAATTCAAACACTGCTTTAGAAAAACATAACATGGTTTGCCCCACTTTTAAGAAGTTTGAATTTCCTGTTATTGATCAGATTTGCCACGATATTAGAGGAGGTAATGATAACAACGCACTTGAGTGTTTAGAATTGGTTTGGCAAATTAAACTAAATGCAGGAACCTTACCAGCTTTGAATGGTTATTTGAATATTAAACGTGAGTTAAAATGGGAATAGTGTATTTTAAGACATGACTGGTTTACACTGATCATGTAGTGTTTATTGTGAATGGTCATGTGATGATTTATTATAGTGAATGATCATGTGATGATTTGTGTGCTTAATATGCTCACTGGTTTGGTTGTTATTTCTGAAGAAGTCTTTAAGCATTAAAAGATTAACGTGCTAAAGTGTGTTCAGGGGAACTATTTCCAAAGCTCGAAGTTTTACAATTTCAAATGTCTGAGACCAGAAGATCAATATTTTGAAACTTCGAAAACGAAATAAACAAAAAAATATATATTTTTTATGTTTTTGCAGGGGGGGTAAGCCCCCCTGCACCCCCCCATGGGGGGTTGTGCACCCCACACCCCTTGTTAATAAATATACCAACTCCAAGATTGTACTATAGTGAGAAAATCAGTAAATATTTTGTTTCATGCTGTTCAGCAATCTCTATTCAAAACATTCAAGGTTTCAAAACTTTAATCTTCTGGTCACGACTGTTTGAAGTTCAAACTTCTGAAACGTCAAGCTTCTGAGTGGATCTGTTTCAGGCAATTCATTACTATATATATATTTTTTCTTGGTTTCTATTTATCACACATCTTCTGAATTTTTTTGTTTCATATTTAGAAAAGACAGAGAGAATAAACCTAATGAGTGACTTTTTTTTCATTTAAAACTTCATTTTATAAGGAAATGTAATGAATTTCAATTTTTAATGCCACATATATGGATTACAAATACATCACTTAAGAATTTAATTGCATGCTTATTTTAAAACATTAATAATACATGAACTGTGTCTAACAGGAAAATGATCTACAAAATTCTAAATAGATTTCTACACTAATATTAAATTTTATCTAGGTATGATGGGAAAGAGGGATGTAATTGAAGCATGTTTTGGGGAAATATAACATGCTGGCAGATTTAAAAAAATCTGTATAGAATGCTTTGCAGAAATGTTGGGAGGGGGCATGCACATGGTTGTAACTAAGGAAATTATTATTTTGAGCTGGGATATAAGATTTGAATTGCCCAGACATAGTGTAATATTTACTAAGTTTAATGCTATTGACTGCAAAAAAAAAATTATGAAATGAAAATTAAAATATAAAGTTATAAACATTAATTCATAATGAATATCATAAAGGAGAAAAAAGAATGGGAAGTTGGATCTTTAGAAAAGAGATGGAGCAAATTACAGAGAAATAAATGGAATTAGTGGGAACAATGCATGCAGAATAATGTTCAGGGGGGAAGGAGTAAGGCTTAAGGGAAGGCAGTGTGTAATGCTGAAGTGAAAGAAAATTGTTAACATTTTTAAAATGCATAGTGCACAAAATTATCAAAGGAAATATTATAGCTTGTCTTCTTTTCTATTACTGTGTATGTACCTATGTTATATGTAGGGAAATGCCATGTTTCATAAATATTATAGCTTGTCTTCTTTTCTATTACTGTATATGTACCTATGTTACATGTAGGGAAATGCCATGTTTCATAAATATTATAGCTTGTCTTCTTTTCTATTACTGTATATGTACCTATGTTATATGTAGGGAAATGCCATGTTTCATAAATATTATAGCTTGTCTTCTTTTCTATTACTGTATATGTACCTATGTTATATGTAGGGAAATGCCATGTTTCATAAATATTATAGCTTGTCTTCTTTTCTATTACTGTATATGTACCTATGTTACATGTAGGGAAATGCCATGTTTCATAAATATTATAGCTTGTCTTCTTTTCTATTACTGTATATGTACCTATGTTACATGTAGGGAAATGCCATGTTTCATAAATATTATAGCTTGTCTTCTTTTCTATTACTGTATATGTACCTATGTTACATGTAGGGAAATGCCATGTTTAATAAATATTATAGCTTGTCTTCTTTTCTATTATTGTGTATGTACCTATGTTATATGTAGGGAAATGCCATGTTTCATAAATATTATAGCTTGTCTTCTTTTCTATTACTGTGTATGTACCAATGTTATATGTAGGGAAATGCCATCTTTCATAAATATTATAGCTTGTCTTCTTTTCTATTACTGTATATGTACCTATGTTACATGTAGGGAAATGCCATGTTTCATAAATATTATAGCTTGTCTTCTTTTCTATTACTGTATATGTACCTATGTTATATGTAGGGAAATGCCATGTTTCATAAATATTATAGCTTGTCTTCTTTTCTATTACTGTATATGTACCTATGTTATATGTAGGGAAATGCCATGTTTCATAAATATTATAGCTTGTCTTCTTTTCTATTACTGTATATGTACCTATGTTATATGTAGGGAAATGCCATGTTTCATAAATGTTACAGCTTGTCATCTTTTCTATTACTGTATATCTACCTATGTTATATGTAGGGAAATGCCATGTTTCATAAATATTATAGCTTGTCCTTCTTTTCTATTCCTGTATATGTACCTATGTTATATGTAGGGAAATGCCATGTTTAATAAATATTATAGCTTGTCTTCTTTTCTATTCCTGTATATGCACCTATGTTATATGTACGAAATGCCATGTTTAATAAATATTATAGCTTGTCCTACTTTTCTGTTCCTATATACGTACCTATGTTATATGTAGGGAAATGCCATGTTTAATAAATTATAGTTTGTCTTCTTTTCTATTACTGTATATGTACCTATGTTATATGTAGGAAAATGCCATGTTTAATAAATATTATAGCTTGTCTTCCTTTCTATTACTGTATATGTACCTATGTGACATGTAGAGAAATGCCATGTTTCATAAATATTATAGCTTGTCTTCTTTTCTATTACTGTATATGTACCTATGTTATATGTAGGAAAATGCCATGTTTAATAAATATTATAGCTTGTCTTCTTTTCTATTACTGTATATGTACCTATGTTATAAGTAGGAAAATGCCATGTTTAATAAATATTATAGCTTGTCTTTTTTCCATTACTGGATATGTACCTATGTTGTATGTAGGAAAATGCCATGTTTAATAAATATTATAGCTTGTCTTCTTTTCTATTACTGTATATGTACCTATGTTATATGTAGGAAAATGCCATGTTTAATACATTTTATAGCTTGTCTTCTTTTCTATTATTGTAATATGTAGGAAAATGCCATGTTTAATAAATATTATAGCTTGTCTTCTTTTCTATTACTGTATATGTACCTATGTTATATGTAGGAAAATGCCATGTTTAATAAATATTATAGCTTGTCTTCTTTTCTATTACTGTATATGTACCTATGTTATATGTAGGAAAATGCCATGTTTAATAAATATTATAGCTTGTCTTCTTTTCTATTACTGAATATGTACCTATGTTATATGTAGGAAAATGCCATGTTTAATACATTTTATAGCTTGTCTTCTTTTCTATTACTGTAATATGTAGGAAAATGCCATGTTTAATAAATATTATAGCTTGTCTTCTCTTCTATTACTGTATATGTACCTATGTTATGTGTAGGGAAATGCCATGCTTAATAAATATTATAGCTTGTCTTCTTTTCTATTACTGTATATGTACCTATGTTATATGTAGGGAAATGCCATGTTTAATAAATATTATAGCTTGTCTTCTTTTCTATTACTGTATACGTACCTATGTTATATGTAGGGAATGCCATGTTTAATAAATATTATAGTTTGTCTTCTTTTCTATTACTGTATATGTACCTATGTTATATGTAGGAAAATGCCATGTTTAATAAATATAATAGCTTGTCTTCCTTTCTATTACTGTATATGTACCTATGTGACATGTAGAGAAATGCCATGTTTCATAAATATTATAGCTTGTCTTCTCTTCTATTACTGTATATGTACCTATGTTATGTGTAGGAAAATGCCATGTTTAATAAATATTATAGCTTGTCTTCTTTTCTATTGTATATGTACCTATGTTATATGTAGGAAAATGCCATGTTTAATAAATTTTATAGCTTGTCTTCTTTTCTATTATTGTAATATGTAGGAAAATGCCATGTTTAACAAATATTATAGCTTGTCTTCTTTTCTATTACTGTATATGTACCTATGTTATATGTAGGAAAATGCCATGTTTAATAAATATTACAGCTTATCTTCTTTTCCATTACTGGATATGTACCTATGTTATATGTAGGAAAATGCCATGTTTAATAAATATTATAGCTTGTCTTCTTTTCTATTACTGAATATGTACCTATGTTATATGTAGGAAAATGCCATGTTTAATACATTTTATAGCTTGTCTTCTTTTCTATTACTGTAATATGTAGGAAAATGCCATGTTTAATAAATATTATAGCTTGTCTTCTTTTCTATTACTGTATATGTACCAATGTTATGTGTAGGGAAATGCCATGCTTAATAAATATTATAGCTTGTCTTCTTTTCTATTACAGTATATGTACCTATGTTATATGTAGGGAAATGACATGTTTCATAAATATTATAGCTTGTCTTCTTTTCTATTACTGTATATGTAACTATGTTATATGTAGGAAAATGCCATGTTTAAGAAATATTATAGCTTGTCTTCTTTTCTATAACTGTATATGTACCTATGTTATAACTAGGAAAATGCCATGTTTAATAAATATTATAGCATGTCTTCTTTTCCATTACTGCATATGTATCTGTATTATATGTAGGAAAATGCCATGTTTAATAAATATTATAGCTTGTCTTCTTTTCTATTACTGTATATGTACCTATGTTATATGTAGGAAAATGCCATGTTTAATAAATTTTACAGCTTGTCTTCTTTTCTATTACTGTAATATGTAGGAAAATGCCATGTTTAATAAATATTATAGCTTGTCTTCTTTTCTATTACTGTATATGTACCTATGTTATATGTAGGGAAATGCCATGTTTCATAAATATTATAGCTTGTCTTCTTTTCTATTACTGTATATGTACCTATGTTATATGTAGGGAAATGCCATGTTTAATAAATATTATAGCTTGTCTTCTTTTCTATTACTGTATATGTACCTATGTTATATGTAGGGAAATGCCATGTTTAATAAATATTATAGCTTGTCATCTTTTCTATTACTGTATACGTACCTATGTTATATGTAGGGAAATGCCATGTTTAATAAATATTATAGTTTGTCTTCTTTTCTATTACTGTATATGTACCTATGTTATATGTAGGAAAATGCCATGTTTAATAAATATTATAGCTTGTCTTCCTTTCTATTACTGTATATGTACCTATGTGACATGTAGAGAAATGCCATGTTTCATAAATATTATAGCTTGTCTTCTTTTCTATTACTGTATATGTACCTATGTTATATGTAGGAAAATGCCATGTTTAATAAATATTATAGCTTGTCTTCTTTTCTATTACTGTATATGTACCTATGTTATAAGTAGGAAAATGCCATGTTTAATAAATATTATAGCTTGTCTTTTTTCCATTACTGGATATGTACCTATGTTGTATGTAGGAAAATGCCATGTTTAATAAATATTATAGCTTGTCTTTATTTTTATTTATTTATTTATTTTACATTTGTTGACCGGGCTAGTCTGGCTGGATACATGTCCATTTTCAGCAGAGGCCCGAGGAGAAAAGCTCCACTAAATACTAAGTACATTACATAAAAAACATTACTTCTAATAAAAGCAAAATTTTAGAATTAAAAAGACCATCCGGAGGGAAGGATAGTTTTAAAGAGAGACATATACACCATATGTAGTTCATTACATATTTGCATTAAATATATGCAATTACTTATTAGCAATTTTACATAAATTATGCATAGTTAGAATTAGAAAGGTTAAAAGAGGGGAGGAACAGGCAAAAATAGATAAGAAGTGTGTATAGAAAAGGTTAATCAGGTGCATCGCAGGAACAAAGCCAGATGTTTAGGTAGAAAAGTTTAATTTTCTGTTTGAATAGAGGCAGGGATGTAGTCAAGGTAATGTCACTAGGTAAGAGATTCCAACTTCTACCTATAGTGTTAGTGAATAGAGAACCACCTGCTGTATTGTTTACTTTTATTGATTTTGTCATAATTTTACTAGAAGAGCGAAGTGAGTTGAGATTGTTGTAAGGGATTAGAAGTTGAGAGATTATAGGGGTGTTGTCAGGAAGGTATAGTATGTTGTGGGCTATAGTGAGTTGAGGGATTATTAGGTAGTTTTGAAATTCGAGCCAGCCAAGTTGTTTTAGGTTTATACAATGGTGGGTCCTATAGGGTTACCAGTGGCGAAGCGAGCTATGTTGTTATAACAGGTTGCAAGTTTATTAAGATTGATTTTTAAGGTTTGTATAAATGGGGAAGCATATAGGAGAGTAGATAGGAGATGAGATTGAGCAATTTTGGTTCTAGTTGCTGGGGTTAGAAAAGGTTTGATGCGATATAGGGATCCAATTTTTTGTTAACAGTCTTGATGGTGTTATTAATATGCTGATCGAAGGAAAAATTATTGTCGATGGTTATACCTAAGAGTTTAGTGGTAGGATCAGGTGAGATGATGGTGCCATTGTTTGAGGAAATGGAGAAGTTTAAAGGAGGGGAGCGAGAGGTGGGGAGAAGAGGAGAAGTTTGGTTTTGGCATTTAGTAGGAAAAACCGTAGAAAACCAAGTTTCTACTGTGTTAAAGGTGTTTTGGGTCAATGAGGTCAGTTCAGTAGAGGAAGGGCTGTGCAGATTAGGGTAGAATCATCTGCATATTGTATGCAGGTAGCTTGTGGGATAGCAGTTTGAAGGTCGTTAATAAAGAGGAGAACAGCAGTGGACCCAGAATGGAGCCCTGGGGAACTCCAATGGATATAGGCAAGAGAGATGAGATGGTTTTCCCAAATTACTGCTTGTTGTCTGTTGCTAAGATAAGATTTAAACCAGCTAGTGGCCAGTTTATCACAAGAGAGAGATTTAAGAATGTGAATTAAGAGTGAGTGGTTGACCATGTTGAAAGCTTTAGAGAGGTCAATGAAAAGAGCGGAAGAGAAAGTGTTGTTGTTTCGATTTTTGTTGATAGTATCTACAAAAGATAGAAGGGCAGTGGTGGTGCTATGGTGGGGTCTGAAACCGTGCTGGCAGTTTGCTATTATGCTGTGAAGAGAGATAGTGTACAAGTTGTTGATGAATACATTTTCCATGATCTTTGCTAGGGGAGAGAAGGGCAATTGGTCTAAAGTTGGAAAGGTCAAGGAGTTTCCACCTTTATGCAGTGGGATAATATAGGATACTTTCCAGATATCAGGGATGGTTCCTTCTTGGATAGTTCTGTTGATAAGTAAGGATATAGGATATGCAATTTCTTTGGCAGCTTTCTGGAGGAACAGAGAAGGAGCTTGTCAGCAGAAGGTCTACGGGGTTTGAGTTTGTGAATGAGTTTATAGATAAAAGAGGTAGATATAGATTTTAGAGAGAAGTTAGAAGAGGAGGTGGTTATGTTAGTTGGTATATGAGAGTCGTTAGGGTTCATTTGTTTGGCTAAGGATTGAATAGTTTCAGAGAAAAAAGAGTTGATGACAAATGCAGTGTGGAGTGGGGTATCTGGATCAGTATTTAGAGGGGAAGGAGTTTTTGCAGTCCCTGGGGAGAGAAGTCTATTTACTGAGGACCAGAACTGTTTGGAGTTGTTAATATGAGTTTCCTGAAGCTTACAGTAGTAATTTTTCTTGTCAGAGATTATTGATTTTTTTGCAAGATTTCTAAGCTGGCGGAAATTAACTAAATCAGGTTTTTGTCTATCACATCTCCATTTTGTCCATGCTTTGTTTCTAGCATGCATGAGTTTTTTAGTGTTTGAGGTCAGCCATGGGGCAGGTTTGGTCTTAATTCTAATGGAGCGCCCGGGAGCAGGTGTATTGAGTATGGATAAGAATGTAGTATTAAACACAATACTGCTTCCTCCAGAGGAAGTGATTTTAAACAATTCCATTCACATGCTCTCAGATCAGCTTTAAAGAGGTCTATGTTAAAATGCTTGAGAGATCGAATTAGCCTTGTATTAGGGAGGTTGACATATTCTGATTTTAATCTAGTAATGTAGGTTAGGGAGTGGTCGCTGATGTCATCTGGCAAGGTACCTACTTTATATTGTTTGTTAACTTTATTTGTGAGTATCCAGTCTAGTATACTCTCTTTATTACTGGGCTTATTGACTCTTGTAGTTGAGGTAATAGTTTGTGAGAAACCATGTAGGTTAATGTGAGAGGAGGGGTTATCATTATTAATAGTGTTCCAGTCTATGTTAACATCGCCAAGAATTATAGTTTCTTGGGGGTAGGTGGTAGAGACCCAACTTAGAAAATCTTCTAATATTGGGATGTTATTACCTGGGGGAAGATACAAACAAATAATGTAAATAGATTTTTGGTGTTAAGTTGTAGTTTAATAATGATGGCTTCTGTTTTGCTATTTTGGTTTGGGCATGCTGGTTGAGTAGTGATGTTTAGTTGATTTTGAAAAGTATTGCTACTCCACCACCCTTGCTTTAAGCGGTCATGTCTTACTATGTTATAACCTTGAGGTATAATCTCTGTGTCTTTAATGCCTGTGTTTAGCCAGGTTTCTGAGAGGCAGAGAATGTCAAATGAGTGGGTATCTAAAAGGGCATGGATGAAGGGTATTTTCTTATTTATGCTTTGGATATTAAGGTGTCCTATAAGGAAGTTATTATTGAGGTTAGGAGAGTGGTTTAGGTGAGGAGGTGAGTTAGGGCCAGGGTTGGGGTGGATGTCTCCATCTAGTAGGTGAGGAGGTGAGTTAGGGCCAGGGTTGGGGTGGATGTCTCCATCTAGTAGGGTTGGGTTAACTAGTTTAGTTAAGAATTTACTCTTTTGAATTGTTAGGGTTTTGGTTTTTTTGTCAGATAGTATGGGGTAAGTAAGGTGATGTTGCCTGTGGTATTTAGATAGATGATAGCTAGGGGTGGAATTAACATTAGGTATGGTGTGAAAGTGAGTGTAGTAGGAGTGTGTGTTTGTGAGGAGATAAGATAGTTGTTAAGTGAAATTTCAATAAAGGTGAGATGGTATGTTGAGAGAAGGGTAGTCATGATTAAGACTGAGAGTAGAGGCATGGTTAGTATGTAGGGAGTCATGATTTGGTAATATGAGAAGAGAGGAAGCAGAGAGGGGAGTATAAGGGAAGAAATAAGAGTGTGGAATGGAATAGAGGGGTAGTAAATTTATTTAAAGCAGAATGGTAAAATAGGAATAGAATCTATAGGAGATAGAGAAGGGATGGTTGGAGATGAAAGAGCGTGTATAAGGAGAAGTGTATGTAATGGGGAGAGGTAATAGTACAAGTAAGGAGTTAGGGCTAAGCAAGAAGAAGGGGTGGAGTGTAAGGGGTGTGTATAGGCTGGATAAAAATTTTTGGCGGGAAGGAGATGTATAGGCTAGGAGGGATAGGGGTGTGGCTATGGAGCTATAAGAGTAGGACCCCTGGGGGTGGGTGGGAATTGGGGGTAGGGAGGGGAGTGAGTGACCCAAGAGGCTTAACGGAGTGGGTAGAGCCAAAGAAGAGAAGTTGAGTGGAGAACAATCAGAAATTGCTGATAGGTCAGGTAAGTAATCCGAGGAGAAAGAGGAATACTAGGAGAGTGAGGACAAGTGTGGCAAGGCTGAGAAAGGCAGAGAAAGGAAGAGGATGAAAAACACAAAAAAGGGTAGCAGGATAGTGGGAAATATAGGACTTAGTATGTGGAAAGAAAAGGTAGCAAGGATAAGCAAATTTGGTAGTAGGGAGCCACCTAGTGGACACAGCAGGTAAATGCTACCAGGGTTTCTGTCTAGGCTAGTGAGTGGAGAGAATCAGGAAAGAGGAGTTACTAAAGGTAGCTGGTGGTCGGGGAGGGGAGAAGCTAAGGTTGGCTGCTGGCAGAACTTGCTTTGAGATTAACAACAGTTGAGGCTAAGACAAGCATACACAATGTTGAGAAACCTTGAAGAGCTGAAGGACATACTTTCTTGCGGCTTTAAGGGAAGAGGCTTTTCAAAATGTTAAAAATTGGTCCCTAGGTAGGGTAAGTGGCGGGAGACTTAGGCAGGGTACTCAAAATCCCAGACCTACAGGTGGTCACTAGGCAGAAGAGCTAAGAAAAGGAAGGGAGAAAAAAGAAGGTTAAATATAGAGCAACAAAAACTGTAAAAAAGGTTAAATATAGAACAACAAAACTGTAAAAAGCAAATACAATACCCAAAGATAACAACCAACATGTAAATCATTCAGCCATGTGTCAATAATGCTGAGTAATCAGTGCAGGATAACACAAATACATCTATATTTCAGAAGGAAATCAGTAGACAGATCTACAAAGCTACAGTGGTCAAACTCCTCTAATTACTAAAGTAAATACAATATACAGGCATATTCGCCTAGAATAATCAATAAAAATAACATAAGCTGGGAGACTATCTATATGGGAATTATGTAGGGGAGAAAGGAGTCGAGCCTCCTAGGCGTTAGACTTAAGCTGGTATGCAAATAAGGGCAGTGGGAAGTGTGCTACGCCCGCCTAAAATAAGCGCGGGGAAGCACAAGTCAGTTTAGCAAGGGTAGGTGAGGATTTGTGAAAAGACACGCTAAGTACTGCTTCGGTAAAAATAAGGACACTAAAACCTGTTGGGTCTGAAAGCGGAGCTCCTGTTAAATATGTTATAGCCCTCTAAAGGGCTAGGGATAATAGCTGAGGCGAGGAAAGCAGTTGGAGTAGAGATATCCCCACGTGCTATAGTTGGTAAGAATAATGGAGGGCTTAAGTAGGTAGAGCACTGGGAGAAAAAACACGCTAGGAACCTAGCGCGCAAAAGAAAAGAGAGGAGAGTATGTGCGATAGATGGGTGCCAAGTACAAAAGCGAGACACCAGTTTTTAACACTCTGAAGTGATATCTTGGATTCGTATACTAACGGTCTCAAAAGATTCCATTTACTGCAGTAGTCTGAAGCATACTGCTCAACTCAGGCTAGCATAGCGGGGAATAATAGAGGAACAAGCATCTACCCTAAATAGGAGTCAGCCAAAATCAAAGTTAGCGTGTCATATTACTGTATATGTACCTATGTTATATGTAGGAAAATGCCATGTTTAATAAATTTTATAGCTTGTCTTCTTTTCTATTATTGTAATATGTAGGAAAATGCCATGTTTAATAAATATTATAGCTTGTCTTCTTTTCTATTACTGTATATGTACCTATGTTATATGTAGGAAAATGCCATGTTTAATAAATATTATAGCTTCTCTTCTTTTCTATTACTGTATATGTACCTATGTTATATGTAGGAAAACGCCATGTTTAATAAATATTATAGCTTGTCTTCTTTTCTATTACTGAATATGTACCTATGTTATATGTAGGAAAATGCCATGTTTAATACATTTTATAGCTTGTCTTCTTTTCTATTACTGTAATATGTAGGAAAATGCCATGTTTAATAAAAATTATAGCTTGTCTTCTTTTCTATTACTGTATATGTACCTATGTTATGTGTAGGGAAATGCCATGCTTAATAAATATTATAGCTTGTCTTCTTTTCTATTACTGTATATGTACCTATGTTATATGTAGGGAAATGCCATGTTTAATAAATATTATAGCTTGTCTTCTTTTCAATTACTGTATACGTACCTATGTTATATGAAGGGAAATGCCATGTTTAATAAATATTATAGTTTGTCTTATTTTCTATTACTGTATATGTACCTATGTTATATGTGGGAAAATGCCATGTTTAATAAATATTATAGCTTGTCTTCCTTTCTATTACTGTATATGTACCTATGTGACATGTAGAGAAATGCCATGTTTCATAAATATTATAGCTTGTCTTCTCTTCTATTACTGTATATGTACCTATGTTATGTGTAGGAAAATGCCATGTTTAATAAATATTATAGCTTGTCTTCTTTTCTATTGTATATGTACCTATGTTATATGTAGGAAAATGCCATGTTTAATAAATTTTATAGCTTGTCTTCTTTTCTATTATTGTAAAATGTAGGAAAATGCCATGTTTAACAAATATTATAGCTTGTCTTCTTTTCTATTACTGTATATGTACCTATGTTATAAGTAGGAAAATGCCATGTTTAATAAATATTACAGCTTATCTTCTTTTCTATTACTGTATATGTACCTATGTTATATGTAGGAAAATGCCATGTTTAATAAATATTATAGCTTGTCTTCTTTTCTATTACTGTATATGTACCTATGTTATAACTAGGAAAATGCCATGTTTAATAAATATTATAGCATGTCTTCTTTTCCATTACTGCATATGTATCTGTATTATATGTAGGAAAATGCCATGTTTAATAAATATTATAGCTTGTCTTCTTTTCTATTACTGTATATGTACCTATGTTATATGTAAGGAAATGCCATGTTTAATAAATATTATAGCTTATCTTCTTTTCTATTACTGTATATGTACCTATGTTATATGGAGGGAAATGCCATGTTTCATAAATGTTACAGCTTGTCATCTTTTCTATTGCTGTATATGTACCTATGTTTTATGTAGGGAAATGCCAAGTTTAATAAATATTATAGCTTGTCTTCATTTCTATTACTGTATATGTACCTATTTTATATCTAGAGAAATGCCGTGTCTAATAAATATTATAGCTTGTCTTCTTTTCTGTTACTGTATATGTAGGAAAATGCCATGTTTAATAAAATTACAAACTGTCTTCTTTCTATTACTGTATATACTTATAAGTGTATGTGAATGCCATGTGTAATAAATATTATAGCTTGTCTTCTTTTCTGTTACTGTATATGTACCTATGTTATATGTAGGGAAATGCCATGTCTAATAAATATTATAGCTTGTCTTTTTTTCTATTACTGTATATGTACCTATGTTATATGTAGGGAAATGCCATGTTTAATAAATATTATAGTTTGTCTTATTTTCTATTACTGTATATGTACCTATGTTATATGTAGGAAAATGCCATGTTTAATAAATATAATAGCTTGTCTTCCTTTCTATTACTGTATATGTACCTATGTGACATGTAGAGAAATGCCATGTTTCATAAATATTATAGCTTGTCTTCTCTTCTATTACTGTATATGTACCTATGTTATGTGTAGGAAAATGCCATGTTTAATAAATATTATAGCTTGTCTTCTTTTCTATTACTGTATATGTACCTATGTTATATGTAGGAAAATGCCATGTTTAATAAATATTATAGTTTGTATTCTTTTCTATTACTGAATATGTACCTATGTTATATGTAGGAAAATGCCATGTTTAATACATTTTATAGCTTGTCTTCTTTTCTATTACTGTAATATGTAGGAAAATGCCACGTTTAATAAATATTATAGCTTGTCTTCTTTTCTATTACTGTATATGTACCTATGTTATGTGTAGGGAAATGCCATGCTTAATAAATATTATAGCTTGTCTTCTTTTCTATTACTGTATATGTACCTATGTTATATGTGGGGAAATTACATGTTTCATAAATATTATAGCTTGTCTTCTTTTCTATTACTGTATATGTAACTATGTTATATGTAGGAAAATGCCATGTTTAAGAAATATTATAGCTTGTCTTCTTTTCTATAACTGTATATGTACCTATGTTATAACTAGGAAAATGCCATGTTTAATAAATATTATAGCATGTCTTCTTTTCCATTACTGCATATGTATCTGTATTATATGTAGGAAAATGCCATGTTTAATAAATATTATAGCTTGTCTTCTTTTCTATTACTGTATATGTACCTATGTTATATGTAGGAAAATGCCATGTTTAATAAATATTATAGCTTGTATTCTTTTCTATTACTGTATATGTATCTATGCTATATGTAGGAAAATGCCATGATTAATAAATGTTATAGCTTGTCTTCTTTTCTATTACTGTATATGTACCTATGCTATATATAGGGAAAAGCCATGTTTAATAAATATTATAGCTTGTCTTTTTTTCTATTACTGTATATGTACCTATGTTATATGTAAGGAAATGCCATGTTTAATAAATATTATAGCTTATCTTCTTTTCTATTACTGTATATGTACCTATGTTATATGGAGGGAAATGCCATGTTTCATAAATGTTACAGCTTGTTT
>NC_056744.1:310115968-310131186 GCF_019279795.1 Protopterus annectens
GGGGGTCCTAGGAAGGTTTTCATGTAGAGAAGAGGATTTTCCCACCCCTAAGATGCGTTTTTCTGAAAGAATAGTGAACAGGCAGCTAGGAGTCCAACAATATTAGCACATGATTACTCCGACACGTTCGCCCGCGAGGGGTTCATACCATTGCAAGGGAAGAGGCAGGGGCAGGTATTAGATGGGAATTCCTTCCATTCTTATATCATCTGTACCTCTAAAGGATTTAATATTTATCCCCCGGATTCATGAAGCTCGGGCGAAGGTCGCGGGCGCGGTAGGTACGTATGCCGGGCAGTGTAGCAGTATAATCGGGCGAGCAGCCGCCTATTACGCATAGTAAGATGAGTCGCGCCACCGCAAACCACAAACCATCATCGCGGGCAAAGCGGGCACGCGGGCGCAGCCTGGCAGCTCATAGGATGCGCCTGCCTGTAGGCGGGCAATAAGCCGGCAGGTGAGGAGCAAACCTAAAAGTGTTGGACTGTCTTCAGGCTGCCTGCAATAGTAACCACACCAGCCACGTGTCCGTGGATAATGAAATGTACGCAGAGTATGCAACATAGTACCCGGGCTTCACACAAAACGGAGAACCAAACATTAACCCATCGGTAAGTCCAAATTAAAACCCGGCCAAGGAACAAAGGGATACGCTGTAATACGCGGTCCGCCACGCAATCGCACTGCCCAGTGGTGCATACCCAGTGAAGGTGTACCGCGAGTTAGGGTCAGCGTGCCGCACCTACATTAACAAGTAGCCCCATGGGCATAATATCACCACCAGTAGTGAGAGTACACAGCCGGGCAGCCGTGTCTATATAACAACAAACCAGAAGGAAACCAGATACTCCTAAACACAGACAAACATGTGCATAGCAACATGTACTACACCTGTGCAACGTGCCCGTCGCGATACGATACATTACAGGACGGCATGCACATGCCCGGGCGTTTAATATCCTGTAGTGAAGCAGAACCCATGCATGCAAATGTAATACACAACAGCCCCTGGCTATAGCATCGTGAACCCGCACTCTGTATGTACAACCGCTCACCCAACCTAGTTAGCAGCCTGCGCAGCTGCACACCAACCAACACAGTGGGTATACTTCTCAAATGTAGTATGAAGTATTGTCTCTAGGCAGTGCAACGTTGCGGTAATATATGTGTGTACCCCACATGTCAACATCCCACCCTCAGGTAACTGATAACCAAAATGGCTGCATGAATGTAAGTTTCTGGGCAGAATGTGCGACATCCCGCATATGTGGTAAGTACCTGTCAAAACCTGGCGCAGGCTCGTCACACGCCACGGTGTCCATAATCAGGCCACATCTGGACAAAGCAGTATGTGCAGCCACTAAATGTAAATCGGAAGGATTAGCTGGTGCAGAGTTACATACGTCAAACATAAACACAAAGTGGGGCGCGAACATCTCGCCCACCACCGCTAGGATGCACCCAACAGGGTAAGCTACATGCACAGAAGGTGAAGGTGGGACATCACACGATGAGATAGTTGGCCAGTTGCCCGGGATGGCCAAACACCCACGGCCAATGCAAAAGGATTGAATAACATGTGAGATATGCCTGGATGAATGGGTATGTCATATCATGGAATAGGCTAAGCTATCCAACATAATAATAGCCATGCATGCATCATGATACAAACTGCCAGTAACATGCAGTAGTAATGCAGGAAGGCATACACTACGTCGGGAATATCACAGGACATATGGCACGTACTGGGTGTTGACGATGACAACAAAATGTCCAGGATGGGGCCCCTGCAAAGAGAGGAACATGTGCCAACTTCCCACCCCCATCACTGACGACGGGCAGTGGAAACAACCAACTTAAACACACACCGCAGCACCACCATCCATCCCACGATAAAGGGGGGCAATGGAGGCCGTGGGTACAAAGACCACCACGATGCGTGCACAAACAGGGCACGTGTAACCGCCACCCTGACAACCCCCATACAGGCCAACTTAATACCAATAGTGCGGACATATGCATGTAATGCTGCGAAGCGATGTGTGGGTAGTCCTCAGTATCACTAGAGGTAGGCCACAGATACACTGTAATCAACCGGCGGACACATAAGTGTGCACTGTACACAGCATACCTGCAGGTAATAAACATAGTTCAGCCATGTGCCACAGAAATATCCACGTATGAATCGAGGACAGGGATAGACAAGTGTGAATGTGGACAAACAGGTTCATAGGTACATAGTAGGCTATCTACCAAGGGCATCTATAAGCCTAGCCTCCATAGTTATGTTGCCCTCTGCCCACCCCTTCAGTATGAAGAAAACTATGCCTATTATATTGCTGTACCTCTGTCAAGCAGTGACACTGAAGTAATCCCTTGGGGTATATCTGCAATCTCCCATCCATTGGTCAAGATTCCTCTGCAACAAGGCCACAATAGGTGCTGCTTGCCTCACATGTACTGGGGTTGTTCCACAAAGCATAGTGAGTCTCTGGGTGATGAAACTGTCAACCTCTCCAGCATGTCTCTATTAATGACCGCGGTACAAGGTTTGCGAAGCTCACCTGCTCTGTGGTTCTGAGGGATCTAGATTTTTAGGGCAGAAGTGCATAGACATCAAATCTGGGTTCGACATGGCCTTGTATGTCAAAGGCACAGGTCACCTCTGAGCAAGTGGTATGCAACTGAATAGGAGCTGGAGTCCTTTCAGTCGGGCAGCATTACCACATATTCCTGAGACCCCAAAAGCATCCGCTTTGGCGATGAACTGTTGGGGCCTTTCCAGCTGCTGCAGGTGTCGGGTCAGATACATTCTGGACATGGGGCATTGTACTCAATCATAGGTCTTAATGAGTGATGAGTAAGCAGGGGGACGATGACCTCCCTGATCTAGATGTGAATCCCTTCATGATCAGGTGGCAATGGTGAAGGTCTACCTTACTACTTTAGCAACGTGTGTGTCGAATCTAACGGGTTACTGACAAACCTGGGTCCCCAGCGATCCCTCGGTAACTTCCTCTTGTGCTTCAGTGGATTGCCACCCATATATGGTAGGTGCTAGGGGTAACCCTTTGTTTTTCCCCAAGGGTAAGGACTATGCATGTTGCCCTGCATTTAGTTGCAGGCTGTCTCTGGCACCAGTTATCCGCCATCTGTGCAGGCCCCTTCTGAAGCGATATTCCTGTGTCAGATGTGTTTCCGATTACCGCGCAATTCCAGTTCTGGGCAGACATCTGGCAAACATTGTCAACCATAACCCCTGTGTTCGCTAGACTTCCGAAAAATGTAGATGCCGAAAAGAGTGGACCCAGGACTGAGAATGCCCTGTGGGACAATTCACTTGTGACCGCTGTGAGTCTTGGGACATGCAGGCACCAGCAGCTCTGACCGCAGGGTTCTATTCACTTAGCCAGTTTGCAGTAAACTCCATCTCATGGTATGGCGTATGGGCTTTACATCCAAGCTGATGAGATCTTTCAATGATACCTGAGGGGGCTGGCAGTGTCGGCTACCTTTGCCAGGTCGAGGTAGGCTGTATGGATCGCCTTACCCTCATCGATGGCCTTGGTGACTGTCCCTAAAAAGTCAACCAAGCTTTAAAAGGCATGATCTGCCTCTGACCAAGCCAAACTGGGCTGGATCCAAAGTATGCAAGTCCCCTATGTCTTCATATCTTATGAGTTCCATTATGATCCTTCTCCATGGCTTTGCAGATACAAGGGCTTGTCAAGCTAATGGGATGTTGGTGAATTACCAGGGTCAGTGGAGGCAATCCGCCCTTGTGAAGTGGGACTGCCAGTTGCCTCGGCGCCCACTCACTTGCACACGTATCCTGAGGTGAGGCTGAGATTGGGCCAGCTGTCCTAACTGTGGGTTTAATTCCCTCATTGAAAGTTCGCTGAGAGTACACAGCTGGGGACACCATCTGTCCCACATGGATGCTGTGGGTTTACTGCCCTTGGAGAGAGCATTTCCCACCTGCAAGCCATAGATGTTCTGGGGCTACAATCCTCTGGTATAGATATCTCTGTGTGGGGGGGGGGGGGGAGAAGTTTGCACTGAACCTGTCAGCCAGTATGTTGGCAATGTGTGTAGGTTCAAGTAATCTTCACATCATTTCGGAACTCAGTCTGAGCATATCTGGGAGTGTCCTCCCAGGTGTCTAACATAGCTAAAGAAGGCTCCTTATGATTGTCTTTCGAGTCCTTGGTGATTTATCTCCTTGAATTTGCCTTTGGATGATTTGGTATGAGAGCTCGTAGTTCTTCACATATATAATGAGCAAGGGTATTCTACCCACAAGGCGATTCTGGCCCTATCTTGTAGTAGCTTCCTTTTGTTGTAGAGCTTGTTTATGTATTGGGGCATTACACCAGACCGATGCTTGGCTTTGGTACAAAAGAGTCCCAGTTTTGTATGGGATTGCCTGATCCATGCAGTCCTGTAGGTGCTGGGTAGAAGGCATAAGTGAATCAGTGGTTTGAGTAATGCTTTTACCACTGGGCTCAGGGGCCTTAAAAGGAGACCCGCTACACTAGTAAGTTTAGGAAGTGTGGAAGTCGGCTTCTGAGAAAGCGCATATGTATGGTAACCGCACCACCCAGAGACATTGGGGCGCCAATAGCAGAAGCTATTGTAGGTTGTCCAAACAATAATGCGGTCCTGCATAATACGGAACATCATATATAAAGGCAATAAACCACGTCGGATGCGGGTAATGCTAGATATACTTCCACGGCAGACGTGGTGCGCTCCCGAGGCTGAGATGCCCGAGGGACCAAACACACAGCCGGCAAATCTTTAGGCATAGGAAAATCAGGAAGCCACCCAGGGTGCCAGCTTCTACTAGCAAGGCACTTCTCCAGTATTTATTTGGTGTAGGTAGACCAGGATGGGGTAAAGGGGTGATGTGGTGGGGGCAAATTCATGGAGTCCTTTGCCTAGGGCACCACTTGACCTAAGGCCGCCCTTCCTGACCAATAAAGGCAATAAAGGCAACCAGGCAAATACATATAGTACCCACACCCAGATGCGGGTCATTGCTGTTAGTATGCCATATCATCTAGGGAAAGAAACCATATATTACCGCCAGACATATAATGGCACAGCATAATGCTCCTGTTCGCCGCCAAACCGGTAGCATTACATAATGGCACCCGGCGGGCGTGCGGACGCATTTCCGCGCAAGATGTCCTGCTACTAATGTCGACACTGTCTCTGCGTTGTGAAACAAAGTCAACATAGCTATTCAATACTAAACAGCGACGGAAAGCCCGGCGTCCCTCTCTGCTAAGTTGAGCTGTTAAACCGGGTTCCCCATGTGAAATGTGTGTGGCAGAGCCGGACTGGCCCCAAACTAAGCAACGGATATGGGTCTGTGGTCTCAGTGAAAGCTGCTGTCACGCAATGTTAAACCCATGTAATATAGCAAGACAGGTTATAAACACCGAGGTATAGTAATGGAAATAGGTCCGCCGAATTCAGACCTGCAGCAAATTACTTGCTACAAAACAGGATCTACAATGGGCACGCCAATCGGCCAACAGACATTTATCAATGGGTTAGGAATAATGGGGGGGATATGGTATCATAGATTAATGACAAAACCGGTGCTCCATGTGACTCGGTCTGACATTCAGACACGGTCAGGGCAGTTCCATACATTCAGGCGGACAAGACCAAAACCCAAAGCAACCACAGGAACAACCCTTGACAATCAAAGGCTCAGGCGCGTAGGGGATATAAGCCCCTGTGATCTGAATATCCCTGCAATGGTCACTTACATATGCATCCTGGCCATGAGCGTGGAGGAAATAAGGATTGTTTAACATGTAGTACCGCACCTTCCCAAGCAGGAGAATGGATGCCTGTGCCGACGGGAGTGCGGGGTGAGGGGTACAACTTAGCTGGCAAGTACCATGGGTATGCATATAAAATGAGACAGAACAGCTAACGCGGTAGTGGCTCAAGCTGGTGCAAACCGGCAAACGTGAATGCAGTCTCACTTTGAAATTACGTAACTATAGAACACCGTGCAAATGCATCGCTACTTTAACGCGCGTCCATGCCGCAAAGATCGCTGTTACATGTAGCGGTGAAAGCGGTGTTCCGTGATTAACGCCCATCAACCCGGGATCAGAGATACATGTTACCGGAACAGTCACAACTAATACAAGACCTGGCTATAACCACACAGACCCAGTAAAACATATGTAAACAGAATAATGGACATGCATGTGCTCGCGCTGTAACTCCACAATTAGGGAATGCAAGTGCGCTGCAGTGTGTGTGATCCGCCACAGCAGGGAAAGCATCGCTGTGTCCTCCACGTCACCATTATACATGTCTCCAAAACTGTCAGCCTCTTGAAAGTGCTGGAATCGGACAAATGCCATGTAAAATACCGTTAGAAATAGTGAGAAACATATGCTATGTGATAAGACAAACATAGAATGTGGATAGAATAATGTGTGTTAGTAGTATGGATTGACGAATATTATGTATCTGCAACCTAATACTAATTTGGTCGAAGGTGCCACCTATCAATTCGTAGGTTCAGTTGGTCTACACTTCTTGCTTGACCGGCCAGGCTGTTTCTGGATATATGTCCAGTGTCAGTAGAGGCCCGTGTGGAGAAATGCTCCACAATAATAATAACAGCAAAACATACCCAGCACCTATATATGTAACCAAAAGAACAACAGAGCGTCCTGAAAGGACAGGTTACAATACAGATCTGATGACAGAGAAATATATGGCTGCACGCCACCATGATCAGGTCCCTAGAAGCAAGAAGGTTCATGACACCTAAAAGTGAATTGCCAGATGTGACAATAGCCATCGTAACACATTATGCGATTATACCAACCAGCCGCATTGTTAGCCAGAACCTGCGTTATGGAAAGGTAAGGGTATGGCAATAGACACAGGCAATCCACAGACAGTAACAAAGCAAGGTATGAAATCCAGGGTTCATGCATATATCTACACACGTTATCCATCGGCCCTCAAAATATATATGACGCATGACATAGGATGCGTCAACAGAAAACAAGATGTAAACAACTACAGTCATCTGCATAATTACATTGATATAGTTATATACAGCTTCACATTTATATTTAACATTGCAGGACTTTATTTTACATTCATATTTATACAAAAATATGCATTTAATTGTACTTATTTATTCCATGATTTGGAATCTTAATGCAACAATTATACACATTAATATACAATATCATTATAAACGCACTACATTCTAAGGTTTACTCACAACAATTATCAACTATGTTTCAATATACTGATTGACCAATACTGTATTTATATTAACACATTGTTGTTGTATTAATGTTTCCATTAAGTAATGTATGCAACACTGATTTATATATGTCACTTTATCTTTAAGACTTGGAGCACCCCCTTAACTATGAGCAAGTTTATTGATTAATTGTCTTTAAACTGACTCTGAAGGAAGTATATAAGGAAGACTATCTAATGTATTTTACTCTGGGATGCCCCATGTTAGTGGGGGAAAGCTCAGTATCTTTGGACTGTGGAGTGTATCGTTTTGTCATCTCTGTTTTGGTCTGGTTTATGTTCATTAATGTCTTTTATGAAGATGACCAGGACTCAAGGTTTGCTGTATTTCCCACTGGCACATGGATGTAGATAGGCCAAGTAATACATAATATGGGTAGTCAAACAGACATCCGCGATTGGGGAACATACGGCATCAGTCAAAAGCACTGGCCAGATGGTGACAGTCCAACAAGTTCTACACTTTACATATGCACATTGGTGTCCATTGTAGGACCCAAAATTGATCCGTTTCAATATCAACCAGCTGCGATCGACCCAGAAGAAATGACAGCCGTGAAAGCACAGCTAGACATATGCACCACCAGCGTGTTTAAGGTTGATGACAAGTGTCCATGAAATGCAGGACATATGAACAGAAATCCCCAGATTGTCGGTCCATAGAAGTCGTCCACATCCCAGTCCCCCACATGAAGGATGTGTAATGTGTACCGGAGGGGTTTCAGCCATGGGATCCTGGGTATGCAGAAATGGGGCTCGGTGTTGTTTGGCAGATAATCCGTTGCCGCCCGTGGGAGGATGTGGGATAGCACATGCCTTACTCCCCACTAATGATGCAAAGCATCCACGGATAATGCTAAAGCAGGTGTGAAATGTGTACAGCCCTATATCAGTGTCCAGTAGGCAATTCCCATGGATGGACAAGCGTCGACCAAGATGGCACCCATAACTGGAAAACCCGGTGGAATTACACAGCTGCAGTAAGGCATAGCACAGGAAATACAGATAGGGACTACATTAGACATTCCCCATACAAAGTCAGACCGTCTGCGAATACCGGTACACAGCCCCAATCTGCCATCACCAAAATGGGGATCACTCGCTTCCTTTGGGAACAATCGGGCGACCTGTGGAACACATACTAATGGCTCACTAACAACTTCAACTAGGAAGGTCATAGGATGGTTAAACTATGGCGTTCCCACTTATAAAGAAGATCCTTTAATGAATTAATATGATTAATGTCAATTGACCATGGAATACACCTAATCAACATAAAATAACCGCTGGCACCTTATGGCACACAATCCAAAAAACACATAGGTAGATGAAACAGTAAAGTAGAAATTGTCCAGGACAGTGCCCAAATGGTATAAAAGGTTTTTTTATAACAAGTAACCCTTTCACCCTAGGCTCCGTCAGCCCTTAAAATAACATAAAAGCATCCGGGCTTTAAATATCCCTCCTTACACTTTCATTGGTCAATTTCTCATCAAACAATGAACAATTAACCCAGCATATAAAGCAGCCAATGTTAAATACACAAAATATATTAACATTTTTAAAACATCCTATTAAAACATGTTTTAAATTTAATTTGTACTATGCCAAACTCATCAATTATAAATCTAACAATATATATAGAAAATATGTATATTATATCAATGTAAAACAGTGGTAAACAACTGAAAAAGTGGACTAATAGGTGTTAAATGTATAGCTGTTTAAAATACATTCCTGTTATTTGGGTTTAAGCCACCTGCTTCTAAAAAGAGGCTTAATCTGTGCTTCATCATTCAGCCCTGGTGTGTGGTCAGCTCTCCACCTAATAATCCATCTAATCCGCATTCTAAGTATAGTTGATAAGGTCCCCTCTGGGATTAAAATCTAGCCTTTGTAAAACACTGAATGTAAAAGTATGCCTTGGGATGTGCTCATAGCGCCGTAGGCATAGCCAACGGCAGCCTAGGGTCGCACTAGAGCCACCTTTCCAGTAGTATGTCATGTAGGTCACCAGGATGGGGGCACCATGTGTTGTGGTGGTGGGCCATGGAGCCCTATCGCCTAGGGCAGGGTTGATCAAAGGGCCCGCTCCCGTGCTGCCGTGGAGGGGTACGGTCTGCAGGTATGTGCTGAAGTGCACATGAAACAGCGGTCTACAAGGATTACCCATAGTGGCGACACCTGCACAGGCGGCTATAGCGGGACATACACGACCATGCACACAGCTCAGATAGACATACACACACCATAAACAGGCAATTATACACAAGGTTTAGGGCGTTTGGTACAGTGTCAGTACAGCAAGGATAGCTGTCTGCCACGATATCCAGCAGATGTCTCTAGGGGGGCTGGAATACGGACGTTGCATGGACAATGAGTGGATATGCATCGTACCACAGTTCTATGTGTCAGCCGTGCAAATATGCATACATGGGACAGACAGCTGTCCATGCAAGAGCAGCTATGGGCATAACATAAGTATGTATATATACATCGAGAGATACAGGCGGACACATGTGGCAAGGCCGGGGTGTAACGTACACAGCACCACCCACCACACCACAGCAGGCCCTGGAGAACATGCTACATGCAACCACAGCAGGCACACAGGCAGTCCACGAGCTGCGTCTCACCATCCACAAACACAGAGATGTCGGCAGGATATAAGTGTTCTGCGGAACCTCTAAAGCCATAACCTATGAACCCATGTGGCTGGGAGCATAGACACACACACACAGCTGGCAGGCATGGGGATTAACCTTACCCCCAACTACCAAACCACACAACAGTATGACACAGGTATGGAACGCGCTACGTGGACCACTAAACACAGCACTGTCAGAGGCACACGTCTAGGTGGGTGACAACATCCGTAAAGGAATAGATAGCCAAGGTATGTGTTGCGAAGCGTCTAAAAGAACTACTCTCTACAGGGGCAGCTGTAAACACACACACACGGGGAAGGGCCGGGAGTTGAACCTACGCCTACCTACATGAACACACTACAGCATGATGCATTTACAGAACGCGCTACCGAGATTACTGAGCACAGCGCTGTCAGAGGCATACTCTAGGCGGGTGACATCATCCGTAAAGGAATAGATGCCACTAGGCAAGGTATGTGTTGTGAAGCGACTAAAGGAACTACTCTCACCAAGGGCAGTTGGAAACACACACACACACACACACACACACACACGGAAGGGCGGAGTTGAACCTAGCCTACCTACATGAAAACACTACAGCATGATGCATTTACAGAAGCGCTACGAGATTACTGAGCACAGTGCTGTCAGAGGCATACTTCTAGGCGGGTGACATCATCCAGGAATAGATGCCAATAGCCAAGGTATGTGTTGGGAAATGACTAAAGGAACTACTCTCAAAGGCAGCTGGAAAAACACACACACACACACACGGGAAGGGCGGAGTTGAACCTATGCCTACCTACATGCCCCTACAGCATGATGCATTTACAGAGCGCTCCCAGATTACTGAGCACAGGGTGTCAGAGGCATACTTCTGGGGGGACATCATCCGTAAAAGGGAAAAGATGCCAATAGCCCAAAGGGATGTGTTGGGCGACTAAAGGAACTATCTCACCAAGGGCAGCTGGAAACACCACACACACACACACGGGAAGGGCGGAGTTGAACCTGCCTACCTACATGAACACACTACAGCATGATGCATTTACAGAACGCTACCGAGATTACTGAGCACAGCTGTCAGAGGCATACTTCTAGGTGGGTGACATCACCGTGGAATAGATGCCAATAGCCCAAAGGGATGTGTTGGGGGCTAAAGGAACTATTTACCAAGGGCAGCTGGAAACACACACACACACACACAAGGGAAGGGGGAGTTGAACCTCCCCACCTACATGAACACACTACAGCATGATGCATTTACAGAACGCTACCAATTACTGAGCACAGCTGTCAGAGGCATACTTCTGGGTGGGTGACATCATCCAAAAGGGAAAAGATGCCAATAGCAAGGTATGTGTTCAAACGACTAAAAACTACTCCCCCAGCTGGAAACAAACACACAAACAGGGAAGGGCGGGGGTTGAACCTCTACCACATGAACACACTACAGCATGATGCATTTACAGAGCGCTACCCAGATTACTGGAAAGGCAAAGGGTAGGGGGGACATCATCCGTGGAATAGATGCCAATAGCCAAGGTATGTGTTCAAGTACTAAAAAATACTCTCCCCAAAGGGGAGCTGGAAAAAACACACACACACACACACGGGAAGGGCTGGGAGTTGAACCTCCCCACCCATGAACACACTACAGCATGATGCATTTACAGAAGCTACCCAGATTACTGAGCACAGCTGTCAGAGGGATACTTCTAGGCGGGTGACATCATCCGTGGAATAGTGCCAATGCAAGGTATGTGTTGCGCGACTAAAGCATCTCACCAGGGCAGCTGGAAACACACACACACCCACCTACACACACACACGGGGAAGGGGCCCAGTTGAACCACCTCCCATGACACACACATCACACACACACACGGGAAAGGGGCCCAGTTGACCTTACCTACATGACACACAGCATGATGCATTTACAGAATGCTAGATACTGAGACGCACTGTCAGGAGGCATACCCTAGGTGGTGATATCATCTGCAGAGGAAAGGCCCATAGAATGAAGACAGAGTGCGTCACACAGCATGTTACCATCCCAAGGTGGGACAGTAACCGGTATGCGCACTGGGAATACCAAACTACAGCACAACATCGCATGGATTGGGATGCACCACAGACAGTATACATGAGGCAACTGCATGATGTAGGCAGCCAGGGGCATACCAACCACATATGACTCACCTGGACGCACCATGGCTATCAGGATGTCATTGGCCATGGCTACATGCCTAGTAGCAGACATCGGTGCCACTGTTTTGTACCCCAATGGCTACTGGGCATGCCTCACACCTAGCAGTCGAAGAAAAACATGCACACGGTATCAACACAGGTGCAGTGTGCACTACTTTTGTCCATCTACACAGCTGCTTACTGGGCATGCTCACACTTAGAATCTGCAGTGCAGGCATGCATACACATGGGGTGGAATCATGGAAGGGCAGATGTGGACCGTGTGTGTCCACCCCAACAAAGGGCATGCTCACAGGTGGCGGTTGCAAAGGGGAAACATACATGCACGGGTATCAACACCGGGGGTGTGCACTGTACTGTGTGTCCATCTACACAGCTTTACCTCCACACCAGAACCCATGCAGACATGCATACACATGGGGTGGAATCAGGGAAAGGGGCAGGTGTGGACCGTGGTGTGTCCCCCCACACAAAAACCGGGGCATGCTCACACGGGGCGGGGGGAAAAAATCGGTATCAACACAGATGGGTGCGGTGTGCACTGTACTTTTTCCATCTAAAAGCTGCTTACTGGGCATGCTCCCCAAAGAATCTGCAGGGTGCAGACATGCCACATGGGGGGGAATCATGGAAGGGATGTGGACCTTTGGGTGTGTCCACCCACAAAACCAAAAAATGCCCCCTGGCGGTTGCAAGGAAAAATACATGCACCGTATAAAAGCAGGGTGTGACTGTACTGTGTGTCCATCTACACAGCTGCTTACTGGGCATGCTCACCACAGAATCTGCAGGTGCAGACATGCATAAAATGGGGTGGAATCAGGGAAAGGGGCAGAGTGTGGACCGTCATGTGTCCCCCCACAAAACAAGGATGCTAAAAACCCGGCCCGTCCGGCATCATGGAACACAAAAGTCCCGGGTAAACCCGCCCCCTGGACACACATGCTTTTGAAAAAGATGACATCACAGGCATCACAGGTGCAGGCTGAACATGTACCATGCACGGTGCCATGCCAGCACCATGTCATGGTGGCAGTATGCCTGGTCCAAAAAGCATGTGACAAAGTCCACAGGTCAAGGGGGGGGTATGCAGAGTAAAATACTATCAATGATCCCACAGGTGTGATGTAGTCCGCCCATATCGGTATACATGGAACGTGCTCACATACCCGGGCCTGACACAGATATGACCATGACTGCAGCTGTACCACAGTGAAACAATGTCCCGGGTATGTCATATATGTGATTGCCGTGTGCATGGACTGCCCCAGGAAAATACGAAGCCTGTGATGTACCACATGCATAAAACTGGTGTGTAAAACGAATGGAAGGTGGACACATGTCTTTGGGATGCACCCTACAGGGGTAGCGGTGTTTACTGGGACACATACCCTTGTACAGTTTGCCTGTGACAGCTGTGATACCATACCACAGTCCATGTTCCGTATGTCAACCCAAACCAACAAAGCATACACACATGGCAACAGGATACATGTGAAAATGTACTGTGCCCTGCAGCCATGCATGGGGTCAATGTCCATCACTTCAACCCCCACTGCATACCCATCATGGGGGCGTCATATGGTGGCATGGGAACAACCCGGGGGTATGTGTGTACATCATGTGTTTAAACACCTGTCCACATGCATGTGTGCAGGTGGTGGCCCAGTGTGTCACACCCATCCTCCCCTGCCATGTGCATACAGTCTGCTATGTTCCCGTTACATGACAGTGCTGCCATAATGCATACCCATCAGTCAGGTTTTATCGACCATATGTCACATGGCCACTGTAACCCTACCACCTCCCAAGTGCATATATGGCACAGCTGCGGATACAGTGTTGGTGGGCATGATGCACCACTGCGCTGCACATATCCCATATGCGGGTGTGGCATTCCACACCACATGTGTGCAGGAATGTGTGCCATGTATGCCACAGATCGGGGACTATGTGCCACGTGCCAAAATCACTGTACACCATGGTAGAGATCTGTACATACCTCAGTGTGGGGTGCATGGATGTGGATGGTGCAGTACATGCAACACGTTGTCCCTCTGTGTAGACATGTGTGGTCACCCATGTCAGTGTGTCAACATGTGTGATGTTGCTGCCTGTTGTGAGGGTGTATGCAGAAAGGTGTTGTGAATGGACACTAACCACACAGGGTGACCATCCCTACTGGTGCTGCATTACCCTGTCAATGCCATACTTGTAGCCATACTGGCCACCTGTGCAAGACCGCCCCTGTGACATGGTGGGGGGTGCATTGTATTGTGAGGTGAAGACCACACAGGCAGGTGTCCCCATCTGCACACAATGGGGTGTGCCATAGTGGGGTACACCCGAGGACATATTCCTGTACGGTACAGCATCCAACTGCTGCCCGCGTGCACCACAGCTGACAGGTGACACCTGCGGTCAGTCGCCAGCATGCTGTCACACCTGCAGAATGTCACCATACCTGCACTGTGTCATGCCATGTATGTGATGTCTCGTTCCACCCTAGCCTGTGGCACTGACCACAGGGCCCGGTGCAGTATGTGGACATGTGGGCATGTACCGTGTAAACAACGTTACACTATATCTGGCTCCGTGCTCCCAGGTTTACATGTAGAACTTCTCTACTTTCAATCTGCAATGTCTGTTCTCTATCACTAAAACTCAGCACCTGCTCCACAGTATTCCCACATAGGTAAAGTCATGTATACTAAATGGAGTACTACACTAGCCTAGAATCCCTTGTACCCACTTCCCCATAGGTGCCTTCTGACCCAGTTACACAGCAAATGCATTCATGTTCTCTGGCATGTGGGGTCAATTGCTAGCGACCTCTCCTGTTCAGATGGTGAATCTGGCGTCCTGAGGCAATGTTACAGGTGCCTCATGGACACGGACAAGCCGCACCTCCCCACTAAACATAATACATGTGGAGATGCAACTATATAGCCAGACAGGGGCTGAGCTCTCTCAAACCATGACCGGAAAACCAAGGGGAAGGACACCATGCCCCCACAAACCCAGTGTCACATGGAACTA
>NC_056744.1:310131686-310184489 GCF_019279795.1 Protopterus annectens
TATTCTGTATATGTACCTATGTTATATGTAGGAAAATGCCATGTTTCATAAATATTATAGCTTGTCTTCTTTTCTATTACTGTATATGTACCTATGTTATATGTATGGAAATGCCATGTTTCATAAATTTTATAGCTTGTCTTCTTTTCTATTACTGTATATGTACCTATGTTATATGTAGGGAAATGCCATGTTTCATAAATATTATAGCTTGTCTTCTTTTCTATTACTGTATATGTACCTATGTTATATGTAGGGAAATGCCATGTTTCATAAATATTATAGCTTGTCTTCTTTTCTATTACTGTATATGTACCTATGTTACATGTAGGAAATGCCATGTTTCATAAATATTATAGCTTGTCTTCTTTTCTATTACTGTATATGTACCTATGTTACATGTAGGAAATGCCATGTTTCATAAATATTATAGCTTGTCTTCTTTTCTATTACTGTATATGTACCTATGTTATATGTAGGGAAATGCCATGTTTCATAAATATTATAGCTTGTCTTCTTTTCTATTACTGTATATGTACCTATGTTATATGTAGGGAAATGCCATGTTTCATAAATATTATAGCTTGTCTTCTTTTCTATTACTGTATATGTACCTATGTTACATGTAGGGAAATGCCATGTTTCATAAATATTATAGCTTGTCTTCTTTTCTATTACTGTATATGTACCTATGTTATATGTAGGAAATGCCATGTTTCATAAATATTATAGCTTGTCTTCTTTTCTATTACTGTATATGTACCTATGTTATATGTAGGAAATGCCATGTTTCATAAATATTATAGCTTGTCTTCTTTTCTATTACTGTATATGTACCTATGTTACATGTAGGAAATGCCATGTTTCATAAATATTATAGCTTGTCTTCTTTTCTATTACTGTATATGTACCTATGTTACATGTAGGGAAATGCCATGTTTCATAAATATTATAGCTTGTCTTCTTTTCTATTACTGTATATGTACCTATGTTATATGTAGGGAAATGCCATGTTTCATAAATATTATAGCTTGTCTTCTTTTCTATTACTGTATATGTACCTATGTTACATGTAGGAAATGCCATGTTTAATAAATATTATAGCTTGTCTTCTTTTCTATTACTGTATATGTACCTATGTTACATGTAGGGAAATGCCATGTTTAATAAATATTATAGCTTGTCTTCTTTTCTATTACTGTATATGTACCTATGTTACATGTAGGGAAATGCCATGTTTAATAAATATTATAGCTTGTCTTCTTTTCTATTACTGTATATGTACCTATGTTATATGTAGGGAAATGCCATGTTTAATAAATATTATAGCTTGTCTTCTTTTCTATTACTGTATATGTACCTATGTTACATGTAGGAAATGCCATGTTTAATAAATATTATAGCTTGTCTTCTTTTCTATTACTGTATATGTACCTATGTTACATGTAGGGAAATCCCATGTTTAATAAATATTATAGCTTGTCTTCTTTTCTATTACTGTATATGTACCTATGTTACATGTAGGGAAATGCCATGTTTAATAAATATTATAGCTTGTCTTCTTTTCTATTACTGTATATGTACCTATGTTACATGTAGGGAAATGCCATGTTTAATAAATATTATAGCTTGTCTTCTTTTCTCGTACAGTATATGTACCTATGTTACCTGTAGAGAAATGCCATGTTTAATAAATATTATAGCTTGTCTTCTTTTCTATTACTGTATATGTACCTATGTTACATGTAGGGAAATGCCATGTTTCATAAATATTATAGCTTGTCTTCTTTTCTATTACTGTATATGTACCTATGTTACCTGTAGGGAAATGCCATGTTTAATAAATATTATAGCTTGTCTTCTTTTCTATTCCTGTATATGCACCTATGTTATATGTACGAAATGCCATGTTTAATAAATATTATAGCTTGTCTTCTTTTCTATTACTGTATATGTACCTATGTTATATGTAGGGAAATGCCATGTTTAATAAATATTATAGCTTGTCTTCTTTTCTATTACTGTATATGTACCTATGTTATATGTAGGGAAATGCCATGTCTAATAAATATTATAGCTTGTCTTTTTTTCTATTACTGTGTATGTACCTATGTTATATGTAGGGAAATGCCATGTCTACCAAATATTATAGCTTGTCTTCTTTTCTATTACTGTGTATGTGCCCATGTTATATTTAGGGAAATGCCATGTGTAATAAATATTATAGCTTGTCTTCTTTTCTATTACTGTATATGTACCTAAGTTATATGTAGTGAAATGCCATGTCTAATAAATATTATAGCTTGTCTTCTTTTCTGTTACTGTATATGTACCTATGCTATATGTAGGAAAATGCCATGTTTAATAAATATTATAGCTTGTCTATTTTTCTGTTACTGTATGTATACCTATATTATATGTAGGGAAATGCCATGTTTAATAAATATTATAGCTTGTCTTTTTTTCTATTACTGTGTATGTACCTATGTTATATGTAGGAAAATGCCATGTTTAATAAATATTATAGCTTGTCTTCTTTTCTATTACTGTATATGTACCTATGTTATATGTAGGAAAATGCCATGTTTCATAAATATTATAGCTTGTCTTCTTTTCTATTACTGTATATGTTCCTATGTTACATGTAGGGAAATGCCATGTTTCATAAATATTATAGCTTGTCTTCTTTTCTATTACTGTATATATACCTATGTTACATGTAGGGAAATCCCATGTTTAATAAATATTATACCTTGTCTTCTTTTCTATTACTGTATATGTACCTATGTTACATGTAGGGAAATGCCATGTTTAATAAATATTATAAATTGTCTTCTTTTCTAATACTGTATATGTACCTATGTTACATGTAGGGAAATGCCATATTTAATAAATATTATAGCTTGTCTTCTTTTCTATTACTGTATATGTACCTATGTTACATGTAGGGAAATGCCATGTCTAATAAATATTATAGCTTGTCTTCTTTTCTTTTACTGTGTATGTACCTATGGTATATGTAGGGAAATGCCATGTTTAATAAATATTATAGCTTGTCTTCTTTTCTATTCCTGTATATGTACCTATGTTATATGTAGGGAAATGCCATGTTTAATAAATATTATAGCTTGTCTTCTTTTCTATTACTGTATATGTACCTATGTTATATGTAGGGAAATGCCATGTTTCATAAATATTATAGGTTGTCTTCTTTTCTATTACTGTATATGTACCTATGTCATATGTAGGGAAATGCCATGTCTAATAAGTATTATAGTTTTCTTCTTTTCTATTACTGTGTATGTACCTATGTTATATGTAGGGCAATGCCATGTCTAATAAATATTATAACTTGTCTTCTTTTCTATTTCTGTGTATGTACCTATGTTATATGTAGGGAAATGCCATGTTTAATACATATTTTAGCTTGTCTTCTTTTCTATTCCTGTATATGTACCTATGGTATATGTAGGGAAATGTCATGTTTAATAAATATTATAGCTTGTCTTCTTTTCTATTACTGTATATGTACCTATGTTATATGTTGGGAAATGCCATGTTTAATAAATATTATAGCTTGTCCTCTTTTCTATTCCTGTATATGTACCTATGTTATATGTAGGGAAATGCCATGTTTAATAAAGATTATAGCTTGTCTTCTTTTCTATTTCTGTATATGTACCTATGCATCCTACACACAATGCAGCACTGTCTGCTCCCTGCTCCTATACTCCATGTCACTGAGCAGGTACTACATACCATTATACAGACAGTGCAGCCGTGCATGCTCCCTGTCCCTTCACTCTTTGTCACTGTGCAGGTACTACATACCATCGTACAACCAGTGCAGCCCTGTCTGCTCCCTGTCTCTGTACTCCATGTCACTGTGCAGGTACTACATGCCATCCTACACACAGTGCAGCCCTGTCTGCTTGCTGTTCCTGTACTCCATGTCACTGTGCAGGTACTACATACAATCCTACACACAGGCAGCCCTGTCTGCTCCCTGTCACTGTACTCCATGTCACTGTGCAGGTGCTGGACATCATCCTTCACACACTGCAGCTCTGTCTGCGCCCTGTCCCTGTACTCCATGTCACTGTGCAGGTACTACATGCCATCCTACACACAGTGCAGCTGGGTCTACTTCCTGTTCCTGTACTCCATGTCACTGTGCAGGTACTACATACCATCCTACAACCAGTGCAGCTATGTCTGCTCCCTGTCTCTGTACTCCATGTCTCTGTGCAGGTACTACATACCATCCTACACACAGTGCAGCCCTGTCTGCTTCCTGTCCCTGTACTCCATGTCACTGTGCAGGTACTACATAGCATCTTACACACATTGCAGCCCTGTCTGCTCCCTGTCCCCATACTCCATGTCACTTGTGAGGTGCTACATTCCATCTTACACATAATGCAGCAGTGCCTTCTCCCTGTCCCTGTACTCCATGTCACTGTGCAGGTACTACATACCATCCTACTAACAGTGGGGCCCTGTCTGCTCCCTGTCCTTGAATTCCATGTCACTGTGCAGGTAATTTATACAATCCTGCATGCAATGCAGCCCTGTCTGCTCCCTGTCCATGTACTCCATGTCACTGTGCAGGTAGTACTAACCATCCTACATACAGTGCAGCCCGGTCTGCTCCTTGTCTCTGAACTCCATGTCACTGTGCAAGTACTACATACCATCCTACACACAATGCAGCCCTGTCTGCCCCCTGTCCCTGTACTCCATGTGACTGTGCAGGTAATACATACCATCGTACACACAGTGCAGCCCTGTCTGCTCCCTGTCCCTGCACTCCATGTCACTGTGCAGGTACTACATGCCATGCTACATACAATGCTTCACTGTCTGCTCTCTGTCCCTCTACTGCATGTCACTGTGCAGGTACTACATAGCATCTTTCACACAGTGCAGCCCTGTCTGCTCCCTGTCCCTGTACTCCATGTCACTGTGCAAGTACTACATACCATCCTACACACAGTACAGAACTGTCTGCTCCCTGTCCCTCTAATCCATCTCACTGTGCAGGTACGACATACCATCCTACACACTGTGCAGCCCTGTCTGCTCCCTGTCCCTGTACTCTATGTCACTCTGCAGGTACTACATGCCATCCTATACACAGTGCAGCCCTGTCTGCTCCTTCTCTCTGTACTCCATGTAACTGTGCAATTACTACATACCATCCTACACATAATGCAGCCCTGTCAGCTCCCTGTCCCTGTACTCCATGTCACTGTGCAGGTACTACATAAAATCCTACACACAGTGCATCCCTGTCAGCTCCTTGTCACTGTACTCCATGTCACTGTGCAGGTGCTGCATAGCATCAACACACAGTGCAGCCCTGTCTGCTCTCTGTCCCTGTACTCCATGTCACTGTGCAGGTACTATATACCATCCTACACACAATGCAGTCCTGTCTGCTCCCTGTCCCTGTACTCTATGTCACTCTGCAGGTACTACATGCCATCCTTTACACAGTGCAGCCCTGTCTGCTACTTGTCTCTGTACTCCATGTAACTGTGCAGGGACGACATACCATCCTACACACAATGCAGCCCTGTCAGCTCGCTGTCTTTGTACTCCATGTCACTGTGCAGGTACTACATAAAATCCTACACGCAGTGCATCCTTGTCAGCTCCTTGTCACTGTACTTCTTGTCACTGTGCAGGTGCTGCACAGCATCCACACACAGTGCAGCCCTGTCTGCTCCTTGTCCCTGTACTCCATGTCACTGTGCAGGTACTACATACCATCCTACACACAGTGCAATCCTGTCTGCTCCCTGTCCCTGTACTCCATGTCACTTTGCAGGTACTACATAGCATCCTACACACAGTGGATCCCTGTCTGCTCCATGTCCCTGTACTCCATTTCTCTGTGCCGGTACTACATACAATCCTACACACAGTGCAGCCCTGTCTGCTCCCTGCGCATGTACTCCATGTCACTGTGCAGGTACTACAAACCATCCTACACACAGTGCAGCCCTGTCTGCTCCCTGTCTCTGTTCTCCATGTCACTATGCAGGTACTACATACCATCCTACACACAGTGCAGCCCTGTCGGCTCCCTGCTCCTGTACTCCATGTCACTGTGCTCCTACAACATACCATCCTACACACAATGCAGCCCTGTCTGCTCCCTGTCCCTGTACTCCATATCAGTGTGCAGGTACTACATACCATTCTACAAACAGTGCCGCCCTGTCTGCTCTCTGTCTCTGTACATGTCACTATGCAGGCACTACATACCATCCTACACACAATACAGCACTGTCTGCTCACTATCACTGTACTCCATGTCGCTGAGCAGGTACTACATACCATCCTACACACAGTGCAGCCCTGTCTGCTTCCTGTTCCTGTACACCATGTCACTACGCAGGCACTACATACCATCCAAAACACAGTGCATCCCTGTCTGCTCCCTGTCCACGTACTCCATGTCACTGTGCAGGTACTACATACCATTCTACACATAGTGCAGCCCTGTCTGCTCCCAGTCACTGTACTCCATGTCACTGTGCAGGTGCTGCACATCATCCTACACACAGTACAGCCCTGTCTGCTCCATGCCCCTGTACTCCATATCACTGTGCAGGTGCTGGACATTATCCTACACACAGTGCAGCACTGTTTGCTCCCTGTCCCTGTACTCCATGTCACTGTGCAGGTACTACATAGCATTTTACACACAATGCAGTCCTGTCTGATCCCTGTCTCCATACTCCATGTCACTGTGCAGGTACTACATACCATCCTACGCACAATGCAACCCTATTTGCTCCATGTCCCTGTACTCCATGTCACTGTGAAGGTACTACATACCATCCTACACACAGTGCAGCCCTGTCTGGTCCCTGTCCATGTTTTCCATGTCACTGTGCAGGTATTACATACCATCCAATACACAATTCAGCCCTGTCTGCTCCCTGTCCCTGTGCCCATGCCACTGTGCCAGTACTATATACCATCCTACACACAATGCAGCACTGTCTGCTCCCTGTCCTTGTAGTTCATGTTACTGTGCAGGTACTGCATACCATCATACACACAATGCAGCCCTGTCTGCTCCCTTTACCTGTACTCCATATCACTGTGCAGGTACTACATACCATCCTACACACAGTGCAGCCCGGTCTGCTCCCTGTCCCTGTACTCCATGTCACTGTGCAGGTACTGCATACCATCCTACACACAATGCAGCCCTGTCTGCTCCCTTTACCTGTACTCCATGTCACTGTGCAGGTACTACATACCATCCTGACCACAGTGCAGCCCTGTCTGCTCCCTGCCCCTGTACTCCATGACACTGTGCCGCTACTACATACCATCCTACACACAATGCAGCACTGTCTGCTCCCTGTCCCTGTACTCCATGTCACTGTGCAGGTACTACATACCATCCTACAAACAGTGCAGCCCTGTCTGCTCCCTGTCTCTGTACTCCATGTCACTGTGCAGGTACTGCATACAATCCTACACACAATGCAGTCCTGTCTGCTCCCTGTCTCCATACTCCATGTTACTGTGCAGGTACTGCATACAGTCCTACACACAATGCAGCCCTATCTGCTCCCTTTCCCTGTACTCCATGTCACTGTGCAGGTACAGCATACCATCCTACACACAATGCAGCACTGTCTGCTCCCTGTCCCTGTACGTCATGTTACTGTGCAGGTACTACATACCATCCTACACACAATGTAGCCCTGTCTGCTCCCTGTACCTGTACTCCATGTCTCTATGCAGGTACAACATACCATCCTGCACACAGTGCAGCCCATCTCTTCCTGTCTTTATACTACATGTCACTGTGCTGGAACTACATACCATCCAAAACACAATGCAGTCCTGTCTGCTCCCTTTCCCTGTACTCCATGTCACTGTGCAGGTACAGCATACCATCCTACACACAATGCAGCACTGTCTGCTCCCTGTCCCTGTACTTCATGTTACTGTGCAGGTACTACATACCATCCTACACACAATGTAGCCCTGTCTGCTCCCTGTACCTGTACTCCATGTCTCTATGCAGGTACAACATACCATCCTACACACAGTGCAGCCCTGTCTGCTCCCTGTCACTGTATTCCATGTCACTGTGCAGGGACTACATATGCTCCTTGAAACAGTGCAGCCCTGTCTGCTCCCTGTCCCTGTACTCCATGTCACTGTGCAGGTACGACATACCATCCTACACACAGTGCAGCCCTGTCTGCTCCCTGTCACTGTATTCCATGTCACTGTGCAGGTACTGGAGATCATCCTACACACAGTGCAGCCCTGCCTGCTCCCTCTCCTTGTACTCAATGTCACTGTGCAGGTGCTGGACATCATCCTACACACAGTGCAGCCCTGTCTGCTCCCTGTCCCTGTACTCTGTCACTGTGCAGGTACTACATACCATCCTACACTGAGTGCTGCCCTGTCTGCTTCCTGCCCGTATACTCCATGTCAGTGGCAGGTGCTGCACATCATCCTACACACGATGCAGCACTGTCTGCTCCCTGCTCCTGTACTCCATGTCACTGAGCAGGTACTACATACCAATATACAGACAGTGCAGCCCTGCACACTCCCTGTCCCTTCACTCTATGTCACTGTGCAGGTACTACATACCATCCTAAAACCAGTGCAGCCCTGTCTGCTCCCTGTCTCTGTACTCCATGTCACTGTGCAGGTACTACATACCATCCTACACACAGGCAGCTCTGTCTGCTCCCTGTCACTGTACTTCATGTCACTGTGCAGGGGCTGGACATCATCCTTCACACAGTGCAGTTCTGTCTGCTTCCTGTCCCTGTACTCCATGTCACTGTGCAGGTACTACATACCATCCTGCACACAGTGCAGCCCTGTCTGCTCCCTGTCTCTGTACTCCAGTTAACTGTGCAGGTACTACATACCATCCTACACACAGTGCAGCCCTGTCTGATTCCTGTCCCTGTACTCCATGTCATTGTGCAGGTACTATATAGCAACTTACACACAATGCAGCCCTGTCTGCTCCCTGTCCCCATACTCCATGTCACTTGGGAGGTACTACATACCATTCTTACACATAATGCAGCAGTGCCTGCTCCCTGTCCCTGTACTCCATGTCACTGTGCAGGTACTACATACCATTCTACATACAATGCAGCCCTGTCTGCTCCATTTCCCTGTACTCCATGTCACTGTGCAGGTACTACATACCATCCTACTAATAGTGGGGCCCTGTATGCTCCCTGTCCCTGAATTCCATGTCACTGTGCAGGTAATTTATACAATCCTGCATGCAATGCAGCCCTGTCTGCTCCCTGTCCATGTACTCCATGTCACTGTGCAGGTAGTACTAACCATCCTACATACAGTGCAGCCCAGTCTGCTCCTTGTCTCTAAACTCCATGTCACTGTGCAAGTACTACATACCATCCTACACACACTGCAGCCCTGTCAGCTCCCTGTCCCTGTACTCCATGTGACTGTGCAGGTAATACACACCATCATACACACAGTGCAGCCCTGTCTGCTCCCTGTCCCTGCACTCCATGTCACTGTGCAGGTACTACATACCATGCTACATACAATGCTTCACTGTCTGCTCTCTGTCCCTGTACTGCATGTCACTGTGCAGGTACTACATAGCATCTTTCACACAGTGCAGCCCTGTCTGCTCCCTGTCCCTGTACTCCTGTCACTGTGCAGATACTACATACCACCCTACACACAGTGCAGCCCTGTCTGCTCCCTGTCCTGGTACTTCATGTCACAGTGAAGGTACTGCAGGTCATCCTACACACAGTGCAGCCCTGTCTGCTCCCTGTCCCTGTACTCCATGTCACTGTGCAAGTACTACATACCATCCTACACACAGTACAGCACTGTTTGCTCCCTGTCCCTGTAATCCATGTCACTGTGCAGGTACGACATACCATGCTACACACTATGCAGCCCTGTCTGCTCCCTGTCCCTGTACTCTATGTCACTCTGCAAGTACTACATGCCATCCTATACACAGTGCAGCCCTGTCTGCTCCTTGTCTCTGTACTCCATGTAACTGTGCAGGTACTACATACCATCCTACACACAATACAGCCCTGTCAGCTCCCTGTCCATGTACTCCATGTCACTGTGCAGGTACTACATAAAATCCTACACACAGTGCATCCCTGTCAGGTTCTTGTCACTGTACTCCATGTCACTGTGCAGGTGCTGCACAGCATCCCCACACAGTGCAGCCCTGTCTGCTCCCTGTCCCTGTACTCCATGTCACTGTGCAGGTTCTACATACCATCCTACAAACAGTACAGCTCTGTCGGCTTCTTGTCCCTGTACTTCCATGTCATTGCGCAGGCACTACACACCATCCTACACACACTGCAGCCCTGTCTGCTCTCTGTCACTGTACTCCATGTCACTGTGCAGGTACTACATACCATCCTACACACAGTGCCAGCCTGTCTGCTCCCTGTCCCTGTACTCCATGACACTTTGCAGGTACTACATAGCATCCTACACACAGTGGATCCCTGTCTGCTCCATGTCCCTGTACTCCATTTCTCTATGCCGGTACTACATACAATCCTACACACAGTGCAGCCCTGTCTGCTCCCTGCATCTGTACTCCATGTCACTGTGCAGGTACTAAATACCATTGTACACACAGTGCAGCCCTGTCTGCTCCCTGTCCCTGCACTCGATGTCACTGTGCAGGTACTACATACCATGCTACATACAATGCTTCACTGTCTGCTCTCTGTCCCTGTACTGCATGTCACTGTGCAGGTACTACATAGCATCTTTCACACAGTGCAGCCCTGTCTGCTCCCTGTCCCTGTACTCCTGTCACTGTGCAGGTACTACATACCATCCTACACACAGTGCAGCCCTGTCTGCTCCTTGTCTATGAACTCCATGTCACTGTGCAAGTACTACATACCATCCTACACACAATGCAACCCTGTCAGCTCCCTGTCCCTATACTCCATTTGACTGTGCAGGTAATATATACCATCATACACACAGTGCAGCCCTGTCTGCTCCCTGTCCCTGCACTCGATGTCACTGTGCAGGTACTACATACCATGCTACATACAATGCTTCACTGTCTGCTCTCTGTCCCTGTACTGCATGTCACTGTGCAGGTACTACATAGCATCTTTCACACAGTGCAGCCCTGTCTGCTCCCTGACCCTGTACTCCTGTCATTGTGCAGGTACTACATACCATCCTACACACAGTGCAGCCCTGTCTGCTCCCTGTCCCTGTACTTCATGTCACTGTGCAGGTACTGCAGGTCATCCTACACACAGTGCAGCCCTGTCTGCTCCCTGTCCCTGTACTCCATGTCACTGTGCAAGTACTACATACCATCCTACACACAGTACAGCACTGTCTGCTCCCTGTCCCTGTAACCCATGTCACTGTGCAGGTAAGTCATACCATCATACACACTGTGCAGCCCTGTCTGCTCCCTGTCCCTGTACTCTATGTCACTCTGCAGGTACTACATGCCATCCTATACACAGTGCAGCCCTGTCTGCTCCTTGTCTCTGCACTCCATGTAACTGTGCAGGTACTACATACCATCCTACACACAGTGCAGCCCTGTCTGCTTCCTGTTCCTGTACTCCATGTCATTACGCAGGCACTACATACCATCCTACACACAGTGCATCCCTGTCTGCTCCCTGTCCACGTACTCCATGTCACTGTGCAGGTGCTACATACCATCCTACACATAGTGCAGCCCTGTCTGCTCCCAGTCACTGTACTCCATGTCACTGTGCAGGTGCTGGACATCATCCTACACACAGTACAGCTCTGTCTGCTCCATGCCCCTGTACACCATGTCACTGTGCAGGTGCTGGACATCATCCTACACACAGTGCAGCACTGTCTGCTCCCTGTCCCTGTACTCCATGTCACTGTGCAGGTACTACATAGCATTTTACACACAATGCAGTCCTGTCTGCTCCCTGTCTCCATACTCCATGTCACTGTGCAGGTACTACATACCATCCTACACACAGTGCAGCCCTTTCTGGTCCCTGTCCATTTTTTCCATGTCACTTTGCAGGTATTTCATACCATCTAACACACAATTCAGCCCTGTCTGCTCCCTGTCCCTGTACTCCATGCCACTGTGCCAGTGCTACATACCATGCTACACATAATGCAGCACTGTCTGCTCCCTGTCCTTGTAGTTCATGTTACTGTGCAGGTACTGCATATCATCATACACACAATGCAGCCCTGTCTGCTCCCTGTACCTGTACTCCATGTCACTGTGCAGGTACTACATACCATCCTGCACACAGTGCAGCCCTGTCTGCTTCCTGCCCGTATACTCCATGTCAGTGTGCAGGTGCTGCACATCATCCTACACACAATGCAGCACTGTCTGCTCCCTGCTCCTTTACTCCATGTCATGAGCAGGTACTACATACCATTATACAGACAGTGCAGCCATGTCTGCTTGCTGTCGCTCTACTCCATGTCACTGCGCAGGTACTACAAACCATCCTACACACAATGCAGCACTGTCTGCTCCCTGTCCTTGTAGTTCATGTTACTGTGCAGGTACTGCATACAATCTTACACACAATGCAGCCCTGTCTGCTCCCTTTACCTGTACTCCATGCCACTGTGCAGGTACTACATACCATCCTGACCACAGTGCAGCCCTGTCTGCTCCCTGTCCCTGTACTCCATGTCACTGTGCAGGTACTGCATACCATCCTACACACAATGCAGCCCTGTCTGCTCCCTTTACCTGTACTCCATGTCACTGTGCAGGTACTACATACCATGCTAACCACAGTGCAGCCCTGTCTGCTCCCTGCCCCTGTACTCCATGTCACTGTGCCGCTACTACATACCATTCTACACACAATGCAGCACTGTCTGCTCCCTGTCCCTGTACTCCATGTCACTGTGCAGGTACTACATACCATCCTACAAACAGTGCAGCCCTGTCTGCTCCCTGTCTCTGTACTCCATGTCACTGTGCAGGTACTACATACCATCCTACACACAATGCAGCACTGTCTGCTCCCTGCCCCCGTACTCCATGTCACTGAGCAGGTACTACATACCATCCTACACACAGTGCAGCCCTGTCTGCTTCCTGTTCCTGTACTCCATGTCACTGTGCAGGTACTACATACCATCCTACACACAGTGCAGCCCTGTCTGCTCCTTGTCCCTGTTCTCCATGTCACTGTGCAGGTACTATATACCATCCTAAACACAATGCAGCCCTGTCTGCTCCCTGTCCCCGTACTCCACATCACTATGCATTTTCTGCAGGTCATCCTACACATAAGGCAGCACTGTCTGCTCCCTCTCCCTGTACTCCATGTCACTGTGTAGGTACTACATACTATCCTACTCATAATGCAGCCTTGTCTGCTCCATGTCTCTGTACTCCATGTCACTGTGCATGTACTACATACCATCCTACACACAATGCAGCACTGTCTGCTCCCTGTCCCTGTACTCCATGTCACTGTGCAGTTACTACATACCATCCTACACACAGTGCAGCACTGTCCCCTCCATGTCCCTGTACTCCATGTCACTGTGCAGGTACTACATACCATCCTACACACAGTGCAGCACTGCCTGCTCCTTGTCTCTGTACTCCATGTCACTGTGCAGGTACTACACATCATGCTACACACAGTGCAGCCCTGTCTTCTCCCTGTCCCCATACTCCATGTCACTGTGCAGGTACTACACATTATCCTACACACAGTGCAGCCCTGTCTGCTCCCTGTACCCATACTCCATGTCACTGGGCTGGTGCTACATAGAATCCTGCACACAGTGCAGCCCTGTCTGCTCCCTGTCCATGTACTCCATGTCACTTTGCAGGTATTACATACCATCCTACACACAGTGCAGCCCTGTTTGCTCCCTGTCCCCGTACTCCATGTCACTATGCAGGTACTACATACCATCCTACACACAGTGCAGCCCTGTCTGCTCCCTATCCCCGTACTTCATGTCACTATGCAGGTACTGCATACCATACTAAACACAATGCAGCCCTGTCTGCTCCCTGTCCCTGTACTCCATGTCACTGTGCAGGTACTACATACCATCCTACACACAGTGCAGCCCTGTCTGTTCCCTGTCCCTGTACTCCATGTCACTGTGCAGGTACTGCATACCATCCTACTTACAATGCAGCCCTTTCTGCTCTCTTTCCCTGTACTCCTTGTCACTTTGCAGTTACTACATACAATTCTACACACAATGCAGCACTATCTGCTCCCTGTCCCTGTACTCCATGTCACTGTCCAGGTACGACATACCATCCTACATGCAGTGCAGCCCTGTCTGCTCCCTGTCCCCATACTACATGTCTCTGTGGAGGTACTCCATACCATCCTACATACAATGCAGCCCTGTCTGCCCCATGTCCCTGTACTCCATGTCACTGTGCAGGTGCTACATATCATCCTACACACAGTGCAGCCCTGTCTGCTTCCTGTTCCTGTACTCCATGTCACTGTGCAGGTACTACATACCATCCTACACACAGTGCAGCCCTGTCTGCTCCCTGTCCCTGTACTCTGTGTCACTGTGCAGGTACTACATACCATCCTACACAGAGTGCAGCCCTGTCTGCTCCCTATCCCTGTACTCCATGTCACTGTGCAGGTACTACATACCATCCTACACACAGTGCAGCCCTGTCTGCTCCCTGTCCCTGTTTTCCATGTCACTGTGCAGGTACTACATACCATCCTACACACAATGCAGCCTTGTCGGCTCCATGTCCCTGTACTCCATGTCACTATGCAGGTACTGTAGGTCATCCTACACATAATGTAACACTGTCTGCTCCCTGTCCCTGTACTCCATGTCACTGTGCAGGTACTACATACCATCCTACGTACAATGCAGCTCTGTCTGCTCCTTGTCCCTATACTCCAGGTCACTGTGCATGCGCTGCACATCATCCTACACACAATGTAGCACTGTCTGCTCTCTGTCCCTGTACTCCATGTCACTGTGCAGGTACTGCACATCATCCTACACACAATATAACACTGTCTGCTCCCTGTCGCTATATTCCATGTCTCTGTGCAGGTGCTGCACATCATTACGCAGACCATGGAGTACTGTCTGCCCCCTGCCGCTTTATCTCATGCCACTGTGCAGGTGCTGTACTTCATTGTACAGGCCATGCAGCACACTCACCATCTCCTCTATGCTGTTTACAGCTGCCTGTGCCTGAATCACTGACATGCACATCTGTTGACTTATGTGAAGTGTTGTACTCAGATTATGGATTGATTTGAAATCATGGTGGGAATGCCAACTTTCCCATTCTTCCCTATGTGTATGTGCATGTCACAGGCAGTACACATGTCAGTGGCTTTATGAGCTGAGTATCTGAACTCACACTTACACAAGAGGGCTACCTTGCAGTGGTGATGTTGTGGGTCAGCCTAAAATTGTACAGGGGCCTGTGATGTTGGGAATGTGGATGAGATCTCTCACAACACAGTTGCACAGAGTGCTGTGGCTGTACTGTGTCACATGCATGTTACCATCCCTATCAGCCACACAAGATCAGCTAAATTTAGGTAAGTGCTATCCCATATTTGTGGTCCCACCAACAGTAGAATCTATAAAAGCATGAACACATGACACCTTTGGTAGCCCTCATGCATATCCTCCTCCACACATGCATAGAGGTAGATAACAATAAATGTATATAGCATAATGAGACATGCACCATGGCATGGGGACTATAGCTTTTATGGAAAGGTCCTTGATGAATCAGTCTCATGATAAGCCATACAGACTTGTCCTATATGGTATTATCCTGGTGTATCCCCTGTGGATACTAGTGGTTGATGTTAGCACAATCTCCCAGGTCAAGGCCACTTCTTGGTATAGGGGTCCAGCCTCCCTCCCCAGACAGGGACAGCAGGAACTCATCTATGTGTGTAAGTTCTTTCAGTGTCAGTGGTCCCTCACCTGTGGGGTATATGTCTTAGTTTCATACCCAGTGGTCCCTCACCTGTGGGGTATATGTCTTTGTTTCAGTGTCAGTGGTCCCTCACCTGTGGGGTAGATGTCTTTGTTTCAGTGTCAGTGGTCCCTCACCTGTGGGGTATATGTCTTTGTTTCATTGTCAGTGGTCCCTCACCTGTGGGGTATATGTCTTTGTTTCAGTGTCAGTGGTCCCTCACCTGTGGGGCATATGTCTTGGTCAATACCCTTTGCCTCGTGTTTTGCAGAAAGTATTATGTCAGTTATGCTTTACAACCCACAGCATTCTTGTCCTGAATCACTCAGTGCCACACCTGGTCCCGATAAGCTTATCCATGGCACCTTTAAGCAGAATGTGCATGGCATGTGCAAAGGTCCTGAAGTAATATATCTCTATCTTGGTTGTTAATTTTTTTCCAGCTATTGCCTTTATCACGTCAGTGAATGGTATTGTTAGGTAGCCAGTCTGTGGAAGTTGTCCACCTATGGCCAATGGTTCCCTTCCTCCTGTTTGAGAGCAGGTCAGCCAGCCTCTGTACTATTGTGCACAACACTTCCCCATGTGTAGTCTGCTGTATTGGGCATGGGCTCCCTATACCCCTTCCTCCATCTGTTCATTGACCTCAGGTAGTTGTATGCACACCCTTCTACCCCTCTTAGAATGAGATCTCATGTCTACCATTATGTACAGGTGTGTTCATGTGCCCCATGTCCTGTCGCTAGGTACCCAGTACCTGAGGTCTGCACCACCATCAGTACAGCTGGGCATGATAACGTCATATCATTCTGCCATGTTCTTACACACACACACACACACACACACACACACACCATAACACCTCTCTCACTATTACTGTTATCCAACACAGGTGCTCGGTACACTGCTGGAGTACAGTATCAGCTGGGTTTTCTGCCTCTGTTCTGTTTTGATTCATTTCCAGAAAGTTCCTAGGATCATATGTGAATACTAGGCAAGCAGTCAGTAGACTACTACATGCCTACCCAACAGTCACTGATCAAATGTGAGACTCAAACCCTGTGCCTTGTACCTTTGAAGTAAACAGCTTAAGCATTATGCCACCGCAAGTCCAGTATTCAGCAGATTTTTATATGCAAGTGTTCTCGTGTAAAAAGGCATGCACGGCTGGTGTTAGCCAAGGTCATTACAACTCTATGAAAATGTGTGATCAATGTGCACATGCACAATGCCTGTGTGGACCCACAGCACAATGGCATTGCACAACAAAAATGTAGTAATGCTTTACTGCCCCATTGCTGCATAGTATTAACTATCACTTGACGTTTAAATGTGCACTTGAGGTTACCATTTTGCTCCTCAGTGAAAGAGAGTGAGTAGAGATGGCTTCCTAATGTGCTGTAAACTGCAGAGCTTCAGCACAGTGTGCAGCGAGAGCAAGACTTTCTTGTTTTTGCTACACAGGGACTTTGCTGAGTGCTCACTGGGTCAGTATGACAGCCTCTTGTGCAACACGTTAACTGGGATGGTGAAATATTCTATGGGAAATACCCTTCTAGTGAGCAGTGCAGGCATCACTACCACAACATATGTCAGTGCAACCTAGACATGCTTCTGTGGTGGAAGGCAGAGGCTGAGGGTGTGGGGGGGACTGACACATGGTGCATTGATTTTTTCTTCCTTTTAGTGTAATGCTTGGTGCACCTGTGTAGTGAGGTGTGCATATTTTTCTTTGCAGTGGTCAAGCACTGACAGATGAACATGGACATGGCAGAATGCTGGAAGAGGAGGAAGTGACTCTCTTGGCAGTCAGGTGTACATGGCATGTTTGGGAAATTAACTGTGGAACTTCCACTGTATGTGTACTACTGTGTCCTTTCCTTGTCCTTCTGGTGATCTAGCTGTGGTAGAGGTTATGAAGTTGTGCTGGTTGTCTTGGAATGACTCAGCCAATGCTTCTGTTTCTGGATCACCAGTGGTTACTGGAACTCCTTGAAGGAGGGTGTGGAGGTAGCTCTGTTGAAGGTGGCCAACAAGTATCAGGAAGAAGGGTGAAGGGTCCTCTACTGCCACTGTCTCAGATGGGTCTCTGATCATTTCCTGACATCAGCTGTAGAGGCTGGTGTCATCCAACAGCTAGATGTCTGACTTGGAACTGGGGAATATTTCCAGGTGTAACTTGACAAGTTGTATGACTGGCAGTGCCCACCCATCAGGCCAGCAGCGGTGCAGCCTGTCCATGACACAAGTCTCAGAGGTGAATGATGGTTGGGTGTTGACCTCTTAACCTGCTTACCATCCAGTCACGCCAGGAACCTACGCTTTCCTCTTGATGATGCATTGCTCTCTTATGTGACATTCCAATCTGGGCATGTGTTTTTTGGGTGTATGTTTGCCCCTACCACCTGCCCTTCCTCTTCTATTTCTACCTTCCAAAACTGTCCTCCTTTTCCACATATGAAATAAGTTGTCTTTCTAAACTAAATAAGTTACCCTTCTCCTATCTTTCATAATTTATGGCTACCCCTGTGAGTTGCCTGTTCTCTCCTTTCCTACATAACCCCCTTTTCCTCCCTATTAATATGGTGAACAAGGTGGCACTTTAGTGTGCACATCCACAGTTGTCTAAGTGATGCTACTATGCCACCTATCTCATGCCAGGTGAGCATGATTTGCAGCTTTGTGGTGTTACATTGCACATGTAAGTGGACATTGATTCAGCCTGCCTTTACTGTAATGCCCATCATGTCAGTCACCACCCTTTTGTTGCCCTTCTGTACCTCTGAAGCCTCCTAGCATGGTTCTCCCACTAGCTCCATGTTTGCTCAGTCTGTCGATGCTGCTGAATGACTAACATGTATCTCGTTGCACATTGCCCCCCCCTCAAAAATCAGTGCTGCACTTACCTGTGAACCCCAGCATACATGTCATAGGAGACTTGTGAAAAGGGAGTTGTGGTCAAAGTATTAAATTAACTTTAACTTTATAATTGCCAAGAAGATATAAATGATTCTGAGAAACATGTCCTTTATTGTGTTGTGTTTGTTCTGAGAGAATGATTAATGTATAAAATATGACAGTATAGTAGGTAATCTGGCTCCTATATCTGCAGGTGTACATTTGGAGGAAGTACGGTCTAGGTGGATTATGAGAGCTAGAATCAATGTGAGAAGAAACAGCTACAATTCAAAGAAAGCATCACCTTCCAGAAGGTCAAGTAAGTCAGAAAATATTAACCCGACTGCTTTGTCACCACTGTTAGTCCATACAGAGCTTGGGAATGCAAAGTGTGTGTCGGGTAACCCGACTGCTTTGTCACTTCTGTTAGTCAATACAGAGCTTGGGAATGCAAAGTGTGTGTCGGGTAACCCGACTGCTTTGTCACCTCTGTTAGTCAATACAGAGCTTGGGAATGCAAAGTGTGTGTCAGGTATGTACAATTTTCATAGCAGCAATAACTCCAGTTAAATCATATCCCAGGGCGTAACATCCTTACAGTAATTTATAGTGTTACAGAAACAATTTAACATAAGTATGGAGGTAGGTTGTCTTACTGGTTCAATTGTCAGCATTCTGAAAAGGGCCTTTGAGAATAGACAGATCAAAATGTCGTGCTTCTTAAACTGAAATATGTAGGTTTCGGTGTAAATGTCATTAATTGCCTTACCATCTACCTTACAAACAGGACATCTGTCAATGAAAACAGCACCAAAATATCTGAAAGTGGCACCTTTACTGGCAGAGGTCCTCAGGGATCAGTATTTGGGCCTTTGCTAGTCTCACGTTTTATAAATTATATCATAGCTGAGAGCACACAAAACTTTTCCATAATCTGTCAGAAGTTTAAAAGAAACAATCTTACCTTAAACACTACAAAAACTGCATACATAATGTCTGTCTCTTGTCCCATTATCAAATTCTCATCCCTTGAGTTGAATGCACACTTCCAATAATAGTATTAAACTCTAATGTAATTACTTCTTCCATACATGCCAGTATTAATTAGCTCTAGCAAAAATACTTTACCATACATGTCAGCATTAATAAACTTTAGCATCAGTACTTCCACCACACTTGTCACTGTTAATAAACTCTAACATAAATACTTCTATTTATTTATTTATTTTACATTTGTTGACCAGGATAGTCTGACTGGATACATGTCCATTTTCAGCAGAGGCCTGGGGACAAAAGCTCCAAGGTGGAACATACAGTAAAAAGCGCAAAATGATTAAAAGTTACACACAGTTTACAGGCTCCAGTTGAGCAAGCAGGTAATATAATCATACATTTTTAAAACAGTGTTGACAAATTGACTAGGCCATGTGACATGATTACAGACTATAGAGGAGGATCTAGTCAGGTTTTGAACAAGGACATAGCCAGTGAGTTTTAAAGTATGGCTTGAGGCTTTTTTCTGAACTAAGAGAGGGTTCAAGAGTAAGATATGCAGGAAGAGAGTTCCAAGTTTTGCCAACAGAGTTAGCAAGCAGAGAGTCCCCAGCAGAGTTGTTGATTTTGGATGATTGAACCAGTAGTTAATTAGAAGAGCGAACTGACCTCAGGTTGCTGTAAGGGTTGATGATATTTTTATGTGCAGGCGTATTATCAGGGTGGTTGAGAACTTTATGGGCAGTTATAAGCTGGTTGTACTGAAGTAGACTAGGCCATTCTAGCCACCCCAGAAGATTTAGGTTGTGACAGTGGTGGGTCCTATAGGCCGTGTCTGTTGCAAATCTAGCAATATGGTTATAACAGCTGGAGAGTTTGCTAAGAGCGGATTTGTTCAAATTAGTGAGCAGAGGGGAGGCACAGAGAAGAGTGGAGAGTAGATGGGAATGAGCAATAGCAGTCCTAGCAAATGGAGTAAGGAAAGGGTTTGAACTTATAGAGGGAGCCACGTTTTTTGTTATTGGTTTTGATAGTTTGATTGACATGGATATCAAATTTGAGGGTGTTGTCTATTGTGATGCCTAAGACTTTGGTTTGCGCATCTGGGGCGATAATGGTACCATTATTAGATTTTATGGTAAACAGTAATGAGGTGGGGGGTAATGGTACCATTATTAGATTTTATGGTAAACAGTAATGAGGTGGGGGGTAATGGTACCATTATTAGATTTTATGGTAAACAGTACTGAGGTGGGGGGGTAATGGTACCATTATTAGATTTTATGGTAAAGAGTAGTGAGGTGGGGAGATAATGGTACCGTTATTAGATTTTATGGTAAAGAGTAGTGAGGTGGGGAGATAATGGTACCATTATTAGATTTTATGGTAAGGAGTAATGAGGTGGGGGGTAATGGTACCATTATTAGATTTTATGGTAAACAGTAATGAGGTGGGGGTAATGGTACCATTATTAGATTTTATGGTAAACAGTAATGAGGTGGGGGGTAATGGTACCATTATTAGATTTTATGGTAAACAGTAGTGAGGTGGGGGGTAATGGTACCATTATTAGATTTTATGGTAAAGAGTAGTGAGGTGGGGGGTAATGGTACCATTATTAGATTTTATGGTAAGGAGTAATGAGGTGGGGGGTAATGGTACCGTTATTAGATTTTATGGTAAACAGTAATGAGGTGGGGGTAATGGTACCATTATTAGATTTTATGGTACACAGTAGTGGGGTGGGGGGTAATGGTACCATTATTAGATTTTATGGTAAACAGTAATGAGGTGGGGGGTAATGGTACCATTATTAGATTTTATGGTACAGAGTACTGAGGTGGGGGGTAATGGTACCATTATTAGATTTTATGGTACAGAGTACTGAGGTGGGGGTAATGGTACCATTATTAGATTTTATGGTAAAGAGTAATGAGGTGGGGGGAAATGGTACCATTATTAGACTTTATGGTAAAGAGTAGTGAGGTGGGGGGTAATGGTACCATTATTAGATTTTATGGTGCAGAGTACTGAGGTGGGGGGTAATGGTACCATTATTAGATTTTATGGTGCAGAGTACTGAGGTGGGGGGGGTAATGGTACCATTATTAGATTTTATGGTGCAGAGTACTGAGGTGGGGGGTAATGGTACCATTATTAGATTTTATGGTGCAGAGTACTGAGGTGGGGGGTAATGGTACCATTATTAGATTTTATGGTAAAGAGGAGTGAGGTGGGGGCTAATGGTACCATTATTAGATTTTATGGTAAGGAGTACTGAGGTGGGGGGTAATGGTACCATTATTAGATTTTATGGTAAGGAGTACTGAGGTGGGGGGTAATGGTACCATTATTAGATTTTATGGTAAAGAGTAGTGAGGTGGGGGGTAATGGTACCATTATTAGATTTTATGGTAAAGAGTAGTGAGGTGGGGGGTAATGGTACCATTATTAGATTTTATGGTAAACAGTAATGAGGTGGGGGGTAATGGTACCATTATTAGATTTTATGGTACACAGTAGTGAGGTGGGGGTAATGGTACCATTATTAGATTTTATGGTAAACAGTACTGAGGTGGGGGGTAATGGTACCATTATTAGATTTTATGGTACACAGTAGTGAGGTGGGGGGTAATGGTACCATTATTAGATTTTATGGTAAACAGTACTGAGGTGGGGGGTAATGGTACCATTATTAGATTTTATGGTACACAGTAGTGAGGTGGGGGGTAATGGTACCATTATTAGATTTTATGGTAAACAGTAATGAGGTGGGGGGTAATGGTACCATTATTAGATTTTATGGTAAAGAGTAGTGAGGTGGGGGGTAATGGTACCATTATTAGATTTTATGGTAAAGAGTAGTGAGGTGGGGGGTAATGGTACCATTATTAGATTTTATGGTAAGGAGTAATGAGGTGGGGGGTAATGGTACCATTATTAGATTTTATGGTAAACAGTAATGAGGTGGGGGGTAATGGTACCATTATTAGATTTTATGGTAAACAGTAATGAGGTGGGGGGTAATGGTACCATTATTAGATTTTATGGTAAAGAGTAGTGAGGTGGGGGGTAATGGTACCATTATTAGATTTTATGGTACAGAGTAGTGAGGTGGGGGGTAATGGTACCATTATTAGATTTTATGGTAAGGAGTAGTGACGTGGGGGGTAATGGTACCATTATTAGATTTTATGGTAAAGAGGAGTGAGGAAGACTTACAAGTGGGGGAGAAAAGAAGCAACTTTGTTTTGTTAGGGGTTTAATATCAGCAGATGGTTAGAGAGCCAGTTTTCAACTATATTGAAAGTATTCTGGGTTAATGTCATTAGATCTGTTGGGAATGTACGATACATGCCACCATTAATAAAACATATAAATTCATCAACCTGTCTTCTAGATGTGAATATTATTTCCTATCCCTCCGAAGAACCAGCCCACCTCCCTGTTTACCAAATCATAAACAAATAAAGGCGTACATGACTTATGGTAAATAAAGGGGTATGTGACTTCTGATAAATGAAGGGGTACATGACTTGTGAGAACTGCTACAGCCACCCTGCTCTTGCACACATTCACATTTAAACATACATAATCACTATAAGGGATAGGGAATATAGATCATTCAGGTCAGAGGGGCTATAAGCATTGACCCTTATCTGCCAAGTAAGTTCTTGGATTTCCAACAATAAATTGAAAGGGCCACCTCTAGGATCATGCAGCACCTGATCAATAATTTGAAAAGTAAAGCTATGCTGTGGATATTCCTGTATGTGTTTTGCTAGTGTGTTCTCAACTTTAGATTTTTTGATACTATAAATATGCTCATAGACCCTGTCCCTGAATCTCCGGTCAGTCTTCCCGATATAGAAACAGAGGCAGAGTCTACAAGCAGCCAGATACACCACACTCTTAGACAAACAGTTAAACCTTCGATTGATGGAATACTTCTTACCCCTAATGGTGAAACTTTGTCCGGTACTCATGTGCTTACAGTGTGGGCAACTCTCACATTTAAACATACCCACAGTTCTAGTGAAAGTTGGTTTCACTCTCTCCAACTGGTTCTTGAGGTTGGCACCCCTTCTATACGTGACCCAAGGGGTTGGATCCATGATTGAGGCCAAGTCCCTGTCTGGCATTAATAAATTCCAATTCTTGGAAATAATCCTCTTTATGGTAGATGCAACAAGGCTGTAGGTGAATATAAAGCTTATCCTAAAAGGATCAATTTCATCAGCCTGGATAGACCTATCATCTATAGCTCGTGTATTTGCTAAAGGGGGCTTTGGTGCCAAAATTAGTCGGAAATAACCATTCATTCTTTTCTGTCAGATCTCGGAAACCAAATCGTCCAATAGCTGTGAAGGGTACCCCCGATTCATAAACATGTTGTAACAGTGCTTGGCACTCTAGGTCAAATTCCAACTTGTCTGACACCATCCTAGCTGCCCTTACCAACTGGCCTTTCACCACTGATTTTTTCTGTTGGTAAGGGATGCTTGAGGAGTAACAATTGGAGAATAAACACCAATCAAAGTAATTCTGGTAGTAATAATGGCCAATCGAACCACAATTCTGCCAATTTTAATCGAGCTTCCGATTATCATACTCCAGATCCGAATGAAAATTCCCTAAATTTTCACAGGAAGGGTTACCAACAAATGGATTCAACTTTCAATGGGAATTTCATTCAGGGGAGGAACCCAAAGGGGAACTGAGTAGCCTTACATTAATTGAACCCTCAATCAGTGACTCCTTGATTGAGGCACATGATATGATTGATGGCCCCCACAACTTTCATTTAGTGTTTAACAGAGGCAAGGACTTTAAGATTTTTAATTATTCATCTATTGATGTTGATGTCAGGACAGCAGATTTGTTATCCAGGGGGTTAACATTTATCCCTGACTGTAGGGCCAGCGTAGGAGGAACTATTATTGATTTAAAATCCTTTGTATGAAGGATCAACTTGGTGCTACTTTTTAAGGATCAACCCAGAGCAAACAACTAATGCAAGTATTGAGCATGTTCAATCACCCCCCCCACCTCCTGGTCTTTCATTTTTTGAGCAGATTTGTGAGTTGGATATACATGATAGTCTCCAATCTGGTAGGGACAAATCCGCATACCCGGTAAGGAATTTTACCAAGAATAACTGGGAATGTTTGGAGCACCTCAGTTATCAAAACATCAGGGTTATAAAGCCCGACAAGGAGGGAGGTCTTGTATTCTTTGACAATGATGATTACATTAACTGTATGTTAAAGTTGCTGGACTGTGACCATTATGCCCCTGCCTCTTTGAACGAGATGAACCGAGCGCATCAAAAAATCAAAGTTTATCTTAATGACCTTTTTATCAAATCATGGATTTCCTTGAACCTTTACAATTATCTATCAAGTCTGGCCCCTATAACGCCAATAATTTTTGGAATACCTAAGGTTCACAAGGATGTTGAGAATCCACCATTACGTCCGATAGTAAATGGTAGGAATTCTATTACCTATGCATTGGCTAAATTTGTTGAGACATCCTTAAAGAAATATGTGGTAAAGTTTGACCACATTTGTAAGGATTCATGGTCATTCCTAAGTGGTATTAATGACCTGGATTATAAGGATGAGTCTTTATTTTTGAATATAGATGTCAAAGATTTGTATACCATGATACCTGTGGATTTGGGGATTGAGTGGGTGACTGACTTGATCAGGCCAAAAGGTTGCCCGGAAAGGGAAGTTGGACTAATTGAGGGTTAGTTGGACTTAATTTTCAACAATAATTATTTTATGTTCAACGACAACATTTACCTACAGAAATCAGGAGTCACGATGGGTTCCCCTTGTGGAGCTCATTTTGAGAATCTAGTTATGGCCCACTGGGAACAACGTTATGTTTTTAGCAACAGCAATCCTTATAGGAATGCAGTTGTTTACTACACAAGATTTTTAGATGATATTTTTATCTTATTCAATGGTACAGTTGATGAGATTCAAGCATTAATGTTACATCTTAATGAGTCCACTCAATTTTTGTAATTTACACATGATGTAGAGGATGAATCCATCAGTTATTTGGATGTTTACCTTTATAAGGATAGAAACATGCGATCTTATAAAGCCAGAATACATAGTAAGCCGACCTATTCCAACTCTTTCCTTCACTTTTCAAGCTGTCACCCTTACCAAGAGAAAAAAATCAATGGTGAAAAGCCAGTTGGTAAGGGCGGCTAGGATGGTGTCGGACGAGTTTGAATTTGACCTAGAGTGCCAAGTACTATACAACATGTTCACAAATCGGGGGTACCCTCACAGCTATTGGACAATTTGGTTTCCAAGATCGGATGGAAAAGAATGAATGGTTATTTCCATCCAATTTTGGCACCAAAGCCCCCATTAGCAGACACATGAGCTATAGACAATGGGTCTTTCCAGGCTGATGAAATTGATCCTTTTAGGATATCCTTTATTTTCACCTACAACCTTGATGCATCTACCATAAAGAGGATTATTTCCAAGAATTGGAATTTATTATTGTCAGACAGGGACTTGGCCTCAGTCGTGGATCCAAACCCTCGGGTCATGTATAGAAGGGGTGCCAACCTCAAGAACCTGTTGGAGAGAGTGAAACCAACTTTCACTAGAACTGTGGGTATGTTTAAATGTGAGAGTTGCCAACATTGTAAGCACATGAGTACCAGACAAACTTTCACCATTAGGGGTAAGAAGTGTTCCATCAATTGAAGGTTTAACTGTTTGTCTAAGAGTGTGGTGTATCTGGCTGCTTGTAGACTCTGCCCCTGTTTCTATATCGGGAAGACTGACCGAAGATTCAGGGACAGGGTCTATGAGCATATGTACAGTATCAAAAAATCTAAAGTTGAGAACGCACTAGCAAAACACATACAGGAATATCCACAGCATAGCTTCACTTTCCAAATTATTGATCAGGTGCTGCATGATCCTAGAGGTGGCCCTTTCAATTTATTATTGGAAATCCGAGAACTTACTTGGCAGATAAGGGTCAATGCTTATAGCCCCTCCGGCCTGAATGATCTATGTTCTCTATCCTTTATTCTAAAATATAAGAGTTTGCAGAGATAGGTATATTAACATTTTGGATTATTCTGAGTTTTTGGAGCGATGGCTTTTTAATTTAACTCTGGTATCGATATTGTGAGCCCTTTTCCAGTGTAGATTTTGAGACCATTCTTTTAGAGCATTTTTACATACATATTTTTATATATTTATACATTGTATGATAATTCATCTCATAACTATCTTACAATTATTTTGTAGACATTGCCATTGTTAGTATTGTCTGGATGAGTATCTGAAACATCAGTTTGTAAGAAAGTTTATAGTAGTAGTGGATTCCTGGAGACTAATGGAATCTGAGCATATGTATATATTTTTAATATTTTTAACATATATTTTCAGTATTTTCAATGCATTTTTAACGTATTGTAATGTTTGTAAGGTTGTTCCCTAGGAGATTTTTACTTCCACGTCCACTTATTCTAACCATTGCTACCTACCTATTTACACCTATTAGTATTTTTATCCACATTAATTTTTAATGGTGTTTAATGTATTTTATCACACTTTATCAAGTGGTTTATATACATATATTTTGATGAATTACTTATGAGGTATAAGTTTTTTTAAAATCGATGTATTAACATGGATCTTTATTTTATTTGACGAGTGCACTTTAACGTTCAATTGATCAGTTTGTTTATGAGGGTGTATTACCTATTTAAGGGTCCAAGTCTATTCTTTTGTTGTCTGAAGAAGTTTTACTCACAGTAGTAAAACGAAAGCGCTAACTTCATTGCAATAAAGTAACTTCCTGGTGGTTTAAATTTGAGCCTGCAACATTTATTTGGATTTTCTAATTACAGATGACCAACTAAAGTTAGACATACATATTCAGCAAGCTATCAAAAAGACCCACCAAAAACGTGGTCTCTTATTCAGCCATAAAAAATACCTCACTATTAAAGCCAAACGTTCTCTAGCACAGACTTTCCTTCTCCCAACCTTACTTTATGCAGACCCTTTTCTCACCAATATTCAGTCCAATCTGTTTGCTATACTTGAAACTACCTACAACAAAATAGCCAGATTCACTGCCAACCTTCCTTACGCTCTCACAACTGCATGTCTTTAAAATACCTACAATGGCTGGAGCAACATAACCAACTCCTTCTTCCCCAAGTCCACCTCACACACCCTATCTTAAGTTAATCCTCTCATTGTCCTGCCCTAATGGACCTCATCACTCCCTACTCTCCTAAGTGTAGCCTACTGAGCACAGACCTACACCTCTCAGACATCTACAAACCCAATAAAAATATTGGCAAACTTTTATACAGCCACTCCATCACCTATGCCTGGCACAGACTTCCCTTTTCTCTAAGAACGCAACTTCCTTAACATCAAAAAACATCTAAAGGACTTATTTGCTAATTCCTGGACCTGTCCTTGTCCCACTCCCACCTAAAATACTACCTCTTCTCTTACCCTTCCCCTCTCAGCTCGCACACTTTACCACAACTACTCATTTAAGGTCTTTATGATATTCTACCATCCTTGAATTTCTCTCTGATGGTAATTGTTAGAAAGAATCTACATTTTTATATTATATTTTATATACTTAATATTTTCCATGGCTGTTTAAGCCCTCAGTATTACTCTTGTAATCTAACATGTTCATTTATAACTTTTATTCTGTTTCTCCTATGTATATACATGGGTTTACTACATAAGACCGAAAACCCATAATACCGATGCCCATAATCCTGAGACCAGATACCTGAAAGACGAGAATACCGGAAGACCAGAAGCGCAAAATTTAAAATCCCTAACACTATACTAAACATACATCACACACATACACACACCTTCACCCAAAACACAAACACACAAACCTACACTACATACAAGCAGGGGGGCAATCCCCCTTACACCCCCCCACTTAAATATTCTAACTCCAAGGTCGCACTACACAGAAAAACACCACCACACACCTACATTCCCCTCACACACACACATCACATCACAACACACACTTACACACGCACACTAAAGCCCCTAAACAACACACTCAAACATAGATACTTACCAGACCTTCCACCAATCCATTCACAAACTGCAACACCAGAAGTGCTACTTCAACATCTACGAACTTTGGGATTTTGAAATTCATGCTTCTGGTCTTTCAGTATTTAGGGTTTCCGTTATATGGTCTTGAGATTTTGAAATTTGATATTTCAAAATTTCAAGATTATGTAGTGAACCCATATATACTTGTATGTTAATATTATATGATGTTTTGTTTTTGATTTATCTTTGGAGCTTTTCTCCTCAGGTCTCTGCTGAAAAAGGGCTCTGCAGCCCAATCGGACTAACCCGGTTAACAAATGTCAAATAAATAAAATAACAATTCTGAAGATGAGATCTCTGGCATTCTGGTACTGCAATAAAATTAACATTTTTTAGACTGCATGCAAAGTATTCAATAAAAAGAATAAAACATTTTAAAAACAAGCTGTTAAAATGTTTGAAACAAGCTTAAATGTAGAAAACAGAAATGCCATCCACACTAAAACAGCTGGCTCACAGCACACAGCACCAGTGGCCACAGAAGGTCAACAGAGACCAGGTTTAAGGCCTCGAAGTTGTCTGTAGAAAAAGCATGAGTTTAAGGAAATACTCAGGGCTCTAGCATCTCAGGAGGAAGAGGAGATAAATGCAGGTGAAGAAAATGTCAGCGCCTCAAACCAGCATGTGTGAGGCCTACAGGACAGATACCTGGCTGAGCCAGGTACGGAAATAGGGAAAGTTGCTGCTAGAAGACAGGTAGTCAGGATGTCATCACAAGAAGGGAAGAGTGCAGGAAAACGTAGGAGTTAGGAAAGACAGACCAGGCTAGGAAGGAACACTGGATCACTAACAAAGAGGCTAAGAGAACAACCATAATAGCAAAGAGCAAGATATCAGAGGTACTGTACCTGCTTCTGAAAAGTGACTCAGCAGATGGCATAATGGAACTCGATCAGGCTGTGAGGCAAAGACAGAAAGATAAAGAAGATAGTCATCACATACCATTCACAGTAGATACCAGCAGCTACCTGCTCACTGGATCACAGGGCATTAAAGGCAGATGAGAGGAGTACACCCAGCAGCTTCTGAATGAAACAAAAACACAGAAGCTGCTCTGCCCCAGACACAGCTGGCAGTGGAACAAGAGGAGCCCACCCTTGAAAAAGTAAGAGCAGCACTAAGAAAAATGAAGTCATAGAAAGCAGGAGGCTCAGATGAGGTCACAGCAGACGTGATCAAGATGTTGAGCAAGATGGGGAGAAACAGCTCCAAAGGATACACATAGCAGTATATAGACAAAGACATATCTCAGCTGGAAGGAGAATAAACACTCTAGTGCCAGTGTCCAAGAGCAAAGGGGACATTCATGACTGTGGGCAGTACAGAGGTATCAAACTGCTGTCACACTGCGTGAACAAGCAGTTGAAGGTGATTGATAAATGAATATGCAGAACAATAGTAGCAAGTAATGAGATGGGAGAAGAGCAGCATGGATGCAGCTCAGGGTCTAGCACAACCAATCTGATGTTTGTAGTGAGACAGAAAGTTGAAAAAAGCTAGAGATGAGGAAAGAGACCAACTGGGCATTCCTAGACTTGGAGAAAGCATATGACAATGTCCCAAGAAAGCTGATTTGGGCAGTACTGTGGTGGTTTGAAGTCCCAGGAAGACAAGTAGAATTAGTGCAGGCTGTGTACAAGGACCCAATGACTAAAATAGGAACAGTGTTCGGCCTCACAGAGGGGTTCCTAGTTGGAGTGGTTGTGCACCAGGGCTCAATTATGAGCCCACTGCTGTTTATACTAGTGATGGGCTACATGAGCAAACAGGTCGGAGGGGACAGATCAACAAAGTTGTTCTATACAGATGAGGTAGCGTTACAGGCAGACTCTGAGCAAGAACTTCAGGAAAGGATAGGGGAATGAAATGCAAAACTGAAGGGACATGGGATGAAACTAAGTCCAGACAATGGTAACGGCAGCTAATGGGGGAATCAGAAGAAGCTGAAAACTGAGATAGAAGGGGAGATGGTGAAACAGGTAAATAGCTTCAAGTATCTGGGAGGGGTGGTTGAGGAGAAGAGAAGTCTGAATAAGTAGGTCAAAGCTAGAATCAGAGGGACTGCAGCCAACTGGTACAGTGTGTCAGGTGTAGTATATGACAAACAATGCCAAAGAAGCAGAAAAGTAAGGCGTATGAAACAATGGTGCAGCCAGCACTACTGTATGTTCTAGAAACCTGGGCAATGAAGGCACAGTAATTGAGAAAGCTAAAGGTGATGGAGATAGAGTGCCTGACACAGGTAGCAGGATGCACACTGTGGGACAAACAAAGAAATGACATAAGCGCAGAAGCCCAAGTAGTTCCAATTGCAGATAAAGTCAAAGAAAGCAGCTCAGGCAGGTACACAGGAAAGCAAAAGATGATCTGGGGAAAAAGATTTGGGAGAAACAAAACGAAGGCAAGAGAAATTGAGGATGTCTAGAAATTACATGGATGAATTGTGTGAGAGAAGACCTGTGATAGTCAGCCAAGACTGTCAAAGAAGGTAGGAGAGTGGTACTGAATCAAGACAGGGAGCAACAGGTGGCACGACACCCTGACACCATGGAAACAATGGGGAAATATATTTGTTGATGATGATGTCATATAACAATATTATGAAATGAGCAAATACAGTACCTGCAATTAGAAAAAAGCAACAAAGTCCCACCAGAGGAACAAATGCACCACCAGTTAATACCACCACAGGAACAGCAGCAATAATATTAATCCAAAAGTACTGGTAGAGCAAACCAAGGCAAAACAGAAGCATAAATAAACATTTATTGTGTAAGCGCTTTCACGGCTACCATTGCCGCTTCTTCAGACATTCAAAATCATATTGCCATTCATTTAATTGAACATTAGCCAATGAAAATGCAATAAATTGTTGAGAACAAGGTAGAAACTTTAGAACTGAAATGGATAATAAGGATGAGGGGTAATAAACGCAAAGGTTTAAATGACAAAATATGTATAAAACCAGTTTTAAAACATAGAGTTTTTAGATATATAGGAAATGTTTTATATGTATTTATATGTGTGTGTGTATGTTTTTAAGCATGTATTTTTATTTAATGTGATGTACACACACAAATATATATATATATATATATATATATATATATATATATATATATATAGATATATATACTTTTTACCTAGTTCTGACTTTGCTTATATATTAATTGTTTAATTGATTTATTGCACTTGCATTTTCATTGGCTAATGCCCATTTAAATAAAATGAATGGCAGTATGATTTTGAATGTCTGAAGAAGCGGCAACGGTAGCCATGAAAGCGGTTACACAATAAATGTTTATTTATGCTTCTATTTTGCCTCGGTTTGCTTTACCAGTACTTTTGTATTAACAGTACCTGCAATCTTTATAGTGCAAACATCAATTTGCTCCGGTTAACTACTTTGAAAATAAATTAGGAGTTGTTCTAAAGAACAAACTGTAGAGTTTGTATGTGCAAGGCATGAAATCTTTAGGTGCTCACACGAGCACAGCTATGCTAGTATACCCACTGACATTTTCAGGGGCCTAATATCTTGCAAATTGTTTTCTGTGGATGTTGAACAGTTCATCCATTCAGCCTATAAAATGATAGTTGCTTTCCTCTGGAATGGAAGGGCTTTATCTTAAGAGGAATTTGTACAGCTGATGAGAAAGTTTTTGAAACAGTCAAAGTATGATGGAGAGGCTTTCATTTGTTTTGATTAAATGATTTAATAAATGACCAGTATCCTCTATGCCTTATAATTGTCAGCATCTCAAGTATCTGTAACTTTTCAAATGAAAAAAATGAGAGGAACAGTGTGGGGAGAGAGGACTGCATGTCTAGGGAATGTGCCTAAATGAAGCAGATTAGGATTAGTGTGCCCAACGTTCTGTCTACAGGCTCCTGAAATTTAAATATATAGCCCCTTTTAGTTGCTGTCAGATCAGCAAATATAGCTATTTTTTCATCAATTCAGACTAGCTGATCAGTGCAATGATTCACAAGCAGATTTCCAAATGATCTGTAGTCGGACGTTAGGTCTTCATGTTAAGGCACCTTGTGTCAGAATAGTATATTATATATAGGCCCTGTGATAGAACTGTATATTTTACTTGGGCCTGCCTGAGAACAATGTGTTTTACCTGAGCCCTTCCACAGAAGAATATAGCCCAGATGGCCCTATTTCAGAGCAATCTCATTTCTGTTGAGCCCTGCTACAACATTGTGTTTCAGAAGGGCCATGTATTTTCACAGGACGAGGCCTACTAGCAGAAGTTACCATAAAAGTCACTTCTGATGGTCTGCAGTGTCCTCTGAATTGTGAGATATGGCTGTACAAGCAGACACCGGCATCTCCCATGCTGGGGAAGTACAGGGAGAATTTGGGACTACGTAAGGCACAGAGAGTGAATGCAAGGATACACAGAGTGAGTAAAGAACCTATAGGGAATGCCAAGCTACACAGTTAGAGTAAGGATTGCTAGTGGCCTGATTAGGGCCTGAAGGCAAAGTGATGAAGCAGGAAGTGAAATCTAACAGGATACAATTAATCATGCATTGATTTACATTTTTACTAAGTGAGGACATGCTGTTTGCACAATACCATTCATTTATGCTGGCAGGTATATTTTTACAGCCAAATGCAATCACATTTGTATATGTGAATACTTCCCCATTCCTGATTATTAATAAGTGAATAACTGTCCGTACTTACTAAATAATGTATACACAAACTCTAGAGGTGGAAGAGAAAAATTACCTTGTTGAAAGCTTTCCATATTTCGAAACTCTACCAGTGAGTTTCCATAATAGTAGTTGGTAACATAGATTTTATCTTCTTTTGACTTGGGGTCTTTCATCCAGGCACCTTCACTCCTGCCATACGTGTTGTGCACCATAGGGCCTGAGATGGTTGACAATGTATCCTTGCAAGCACCTAAGGTAAGCAAAGTCAATTTTAGGTTTTATTGGTCAGGCTATAACAATGGCTGGCAAATGCAGTCAGACTATTCGTTTTTCTGTTCAGATTGCAAATTGCATCATAGAACACTAGAAATGACACTGAACAGTATATGTTACATCATTCACTTGACAGACTGTGTTATGCAGCAGTAAAACATGTTGAATACGATACTTTACAAGTTCTACAGCGTACTAAACCAGTACTGTAACCTTATAGTCTTGTATTCAGTACCTGTCTCCTGACCTGTACATCCAGTGACCAAGTACAATACAAACAGAAGATTACTGAAATTGCTACAGCTTTCCTCTTTGGTTTTCATGGTAACATTCAGTATGACACAGTGTGGGACGTACACTGTGCTGAAACAGTTCCTTAGTGACACAGGAGGCACAGACTGAGTGCATTCAGCCCCTGAGAATGTGGTATGTATCTATAGGCCTCTGAGATTGTGATATGTACCTATAGGCCCCTGAGAATGTGGTATGTATCTATAACCCTCAATCTACAGAGTGGTACATTTTATTTAAAACATGTTATTATAACTTAACAGTTACAGTACATATTAGTATATTATACGAATTTTAATTTTTGTGTTGTATTTAATATGTAGTTGTTAAGCAGTTAGAATGTTATATCTGTTTAATAATGACTGCATTTATACAAAACCAACACAGCAAATAACTCAGATTATTTATCATTTAACACTGGAATTCAGAGGTGATTCAATACCTTTTATTGTACTAAGATAGTTTATATTATTTACTTAAGTTTTTGAACTAACAGGAGCCTTTTGCAGGGAGTAATAAGCAACTGATATCAGTTACAATGCTTTTAATACCTGTTTATGCCAAAAAAAGGAGAAGAGAGTATATCATCTCTTTCCCACTGGCTAAATAAATACTAAAAAATATCAGAATGGGGAAAAAATCCTTAGTGTGCATCTCAGATACGTAGATGTTTGACAGCCATTTATACTGAAATTCAGGCTGGCATCATGCCGCTTGTTTTATAAATGCTCAGTTTTGTAATGTGTACATTTTACTATCATTTAATGATTGTATCCTTTACCTTATGACCCCGGCCATACCTGAAAAGGCTTTGGACCAGTATACAAATTTGGAAAAAAATATATAAATAAAACAAGCAATACCTCAGGGATACACATGATGTGTGGGTGCATGCAAGTGTGTGCATGTGTACATGCGCACACACACACACACACACACACACACACACACACACACACACACACACACACACACACACACACACACACACACATAAATACATACACACAAACACACACACACACACACACACACACACACACACACACACACACACACACACACACACACACACACACACACACACACACACACACACACACACACACACACACACACACACACACACGCATAAATACATACACACAAACATGCGCATACACACACACACACACACACACACACACACACACACACACACACACACACACACATACATACATGCACACAAACATGTAGACACACATACACACACACACACACACACACACATGCACACACACACGCACACACACACACAAACATGCACATACACAAACACACAAACACACACATACACACACAAAGCCATGTTGGTAAAGTTACTTATGTGGGTTGTTGTTGCATTAATGCACAGACTGATGATGATGTTACAAACCTAGTCAAGAACACAAACACAGAAACCTCAACCAAGATATTCTGAAAGGCTGTATCCCACCGTGTAAGGCTTATAAACAAGTTCCCCAAATCAGGGAAAATTGTTATAATTAGTTACATGTCTTACGCATAAGGACAACTGATTCCAAAGACTTGCTACCTTCACAGGGAAAGTTCTTCTTTAATACAGTATAACATCTATATTAATCAGTAAAGAATTGTTTCTGTTGGGTAAATTATTAGAAATAAAGGTAATAATAATTGTTGCTACAAGTAACTCATCCTTTAGACATGTGAAAGCCACAGTCAAATCCCTTCTTAGAAATGGATAATAAACTGAAAACTGTTTAAGACTGGAAACAATCAAAACTGGTGCAGAGGACATATTCCCGGGAATTCATTAAAGGTCCTAGCAGGATATATTCCCAGAAATTCAGTAAAGGACCTAGCAGGATATATTCCCAGGAATTCAGTAAAGGACCTAGCATGTGTCATACAGTTCATGCTAAAAAGCCCCTTTTTCCATAATATGCTTTCATTTTATAAGTTCATAGGTTCATAGGTGTGTACTAGGCTAATGGCTCTGGAGCCTTTACAAGCCTAGCCCAAGGGATTACCTTGGCATCATGCCACCCAACCTTAGTTCCCAGTGCCTCTGTCAAGTAGAGCCACTGGAGTGATCCCCGGGGTGAATTTTCTATTTCCCATCCACTCATCAAGATTTTTCTTGAAGAGGACCAGTGAGGTGCTCTGTTTGACATGTATGGGAAGTCTATTCCAGAGCATCAGCAGTCTCCGGGTTATGAACCTGTCCCTCCTTCTTGTTCTGTTGATTGTGGTAATGAGGTTGATGACTCTGGAGCGTGTGGTGTGGAGAGATTGGGATTTCTTTAGATGTAGCATTTCTAACAGAGCTGGGTCAGACATGGCTTTGTAAGTCAAGCAGAGATCGCCTCTAAGTAGGCGATATGAGACAGAGAATAGTTGGAGTTTTTTGAGTCTGTCCATATAGAACAAGTGTTTAAGGCCTATGATCCTCTTTGTGAAGTACTTTTGTGACGTCTCCAGTTGTTGCAGGTGTCTAGTGAGGTTCATGTCAAATGGGGCATTGCACTCGACTGGCCTAATGAGGGAAGAGTAGAGGGAGACAATGACCTCTTTCTTACTGGATGCAAAACCCTTAGTAATGAGATGTGCCACATAGAAGGACTTTCTGACCACAGTGGCAATGTAGTGGTCAAAAGAGAGGTTACTGCCAACCTGTGTTCCCAGATCTCTTATAATACCTTCTGTGTTCAGTGGACTATCAATGTGATAATTCATGGGAACCGGGTTTTTCCCAAAAGGAATGATGACACATTTTTTGGCATTGAGTTTAAGGCCATGGTTCTGACACCAGTCGTTGGTCTCGGTGAGGCCTTTCTGTAGGATGTCAACATCACTTGGGGAGTTAATAATAGCTCCCAACTTGCAATTGTCTGCAAACTTTGTCAGACAGAGTCCCTTTGTGTTGGCCTGGACTTCAGAGAAGTAGATACCAAACAGGAGAGGACCCAGGACCGAACACTGTGAGACTCCACTTGTGACTGGTTGGCAGTCTGACTTGGAGTCAACTATTTCTCATCACACTGTGGGTTCTATCTGTAAGCCAGTTTGCAACCCACCTAGTGATATAGGGGTTGATGCCTAGCTTAGTGAGTTTTTCTATTATTCCTGAGTGGGGAATGGTATCAAAGGCTTTGGCCAGATCAAGGTAGGCTGTATGAACCACCTTGCCTTCATCCACAGCTCTGGTGACTGACTCAAAGAAGTCAACCAGGTTGAGCAGACATGATTTACCCTTCACAAAACCAAACTGTGTGGGATCAAGAGTTTGGAGATTCCCTATACCCTTGTTTATTAGGTCCATGATGATGCGCTCCATAGCTTTGCATATCAGACTTGTGCTAATGGGGCGATTGTTCCAAGGGTCTGTAGTCACTCCACCTTTGTGGAGAGGGATGGCTGTAGCAGTGCCCCATTCAGTAGGGACAAAGCCTGAGGTGAGGCTGTGATTGCACAGGGCACTCAGGTGAGGTGCCAGTTCATAGGTAGGTACTAGGCTATCTGCCTGAGGGCATTTACAGGCCTAACCAGAGTGTGTTGGCTTTCGCCGCCCCATTGATTGATTAACTGATCCTCTTTCAAGCAGAGCCAATGCAGTGATCCCAGGGGTGTATTTTCTGTTACCCATCCACTCGTCAAGGTTTCTCTTGAAGAGTGTTCTTGAGGTTCTCTGCCTAATGTAGTTTGGAATTTTGTTCCAAAGCATGGGGAGTCTCTGTGACAGGAATCTATCCCTCCAGCATATTCTATTTTTGTTTTGGCGAGGCTTAGCTCACTAGAGCGTGTGGCTCGCAGTGACTTGGATTTCTTTAGGTGGAGCATGTCCATCAATTCTGAGTTGGACATGGCTTTGTACATCAGGCAGAGATCACCTCTCAGTAAGCGATATGCCACTGAGTACAGACAGAGTTTTTTCAGTCGGGCTGCATAGGACATATGTTTGAGGGCAGTAATCTTCTTGGTGAGGTACTGTTGTGGTCTCTCCAGCTGTTGGAAGTGTCTTGTGAGGTACATCCCAAATGGGGCATTGTACTCTGTGATGGGTCTGATGAGTGACAAGTAGAGGGGCACTATAACCTCTTTATTTCTAGATGCGAACCCTTTAGTAATTAGATGGGCCACATAGAAGGATTTCTACTTTGGCAATATGATTGTCAAAGGAGAGATTACTATCTACCTGGGTCTCCAGATCTCTTATTACCTCTTCTGTATTAAGGGGGCTGCCACCTATGTGGTAATTCGTGGGTGTTTTATTTTTCCCAAATGGGATGACTATGCATTTTTTGGCATTTAGCTTGAGGTCATGACTTTGACACCAGGTGTCCATCTCAGGAAGGCCCTTTTGAAGGATGTCTGTGTCAGCCGGAGAGTCAATTATGGCTCCAAGTTTGCAGTCATCGGCAAACCTGATTAGCCATAGTCCTCCTGTGTTTGCCTGTACTTCTGAGAAGTATATGCCGAACAGTAGGGGTCCCAGGACCGAGCCTTGCGGGACACCACATGTGACTGGTTTATAGTCGGACCTAGAGCCTTCTATTCTTACCGTGTGAGTTCTGTCTGTAAGCCAGTTGGCAATCCATCTCATGACGTAGGGGTTTATGTTCAGGCTGGTGAGTTTTTCTGTAATACCCGAGTAGGGAATGGTGTTGAAAGCCTTGGTGAGGTCAAGGTAAGCTGTGTGAACAACCTTTCCCTTGTCTATGGCCTTGGTGACTGTCTCAAAGAAGTCAACCAGGTTTAGTAGGCATGATCTGCCCTTAAAAAAGCCGAACTGGGTCGGGTCAAGTGTTTGGAGGTTCCCAATGTCTTTGTTAATGAGCTAACTCAGTAGTTCATGTAGAACACAGCCAGGGATATTGTCAGAGCCCATAGAAGCTGTATTCTTGGCCTTGGAAAGTGCTGTTTTAACCTGTGCAGCAGTAATACTGGGTACCTGGCAATCTACTGGTATTGTGATTGGTCCTTTGGTGGGGGAGCGACTGGTAAAGTTGGCACTGAATCTTTTGGCCAGTATATTGGCAATATCTGTTGGCTTGGTATAGGAGGTTCCATTGTGCAGTAGCTCAGAGCAAATCTGGGAATGCCATGGAGATTCTTTACATAACTATAGAAGGCCTTGTGGTTGTCTTTACTATCTGCTGCAATTCTGTTTTCATAGCTAGCTTTAAAGGATTTGATGAGGGATCTCAATTTTTTGCTGAGGCTAATAAGTTAGTTTTTCCAGTCTTGGGATTCACCTTATTCTGCATCGGTTTCCTCCTTCTGTTGTAGAGTTTGGTTATGGCAGCAGAGCATCTGATTGGCTTCCTTTTTTGGAGGAGAGCGTCTTGATTCTATTGGGTATGGTGAGATCCCTGCATTTGTGTACATGTTCGCACAGTGCATTGGTGTTCAATTCAGCGGTCATGCAACTATTCTTCATTTGCATGGATGCTGTGAAGTTAGCCACCTCGGTTTTTAGGAGCCCAAAGTTAGCTTTGGAGAAGTTTTTCGTAGTGGTTACCTTTGTGGGGCGGGTGGGAGGGATGTGGATTTCCAAGGTGATTAGTTTGTGGTCTGATCTAACCATGGAGGAGTTGACTATTGGTGTAGAGAAATGGTCGCCCATGTTAGTAATGACCAGGTCAAGGATGTTGCTACCTCTAGTGGGAGTAAGAATAAGCTGGTCCAGGGCATTGGAATTAATGAACTCCAGGAAACATTGGACAAGTGTATTGGTACATGAGTGTAAAATATCTGTGTCCCCTGTCTAACTTGCTAATGCCTGCCATGCCATATATGCAAAATGTGGCACAACAATCCATCTGATGTCAAATTAGACTTACATAAGGACAGATTGTAACAGAAGATGTTATAGGGCTGACTACATGGTATAGTCTTGATAATACATTAAAACATTCTGACAATAAAACTAGAATTTTCTTCAGAATTGATCTTATAATCCACCACAACACCTACAGCTTTGATTTGTTTTAAATAAAAGGTAGTAACCAATACAGTATAGATATGTTTTTAACCAAATGCTTTATGCTGTATTTGCTAATATTAAAATGAAATCTTATTATCAGTTCCCCTGTAAAACAACCTGTAACTGATGAAAACTTGTCTGACCACCTAACCCAGTCAGGGCAAACCCATGTTTGGTGCTGTGTGCAAATCTGCCAATCTAAGCGCGATTTACTGCAAACAACATTGACATGAACATGTTGAACAGAAAAGGCCTCATGACTGAGCCATACAGAAAACATTTATTAACCAGTGTTAATGTTATAATGGAATCACAAACGCTGCTATAGAATGATCGTAACAACACTTATTAATCTATGGAATAGTATAACTTTGAATTTAATTTGGATGGTAACTTCCAAGCTAGTTAGAGAGATTGGCACTGTGTCAAAAGCCTTGCAAACCCAGATAAACAACATTGAGTCTTTCATCTAGGCTCTAAATCACATTGATATAAAAGAAAAATATTTATTACTGCAGAAAAAAAACAGCTAAGAAACTGCACTGAGACATGCCCATTTTCAATAGAAAAAGAGTCGACATAAAGGATAAAACAGTCCATTCAAATAATTTGTTTGTTATTAGTCAAGTTAATGGGCCTGTAATTATTAATGTTTTTTACATCAGTACTTTTAAAATAGCCAGCCTTCAGCTATCCGGAACATGGGTTGTCCCACTCCACAAGGGGGAGCCACCACGGACCCCAGGAACTACTGCCCCATTAGCCTGATGAGCCTGGTCTGCCAGGCCATGGAACATATCATCATGGAACTTATAAACAAAGACATTGGTAATCTCCAAACTCTGGACCCCACCCAGTTCGGGTTTGTAAAAGGCAGATCATGTCTCCTAAACCTGATAGACTTCTTTGAAGCAGTCACCAAAGCCGTAGACAAGGGTAAGGTGGTTTACACAGCCTATCTAGATCTTGCCAAGGCTTTCAACACCATCTCCCACTCTGGAATTATAGATAAACTCACTAAGCTAGGTATAAATCCCTATGTCACAAGATGGGTTGCCAACTGGCTCACTGACAGAACCCACACAGTGAAAGTAGCAGACTCCAAATCCGACTTCAGACCAGTGACAAGTGGAGTACCACAGGGTTCAGTCCTGGGTCCTCTTCTGTTTGGTATCTACTTCTCTGAAGTACAGGCTAACACAGAAGGTCTTTGGCTAACAAAGTTCACAGATGACTACAAACTAGGAGCCATAATCAAAACTTCTAAAGATGTGGGCATCCTACAAAAGGGCCTCACTGAGACAGATGCCTGGTGTCAAAGCCATGGCCTCAAGCTCAATGCCAAAAAGTGTATTGTCATCCCCTTTAGTAAAAACTCTGCACCCATGAACTACAACATAGGCAGCAATATACTTAACACCGAAAGTGTGATAAGAGACCTTGGGACACAGGTGGACAGTAGTCTCTCCTTTGATAATCACATTGCCACAGTGGTCAGGAAATCCTTCTACATGGCACACCCCATCACAAAAGGTTTCTCATCGAGAAAAAAAGAGGTCATTGTTCCCGTCTACTCATCACTCATTAGACCCATTATAGAGTACAATGCCCGTTTTGGTATGTACCTCACAAGACATCTACAACAACTGGAAAGGACACAAATACCTCACAAAGAGAATTACTGGCCTCAAACAGATGCCTTACTCAGACCGTCTCAAAAAACTCCAGCTTTACTCCATGGCATATCGCCTACTCAGAGGCGATCTCTGCCTAACATACAAAGCTATGTTCAACCCAGAGTTGTTGGACATGCTCCACTTAAAGAAATCCCAATCTCTCCGAGCTACACTCTAGGGACCTAAACCTTGTCACCACAATAAACAGAACATGCCGGAGGGATAGATTCCTGTCCCAGAGACTTCCCATACTCTGGAACAAACTACCTATCTATAGCAAACAAAGCTCCTCATTAGCACTCAAGAAAAATCTTGATGATTGGATGGGAGATAGGAAATTCACCCCGGGGATCACTTCTGTGGCTCTGCTCGACAGTGGCACAGGAAAATAATTTTCTTGGGTGGCGTAAGCCATGGAACCTTGCTGGCTAGGCTTACGTAGGCCCTTGGGTCGATAGCCTAGTACCTACCTATGAACCTATGAACCTATATTCTGATTGCAGGTTTTGTTAGAAAATGTGGGTGAGAAAAATGTAGAATGGTACACAATATTTTACTTAAAAACCCTGAGACCCTCAGGACCACCAGACAGTCGTGGCAAAACATTCTGCCTATCCTGCAGTGGTGAATCTTGAAGTTTTAAATTACAATCATCTAGGTACAATGTCTTACCTAAAGATATAACCAGTTTGTCCTTAGGGCTAATTGCACAAACTTCTTAACTGAGAGTAGAAATTCTTGTGAACATGGCAGTTACGGACCACGGTATCCTCCCTGACTCAGACTACATCAAGAGTATTTTACTCCTTACTCCAGTTTCTAAAAATCTTGGAATACCCAAGTTGCACTGAATGCTCTAATAACTCTCTATCAGATGTTAATGTATCCCAACAAATATAATGAGGGTTAAGTCACCTACGATTATACTTAACTTGTCATTAAACATGCTCTTAATATTTGCCACATTCTTTTCTTCCTAGGTTAAAGTCTATGTATTTTTAACATAAAATTAGACTCTCAAAATTTCAGCTCCTCTACTATTATAGGTAACAACTGACACAGAGAAGTACTCTTGTACAAATTCTAACCATAGAGTAAAAAGGACACAGACTAAACTTGGCTCTGGCTCATTGGTGATGTCAGCTGCAAGAAATTCAGTCCTAAAATTAGCATATTCAGCTAGACATGACTGACAGTCTGTTAGCAAACTAGAAACTGTTACCAAAATGCTTTGACTGAGAGTTATCCATAGGACTGTGTTTGATTACTAAGTCTTATTAAACAATTATTATTGTTATTATTATTATTCTCCTGTATGCAGTACTTCATAATGTCTGGCTGCCAGATGTATTTCAAAACATTGTAGCAGTTATAGCATGTTTGATTTACTGACAAACAATTGCAGGAATATATTACTAATTAAAATGCAAAACACATTTCTCCTTAAGTGATGTTGAGAAGCATTTTCTCATACAACAGAGTGGTGCCCTATATCTTAGGTGTCATTCCCTACTGGGGTACCCCCCTGCATTTCATAAGCACCCATGTAGTAGGTACAGTGAGTGATTCAGGTGCTGTTTTCTGAGCCACCAAAAATCAAGTTAAAGCATTCAACTTCTGTTCCACTCAGGGCATTTCACATCACAGGAAAGGTATCCATGGAAGGGGCGTACTATACTATCAAACAAACATATCCCAATATTGAGTGGCCTCATGGTGCAGAGGGGTACAGCCCTTACTGTGCCCCAAACTACCTATGCTTACTTAGCGACACAAGACATTGGCAGCGCTGCAGAGAGAGGAAGGGAGTGAGTGGCTGATGTTGTCTCACCCTTCATGGAGAGGGGAGGCAGACTCTGCAGCTTTACAAATTTGGTGAGCTCTTTGAGGCATAATTGGTGCGTCACATATCAGGGCAGCCACACTTGCACTGAAGCTCACATGTAGTTCCTGGGGCAGTGACTGGGGAGCTCACAGGGTTGTGGCAGGGTGACAGCAGTTAAGACACACCCCCAGCAGCAGGATGACATTGCAGCAGCATCCTCAATCTCCTGATCTCCTCACTGACCCTGGACATAGCTTGGACTGAGCTCAGGGGAGGCTAACATGGGTCTATTACACATGACCTGCAAGGAGAGGAGCTGGTGGCAGTTGTGGAAAGGAAGACAGACAAAGCATAGCCTTATATCCAGGATGTAAGGGACACCTCCTGTTTATTTTTTGAGGGTACAATGAATTTATCAAAGTCTAAGTGCACATAGTGGGTTTGATTAAACTAATAGAGTGTGCCTCACAACTGTTATCCTTCCAATGGATGTATTTATTACATTGGGCACCCAATATCAGACACATGATCCATGCATATATAGATGCCAGCCACATAGTATACAATATCAGACATATAGTGCATACATATACAGATATTAAACATTCAGTGTACAGTATGAGTCACATGGCCATGCATATACAGGTATCAGTCACACAGTGTACAATATCATACACATGGTCCATGAATATACAGATATCAACCACACAGATCAATGGATCTATAGGTTTATGGATGTGAAACAGAAAATTTACCCCATGACTGCCTCCTGTACTACTCATAAACAGTGCCAGCTTTTAAATGCTTTATTTCATGCATGGGTCCCCTCAAATTACTTATGGTATGATCCCAATTAAGCTTATTAAGGAGTAATATATAATTATTGACAATGGGGTGGGTATGGCCAAACTATAAACAAATGAGAGAGGTTATTTCTAGCACAAAAAGGGAACTTGTCCAGGTTTAAACTAGCCTGCAAGGGCAGCTACCTAATACTTACCTATGAATACAATGTGTGGTATGAAACACATGGTCCATGCATATACAGATATTAGACCCAGAGTGCATATCATAATATAGTCCATGCATATGCAGATATCAGCCACACAATGTACAATATCAGCTACATGGTCCACACGTGCCGCACAACGTATAAGATCAAGCATATAGTGTATGTCTATACAAATATCAGCCACACAGTATACAATGGACATATAGTCCATTCATATACAGATATCAGACACACCGTGTACAATGTGAGTCATGTGGTCCATGCATTTACAAAGTCAGATATACAGTGTATAATATAACATAGTCAATGCATACACAGTATCAACAACAAAGAGTATAATGTCAAACACATAGTCTATGCATATGCAGTTTCAGTCACACAGTTTATAATGGGGTTATTTAAAGATAATTGTGCAAAGGATAACCTTACACAGAGAAGGGTACGGGGTGTACTTCCTTTAAAAAATTGTTTTCTGGGGATGGTATGATACTCATTATGGGTTTGAAAAAATGTGAATTTAGTTTTGTGATCTTATATAAATTCAGTCTGCATAGAAAATATCAACAATGTTTGCAGAACCCAACAAAAACTGTTTAAAGCAACATCCACATCTGATAACTGGGACAAGTATTCTTTCTTTTTTCTATGTGCTTTTTGTCACATGTATGCTGATCATCATGTCCCCCCAAACAAAATTCAAACTGCTTGTTACGCCATTTGGGGTATTCACTGCACTGGGGGACAGCCATCCAGGGGGACTCTCATTCAGGCAGCCTTGGGGGAGGTTTGTGCCCTCGATGGTATTCCAACAGTGAGAATACATGCTGTAGGACCTAACCTCTCTCCTGGATAGAGGACATGCAAAATATGTAATTCAGGGACCACTATACCCCCACATGTGCAAAGGCATGCTTTTGTGCATCTGTAATGAAGGCTACCACATATGGTTTGGTGGCCAATCATTAACCTCAGGGGCTATCCATATGTTACCACTCCTTCTCAGAAATGAATATGGCATTGGAAGGCCCTTTTATACCACCTTCCTCTATGCCAGCTCTACTGGATACCTGAGTCACTAACAGAAAAAAAGTTGAGTGTGTCATAGTCAAGGCCACACCAATGTGAATGGCCTCTGGGGGCAATGATTTCTGCACTTACTTGTAGGCTGTGGACTTCACCTCAAAAGTATGGTTTCATTCTTGCTTTTAATTGTTGGTTAAACATTTTCAGTTATCTTGGATGAAACTTCTACCCCAACATGATTTGGTGTCTGCATGTCTATACATGCATCTGTGTATGTTTATGCTTTAGACATGCATCCTCTTCACTTACCGATGCTTTTGTTGATGTCAAACTCAGTGAACTCGACAGCATTCTCCGGGGCAGGTGTCTTCTCAGTCTCTGTGGTTGTGGTTGGAGATAATGTGCTGCTTGAGGTTGATGAAACAGATTTTAAGGGCTGCAAAAGTGACGTGGGCGTCTGCATGTGGACAGTTGTGCTTGGTGTGGTGACTGGTGCGGCAGCAGGGACTGGGTGGGTGGTAGTGCTGGCTTTGCTGGTCTTGGCAGTGCTGTTCTTAGTGGTTCTTATTTTGGTGGTGGTGCTTCTGACTGTGCTGGTTCTTACAGTACTGGGTCTAGCAGTGCTGGTCCTTGCAGTGCTGGCCCTGGTGGAGCTGGTTCTGGCAGTTGTCATAGAGTGAGTACTGACAAATGGTGCAGCTACATTGGCTGATGGAAACACAGTTGTTGCAGGAGGGGTTGTTAATGAATATGTAGTGGTGGCCGGTGCATCTGTAGTCTCCCCAGGGGGTGTTGTTTCAGGATGAGTAGCACTGATGGGTGTGCTTGTACCTGTAGACACAATCTCTGTAGGAGTACTGGTTGGCATTATAGGGCTTTCAGCTGGTATTGCTGAGCTAAAAGATGGTCCAACTTGGGTAGTATTTGGTGTTGCCGGATTGGTGGTTACATGTTCCAAGGAGACAGCTGTTGTTTGAGACACTTGTGCATGGAGAGAAGTTACTGCTGGCTCAGGTACAGGTGCTGGAGTTTTGGTGCTGTGGACCTCATGCTCCTGGTGCCGAATTAAGTTGTCTTCAACCAGCAAATCAATACCAGTCTCACCACTGGCAAACTCATCTTCTGCCAAAGAAAAACAATGTGTTACCATCATAGCTTTTTTATCTGATCTACATTTCTAGAAATGTTAAAGTCTTATTTTCTCACCATAGGTTCATAGGTTAATACCACCAGGACCTTTATAAACCTAGCCATGCAACATAACCTAGTTGCATCCCCTGGTAGCATGCTCATCTTAATTAGGGGGGCATGTTTATTAGGAGGGGCATGTTAATTTGGGGGTTGCTAAAAGTTATGTGGGGGTATGTGGCTTAGGAAATGTTTACTGTTGGCTTCAGTCTATAAGAGACATAGGCTGTTGCGGTATTACTGACAGATTTATAAATCTAAATGTTAAACCTTATGCTGCACAGGTGATACCTAACTGGTTGTCTGACATAACTCATGGTGTTAGAGTCGCAGATGCCACTTCTGAAAGCAAAAGTTACCAGTGGTGTATCACAGGGCTCAGTCTTAGACCATGTCCTATTTTCCATCTATTTCTCAGACCTTCAGGCCAAAACTTCTGGCCTGTGGTTATCAAAGTTTGCAGATGACTGTAAATTGGGTGTTGTTATTTTGTTTTCCATTGACTCACAATTGCTCCAACATGGATTAGATCATGTTAACAATTGGTGCGAGGACAATGATCTCACATTAAATGTGATTATAAGGGATGCATCGCCTCTGATTAGACACTGTCATAAGGGATCAAGGAACTTTTATTCATCTAATTTCCAAAGGCATCTCTTCTAGATCCAGAGAAGTATTAATTTCCCTTTACTCATATCTCATCAGATCCATTGCTGACTATAATGCTCCTTTAGGAATGTATTTATCTAGACATATCACTCAGCTTTAGAGACCTCAGAGACTCCTAACTAAAAAAATCAGTGGCCTCAAAGATCTTCGTTGCCAAGACAGGCTGGCAACCCCCGTCTCTATACTTGGTCTCTAACAGACTCCTCCATTGTGACATGGGGATCTGCATCTAGTCCTTCAAACCATGAAACATCCAACTCTCTTTGGCCTCATATCCCTCTGCAGAACAAATGGTTCTTCAAATACCTGGATAAAGGAGCTAAACCTTCAAAAGATAAAGGAGACATGGCATGATACTTTCATGTCCCGTGTATCTTTCCCCTGTGGAATAAACTCTCCCTTCATGTCAAGTAAAGTAGCGCTCTCGCCACCTTCAGGGTAAGCCTAGATACAAGCATGGGTAGCCTCAAATTCTCCCCCACTCTATCTTGTATTGCCCTCCTTGACACTGGGTGGAACTTTTGAATATGTGTTATTAGCTATAGGTTTGTAATGGTTTGCAGGGTGACTGCCTAGTACTTACATACGAAGCTCTGTTTATTATCAGTTATTAAATGGGACAGTCTGAACTGGTTGAGCAGTGGAGACCATGCAGATGGTGAAGGGAATGTTCCAGCATATGAAATATAACATTACAGTAAATAAGTCCAATGCAACAAGTGTACAAAGAGGAACAAACCCTGAGCAGATAATACTGATGCAGGTTAATCCAACATCTGGAACAGGATTCAGAAAAAAATGAATAGTTTTACATTGAAGACAAATGTTGACAGTAGGACTCCTAAAAAACAGGATATATTATACATCGTACAATACTTTTGGAATCCACAGTTAATGTTGCACTGTAGTTACACAAAACATAGTTAGTTATACAAAACCAGTCAATTTATTATCAACTCCTGTGTGGAAAACCAGGTAGTTATGCTAGTAATATCATAAAACCATGGTGGTAAGGATATCTTTCCTTATCAGCATGGTTACACAGTCACATAGTTATGATATTTGGAGATGTGGGGTACAGAGGAGCATGCCCATATGCAAGCATGTTTTTTTTTTTGTAAGTCAGTTAAAGGATTGTGACACCCATGCACTGGCCCAGCAATCAAGGAGCCTGAATCCTCACCACAGTGAGGGGCATCCACATTGGGAAGGACAACAAATACACACACAGTAAAGTACAATTTCCCTTAAGAGCACACAGAGATCACAGTCAGTCTGGGGCTGGTTTCTCCCTTTCTCTCCAGATCCCCAGTAAGATTTCACACTGGCACAGCTATAGGTACAGATCTCAGCCTAGTGGTCAAGCTAAAACCTCCAGCACCCTCTCTATCCAACCAGTGCTTCATGTCCCTGCCCAAGTAGCTGACACACACACACACACACACACACACACACACACACACACACACACACACACACACACACACTGTAAGATATGAGTTATATACAAACACACAGACACTTCTGGGGAAGGCTGGTGCAGGTTCTCCAGCTATGCACCTTCCTGCCAGTCTATAAGATAGTACCAGCTGCCCCCAACCACTAATATCAACTACTAAAAAGACCCTTACAAAAGGGTGTCCAATTATTACTGTGCAATATTATTATCCAAATAGTAAGTGTGGCTGAGGGCTAAAGCTATTGGAGTGGCTTGGACAGTATCACTATATATGTGCAATGTACTCTAGAGCTTAAATTATCTCTACACAGAAACAGCCACAGCTGAAAGGTTTAAAAATATGTAATAATAAATAATAAAAATGCAAGAAAATACATCTCACTACACAGTGCTAGTCAAGATTTCAGAGATCACAGAAAATGCTTAAAATAATACAGTAGAATACTTCTGATATCAATACAAAAAACAGCTAGACTAAACTTACTATTCTCTCTCTATATCTAAGAGCAATCACAATTCTAAATAAACTTACATATAGAGCAAAAGCAGAGTACTGGTGAACTGTTGTCAGCTTTAGACAAAATTAAAAATGCTCTGTCTCTGTCTCTCAGAAAGTCCTTTAAATTGATAATACATCCTGCTGACTCATTTTAGATTTCATCATTCTTAACAATTATCTGGTTTCCCAGGGTAACAGAAACTCTCTATTTACATTTCTTAGTAAGCTTGCACCTGGTCAGGAAACCACAGTAATTAAAGACATTATATATGTAAAATCTAACAATTAACTCTGGTTTCAAAGTAATATAAAGAATCTACTGGTTGAGACACCACAGCTCTGAGTTGGAGATCAAACAATCATACAAGGCTTGACTTATCAGATTTCTTCCAGCAGAGTGCACTGTTGTTACATTTGTGACGTTCAGCATTTAACAGAACTTTCTTCTATTTAAGAGAACAAGCCTGTGGCTTACATTAGTATTTACACATGACAGAATTATCTACAAAATTCTATGTAGCTAGGCTGGTAGCCTTCACATATCTTTACCCCCCCCCCCCGAGAACTCAAGCTAGTTTTTCAAGTGACCCTTGAGAAACATTGCTTGAGAGGGTTAGGTCTATCTCAGTATACCTTACCCCATTCCCTGCCTTGACAGCCTATCTGCGTTGGCATTGCTACTCCCACTGTGGTGCTGCACAGACATATCATATGCTTGCAACCCTAGGCTCCATCTTAGCAACTTGGCATTTTGCTGGCTGGCTCAGTGTAACCATGTTAGGGGATTGTGGTCTGTAACTACAGTGAATTTTCTTCCATACAGATAAGGCTAAAGTTTTTGCAGTGCCCATACTATGGCTAGACATTCCTTTTCTACAGCTGCATAGCATTCCTCCCTGGGTTGGAGCATACAACTGAGATAAACCACTGGGTGCTCTTCTCCCTCTGAAGAAATCTGGCTAAGTGCAGCCCCCACCCCATGGTTTGAAGAATACACCTGTACAACAAATTGTTTGCTGTAATCTGGACTAGCTAACACAGGGGGACCTCTTGCCTGCTCACATGCTGTGGTCCACACTACCTTATCTGGCCTGTTCTTCCTTGTCAGGTCTGTGAGGGGAGCAGCTATGGTACTATAACTGGGGACACATTTTCTGTAGTACCCTGCTCTCCCTAAGAATGCCCTCACCTGCTTTCTGGTAACAGGTGCAAGCCATGCCTGAATGGCTTCCACTTTGGCAGGTTCTGGCCTGCTCTTACCACTCCCCACTCTATGTCTCAGGTAGGAGACCTCTGCCATACCACCTAACATTTGCTGGACTTAATGGTCAACCCTGCCCTCTATATTCTACCCAGCACCTCCCTGACATGCTGAAGGTGCTCTTGCCAGAAATGGCTGTAGATGGCAATATCATCTAGATAAGCAAGGGCAAACCCTCCTGCTCCTGCTAGGATATGATCTACCAGCCTCTGGAAAGTTGCTGGGGCATTTTTCATCCCAAAATGGATATTTGTGAACTCATACAAGCCAAAAGGAGTCGCAAAGGCTGACCTGTCTCTAGCACTGGGAGTCAAGGGCACCTGCCAGTAACCCTTGGTAAGATCAATGATGGTAAGATACTTAGCCCCACCCAGCTGCTCAAGGGCCTTGCCTGTCCTATGCATGGGGTAAGCATCTGGCTTTGTGTGACTATTTAATTTTCTGTAGTCCACACAGAAACTGGTGCTGCCATCATTCTTTGGCACCAGCACCACTGGGGAGGTCCAGGGACTGTCTGACTCTTGAATTCTTTATTTTAATACAATTAACCTGTCTTCTCTTTTGACTTTATTTCTTCTTTTTATGTATTATACCTGTATGTTGTATTGTATATGCATTCTTGCACTATAAGTATTTCTTTTTTGTCCTCATGGAATTTTCTGTTGTAACCTGGAATATGCATTGTATATAATGAATGTTGCTATTTAGTCATTTTTTTTTGCTAAGTTTTTCATGTATCTGTCTTGGAGCTTATCTCCCCGGGCCTCTACTGAAAATGGACATATATCCAGTTAGACTAGCCCGGTCAACAAATGTAAAATAAAAATAAATAAATAAATAAAATTGCCCCCAGTTCCAACATCTCCTGTACCTCCTCCCTCATAGATGGTTTGATTCTCTCCGGCACCCTATAAGGGGCCTGCCTAATAGGCCTTTGGGGCAGGTGGGTGAACATGTCCCCAACTCACGTAACACTGCTCACATGTCTCGAAACTGGGTAGGAAATAGCTGTTGGGACACTGCTACCTCTTCCACTGAGGTGTCAGTCCGAGCCTCACTGAGGAGATCAGTCACCAGATCTCACTCAGACGCCTCCTGCAATCCAGTGCAAACACTCAGCACAATGGCCTTCTTATCATGGTAAGATTTCATCATGTTAACATGGTACAATTTGTGCTCCTGCCTCCTGCCTAGCAGTTCTACCATGTAGTTAACATCACTGACCTTCCTTACCACCTTGTAGGGTCCCTCCCAAGCTGCTTGCAACTTGTTGTGTCTGACAGGAATGAGAACCATAACCTGCTGCCCTACAGCATACTCGCTAGTTCAAGCATTCCTGTCATACCATACCTTTTGCTGTTGTTGGGCTTCTGCCAGGCTTTCCTGGGCCAAGCCCATGAGCTCCCTGAGTGTTGTCCTGAGGTTTAGGACATATACCACCACAGACTCCTTGTGAGATTCACACTCACCTTCCCACTCGTCTCAAATTAAATCTAGAGGTCCCCTCACCCTATGCCCATACAGCAACTCAAAGGGTGAATAAACTGTGGATTCCTGGGGAACCTCACTGTAAACAAACAACAGATGGGGCAAATATATGTCAAACTCCCTCTTAAACTGGTCTGCAAATGCCCATAGCATGGACTTGATCATAGAGTTTAACCTCTCAACAAGACCATTAGTCTGGGGACGGTAAGGGGTGGTTTTCAGATGCTTCACCTCACAATACTTCCACAGACAAGCCAGCAGGTCTGACATGAAATTAGCACCTCTGTCAGTCAGTATTTCTTTTGGGAAACCTACCCTGCTGAAAACCTCTAACAAAGCATTTGCCACCTTTTCCACCTCAATGGAGGACAAAGCCACTGCCTCAGGGTATCTTGTAGCATAGTCTACTACCACCACC
>NC_056744.1:310184989-310262489 GCF_019279795.1 Protopterus annectens
TATGTCCTACTGCAGCAGTGAAGGCAAGGACATCTACTGTTACAGTAAGATTTTACACAACTGTACTATGTCCTACTGCAGCAGTGGAGGCAAGGACATCTACTGTTATGGTAAGATTTTACACAACTGTACTATGTCCTACTGCAGCAGTGAAGGCAAGGACATCTACTGTTACAGTAAGATTTTACTCAACTGTACTATTTTCTACTGAAGCAGTGAAGGCAAGGACATCTACTGTTATGGTATGATTTTACACAGCTGTACTACTATGTCCTACTGCAGCAGTGAAGGCAAGGACATCTACTGTTAATAGTACGATTTTACACAACTGTACAATGTCCTACTGTAGCAGTGAAGGCAAGGACATCTACTGTTATGGTAAGATTTTACACAACTGTACTATGTCCTACTGAAGCAGTGAAGGCAAGGACATCTACTGTTATGGTATGATTTTACACAACTGTACTATGTCCTACTGCAGCAGTGAAGGCAAGGACATCTACTGTTATGGTAAGATTTTACACAACTGTACTATGTCCTACTGAAGCAGTGAAGGCAAGGACATCTACTGTTATAGTATGACACAGCTGTACTATGTCCTACTGCAGCAGTGGAGGCAAGGACATCTACTGTTATGGTAAGATTTTACACAACTGTACTATGTCCTACTGCAGCGGTGGAGGCAAGGACATCTACTGTTATGGTAAGATTTTACACAACTGTACTATGTCCTACTGCAGCAGTGGAGGCAAGGACATCTACTGTTACAGTAAGATTTTACACAACTGTACTATGTCCTACTGCAGCAGTGAAGGCAAGGACATCTACTGTTATGGTAAGATTTTACACAACTGTACTATGTCCTACTGCAGCAGTGAAGGCAAGGACATCTACTGTTATGGTAAGATTTTACACAACTGTACTATGTCCTACTGCAGCAGTGGAGGCAAGGACATCTACTGTTATGGTAAGATTTTACACAGCTGTACTATATGAGGGAAACATACTCTCAAGCGAGGAGAGTGTGTTGAGGAGATGGAAAGAGTACTTTAAAGGGTTGATGAATGAAGAGAATGAGAGGGAGAGAAGGTTGGATGATGTGCGGATAGTGAATCATGAAGTACAATGGATTAGCAAGGAGGAAGTAATGATAGCTATGAAGAGGATGAAGAACGGAAAGGCTGTTGGTCCAAATGACATACCTGTGGAAGCATGGAGGTGTTTAGGTGAAATGGCAGTGGAGTTTTTAACCAAATTGTTTAATGAAATCTTGGAAAGTGAGAGGATGCCTGAGGAATGGAGAAAAGGTGTTTTGGTACCGATTTTTAAGAATAAGGGTGATGTGCAGAACTGTAGTAACTACAGCGGGATTAATTTGATCAGTCACAGCATGAAGTTATGGGAAAGAGTAGTGGAAGCTAGGTTAAGAAGGGACGTGATGATTAGTGATCATCAGTATGGTTTCATGCCAGGAAAGAGCACTACAGATGCGATGTTTGCTCTGAGAGTGTTGATGGAGAAGTACAGAGAAAGTCAGAAGGAGTTGCATTGTGTCTTTGTAGATTTAGAGAAAGCATATGACAGGGTGCCTAGAGAGGAGTTGTGGTATTGTATGAGGAAGTCAGGAGTGTCAGAGAAGTATGTAAGAGTGGTACAGGATATGTACGAGGGCAGTGTGACAGCGTTGAGATCTGCAGTGGGAGTGACGGATGCGTTTAAGGTGGAGGTGGGGTTACATCAAGGATCAGCTCTGAGCCCTTTCTTATTTGCAATGGTGATGGACAGGTTGACAGATGAGATCAGACAGGAGTCCCCATAGACTATGATGTTTGCAGATGACATTGTGATCTGTAGTGAGAGTAGGGATCAGGTTGATGAAACCCTGGAGAGGTGGAGATATGCTCTAGAGAGAAGAGGAATGAAGGTCAGCAGGACTAAGACAGAATATATGTGTGTGAATGCGAGGGAGGCTAGAGGAATGGTGAGGATGCAAGGAGTAGAGGTGGCGAAGGTGGATGAGTTTAAATACTTGGGGTCAATAGTTCAGAGTAATGATGAGTGTGGAAGAGAGGAGAAGAAGAGAGTACAGGCAGGGGGGAATGGGTGGAAAAGAGTGTCAGGAGTGATTTGTGACAGACGAGTACCTATAAGAGTAAAACTGAAGGTCTACAAGAGGGTAGTGTGACCAGCTATGTTATATGGGTTGGAGACAGTGGCATTGACAAAAAGGCAGAAGTTAGAGCTGGATGTGGCAGAGTTAAAGATGTTAAGATTTGCACTGGGTGTGACGAGGGTGGATAGAATTAGAAATAAGTATATTAGAGGGTCAGCCCAGGTTGGAAGGTTTGGAGACAAAGCCAGATAGGCAAGATTACATTGGTTTGGACATGTGCTGAGGAGGGATGCTGAGTATATTGGGAAAAAGATGCTAAGGATGAAGCTGCCAGGTAACAGGAAAAGAGGAAGGCCTAAGATAAGGTTTATGGATGTGGTGAGAGAGGACATGCAGGTGGCTGGTGTGACAGAGCAAAATGCAGAGGACAGGAAGAAATGGAAACAGGTGATCCACTGTGGCGACCCCTAACGGGAGCAGCCGAAAGAAGATGATGACTATGTCCTACTGCAGCAGTGAAGGCAAGGACATCTACTGTTACGGTAAGATTTTACACAGCTGTACTATGGCTTACTGCAGCAGTGAAGGCAAGGACATCTACTGTTATAGTACGATTTTACACAACTGTACTATGTCCTACTGCAGCAGTGGAGGCAAGGACATCTACTGTTATGGTAAGATTTTACACAACTGTACTATGTCCTACTGAAGCAGTGAAGGCAAGGACATCTACTGTTATGGTAAGATTTTACACAACTGTACTATGTCCTACTGCAGCAGTGAAGGCAAGGACATCTACTGTTATGGTAAGATTTTACACAACTGTACTATGTCCTACTGAAGCAGTGAAGGCAAGGACATCTACTGTTACGGTAAGATTTTACACAACTGTACTATGTCCTACTGCAGCAGTGAAGGCAAGGACATCTACTGTTATGGTAAGATTTTACACAACTGTACTATGTCCTACTGAAGCAGTGAAGGCAAGGACATCTACTGTTATAGTAAGATTTTACACAACTGTACTATGTCCTTACATTCACTCTTGCAGTATTCTTAACATATGGGAGAATGCCAAAGCTCAAGAGGAAACTTGGGAGGAGGAAGGAATAGTAGAGCCCTCTAAGGAGCCATGAAGAATGGCATCAGCAAAACCAGCTCTAGCTCTGGAGATACCATCCAACTTGCAGTGTTTGGTAAAAGTATGCACAAAAGTCCAGGTAGCTGATTCAAGAATAGAATTATGCATGTTCTAAGTATGCAACACCCTCTCACTGTCAGATTGTGGACAGAGGAAAAACATAAGCAAATTAATAGATTGATTAAGTGACAACTCATTAACCACCTTAGGCATTAATGGAGGATTAGTACGCAAGGACACCCTGTCCTCATGGAATATCAAAAAAGGCGGACAAGCCATAAGTGCTTGCGACGCAGACACTTGTCTGGCAGAAGTAAGAGCTAATAAAAGAACTGTCTTCTAAGAACAATGTTGCAAGGAAGCTGAAACAGCAGGCTGAAAAGGAGCCTTAGTCAATTTCTCTAGAACAAAATTAAGATCTCAGGGAGGAGGAGGAACAGGTTTCCTGGAGGTCTAATGTTAAGGACGCCTTTAAGAAATTGCTTAGCCTCAAATCTAGAAGCCAAATGAGATGCTGATAAGTGGGCCTTAATAAAAGAATAGGCCAAACGAGGATTCAGCAACTCACACAAATAAGAGAGAACCAAAATAACATACACAGTAAGTGGGTCATGGTTACGTCGGAGATACCAAATAAAAAACCTCTTCCATTTACATAAGTAGGATTTCCTAGTAGTAGCTTTCCTGGCCTCCTGCAGCATGTCCTCAGAAAAAAGGTTTCTATAAGGAATCAAAACTCTATCACCCACAGTGTCAATTGAGGAAGAAGAAGAAAATCCCTAAGTCTCTTTTTAGATTCAGAGAAGTCCTGACATTCCCAGTGGAAATGTTCCCTTAAGGTATGTAAAGTTTCCCCAAAAGAGAAACCCTCAGGGGGAGAAGCAGAAGGAATGGAATCTTCTGCATCAGAGTCCTCATAAGTAGGTATAGACAAATCCTGTTCATTAGAAGAGTCAGAAGAAATAGAATCCTGTTCAGAAGATTCTTAATCAATGTCTTGTCTGGGCCTCTTAGAAGGGGGGGGGGGTTGCCTACCCCTGATCAGAGTAATTAAATCTTCAGCCATTTTGTTCATTTGTTTTTTAGGTATAGGGGCCTGCACATGTGGCCCAGGCATTGTTTTTTTTAGACAGAGATTTAGATTTTGGCCTTAGTTTTGAAGATGGTGTAGGTCTAATATACAAATCTGTAGGCCTGAAAACACCCTCAGAAGCCGGTGCCTGCACAGCGGCTCTGGACAAATCTAAGGTAGAGACATCCGCGGGTTCCATAACTGAAGCATCTCACGGCATACTGAATGGGTCTCAGTAGAGGCCTGCAAATCAGAAGTAGCGGGTATCAGGGGCTGCGAAAGCACCTCACTGAGTACCAGCGAACTGGCAACTGGCTTAGGAGAAGCATCGTCATCAGTTTTGGACATCGACAGCCTGTCTCTGTCTTTTGCTTTGCATTTTTTAGGTATTCCAGTAGTTGGATAGCTAACCGATGGCATTTCTGGATAATTAAAGTGTGAGCCAAAATATTTTGAAGCAAAAATATACCGATGTTTAATAATGCGTTGATTAAATTTAGCACAAAACTGACAGCAAGGTACGTTGTGGTCAGGGCCTAGGCAAGGTATACAGTACAAATGAAAATCTTTATGAGGTATTTGCTTTCCACAAGTAATACAATTATTAACTTTTACTGACATCAGTAAGGAGCAAGAAAAAGTTTCCCAATGGGGTACTTAGCTTTAGTTTGAAGACTTCAGTTCTGAAACTCGAAAACGAAAATTTCAGGAGTCGGCCAACCGGCAACTTGCGAACTGCTTCTGCTTCGGGCACCGCACAGCAAGAAAGACTGATGTAATGGCGTCGGCTGCATGTTTTATACCCCTGATGACCTGACGTCATGGAAGAAGGGACAGCAACCAACGCAGGACCCAAGACTTTGTTAATCAGGCCGACTGAGGGAAACCTGCCAGCAGATTACTCAAATGTAATGACTGCAACAGTGAAACCCGAAGAATATCCAGTGCTGTCAAGGCCAAAAGGGAGTCACCAGCAAGATTTTGGGAGCATACTATTGAATCTTGAACAGGACTTTCAGAATGAGAAGAGGGGTAGGAATGCATCCTAGATATATGGGTATGATAATTAATTGCCCTAAAAGCTAGGGTAGCAAAAGTATAAACCTTCTTACCCAGCCTGTCCATAGTTCTGCTGTCCTTGTCAGAAGACAGTAACTTGGACAAAGCAAGCAATTGAGATGGCTTATCAGAGGCCACACACCACAGAGGGGTCAGAAGCAGGACATTTGAACAAAAAGGAGTAATCCTCAGCCACCCTATAAAACCTATCAGGCTTTTTGGGAGCAGGGGGCAAAGAACCAGAAGCTTTAGAGGCACTGGAAAAACATCCAGTAAAGCAGCTAGAACAGGAGGAGTAGCCACAGATTTAGGATATTCCATCTGCAGTAGATCATAGTACCTCTTATAGGTATCATAGACCTGAGCACAATCCCACTTAAAAAAATTCCATCATCCTAGAGATTGTGTCCCCAAAGGAAATTTCCTCAAAAGGAGTGCCAAGACTGTTAGACTCCTACTCTTCAGACCTGTAGTCCAAAGGAGAAGGAATATGGGTAGAATAAGTAAGGGAGTCTTCATCAGCGTCCAACTCTTCCAGAGAAAAATGTAGTTCTCTGGGCCTTTTAAGTGGAGAAGAGGGCCAAGGAGGAGCAGGAACCGAAACCCCTTGAGGAGGCCTTAATGACAGTAAAGCATTAAATAACCCCTGAGTAAAGGCCTGCCACTGACTTTGTGGATCCCTAGGACCAGAATAAACATGTTTAATTTTCTGTTTCTTTTTTAAGGGAATGTCCACCCTAGAAAACTGAGAAGGCTCTGACTCAGGATGGCATTCAGCAACCGTAGTAGGAACTTCTTCCCTAAGAAGAATCTGTGGAACCCCCCCTTGATCCCTTGGAAACAATCAACCATGTTTCCCCCTGAATATCTGAAATGGATGCCTGCAAAGCCTTGTCAGATGTGTTGCCCACCAGATCCTCACCAGCCTCCAATCTGGACGTGGCAGAGAATTCCGACAACACAGCCAGGTGAGCCTCCAGGTTTGTAACAACCTCAGGAGAAACACCAGGCAGAGGCTGGACAGTGGAAGATTCCAGTCTTACCTTTCTCACCAAACCACTCCACATATTAAATACTTTGTCTGTGTTTCTTATGTGACACAGTGTTCCATCAAAATTGTCAGAATCAGATATGTTGCTTCAGAGTAACATTCACGTATATAAAAACGCACTTCCCTTTACTTTTAGTGGTGGTATGGGGGTTAACACTGCTGCCCCCTAGGGCTTTGAATCCTCAGGGTGACTCCCGAATGTGGTGCTTCTGTGGGGAGTTTGCATATTCTTCACAAATTCACAGGGGGTTCTGGTGGAATGTCTGGGTATTTTTCTTCACTCGAGAAGACATGCTGTCAGGTTGATTGGTGATATTAAATTGTTCCCTTGTCCATAGCTGTGTGTGTGTGTGTGTGTGTGTGTGTGTGTGTGTGTGTGTGTGTGTGTGTGTGTGTGTGTGTGTGTGTGTGTGTGTGTGTGTGTACAAGCACTGATATTTGAATGTGTGTGTCTGTGAAAGATTGGAGTCCCATGTCGGGTTAGATCAGTGCTTCCTGGGATAGGCCATGGTGATGCAGAAATGCTTCAACTGATACTGCACTGTTACTTTTTGTACATATACCATAATGTAATCCAGTATAAAAATAAAAATGTAACTAAACATTAAGCAAAATCTTTCAGAGAAATTGAAACAAAAAAGAATTGAATGATGCTTGCAATATGTGTGTTTAGAACTGAAAACAAGATATTTTGCATAGATTAAAACAATAAGTTCCTGTACATACATAAATGATATATATAACCCTAGTGTGCACTATACCAGACAGCTCCTTCAAAATAAGCCTGAATTTATTATAACAGTTTTATGATTTATAAGTCCAGATTTGGGGGAAGGGAAAAAATTCTATCATTACATGATCAGACAAGGATTACTGACTCAAGCACAACATTTTGGTAGTTGAGCTAAAGAGGCATAAATAGAAACAAATTAAATAAACTAAATAACAAAGTAACAATGTGCAGACATGAAACTTGTGATAATTAAGGATACACAGGTATTTCAGTGCAGTAGTTTATATTTAGGATTCCCTTTAAAAGTCTGAGATGGTTTCTTCATAACTAGACTTTGTCCACTCTTCATTCATCCCCTCACTAATCACCTCTTGAATTATGAAAGGGTCAATTACTGGCACTCTTGTTTTACTACATTTATTAAGCCTGTTCCATGGCAGCCACAGTGGTGCAGCGGTTAGCATTGTCACCTCACAGAAAGAGGTTCTCCAGTTCAATCCTCGGCTGGGGTGCCTGCTGTGTGGAGTCTGCATGTCCTCCCTGTGGTCACGTGGGTTTCCTCCAGGTACTCCGGTTTCCACCCACATCCCAAAGACATGCTGTAGGTGGATTGGACACTCTAAACTGGCTGTGTGTGTGTGTGTGTGTGTGTGTGTGTGTGTGTGTGTGTGTGTGTGTGTGTGTGTGTGTGTGTGTGTGTGTGTGTGTGTGTGTGTGTGCCTTCCATGGATGGTTGGGTGCTGGGCTGGCAACTCGACACCATAAAAAACTCTACTGCCAATCATGAGTGGACATGTGATCCGCTGTGGTGAATCCTAACTGGGAAAAGACGAAAGAAGAAGAAGAAGAAGATTAAGCCTGGTCCATCTACTCTCCTGTGACTCCACCATAACATTTTATTTTATATTTATTTGTTGACCAGTCCAGTCCCACTATGCCACTGGTCCCGTTTCAGGAGAGTCCAAAGGAAGTACTCAGACTGATTAGGGGAAAATTTGCCTTGGCACCAGTGAAGTTCTCTTGTTCTTTTCAATAAGTGCAGTGGGATCTTTTACATCCACCTCAGTCCACCCACTCACTATCAGTGTCATTTTTTGTGGCAAACTATAATAATCTTGCAGATTTATATCCATCCCCTTCATATATGAGGCTACAACTCATAACCCCCTGTCATGTACTAAAAGCCTGAGCTTGCTGGCCAACACGAGATTAGCACTCTACAGATATGATGTACGCACATTTACTCTACAGATATATGTACGCACATTTACTGTACAGATATGACGTACGCACAGTTACTCTACAGATATGACGTACGCACATTTACTCTACAGATAGGAGGTACGTACATTTACTCTACAGATATGACGTACGCACATTTACTCTACAGATATGAGGTACGTACATTTACTCTACAGATATGATGTACGCACATTTACTCTACAGATATGACGTACACACAGTTACTCTACAGATATGACGTACGCACATTTACTCTACAGATATGATGTACGCACAGTTACTCTACAGATATGATGTACGCACAGTTACTCTACAGATATGACGTACGCACAGTTACTCTACAGATATGATGTACGCACAGTTACTCTACAGATATGACGTACGCACATTTATCACTATGTCTCAGTGGAAGTGTATTCCTGAGCACCAGTATATACAAAGTACATTTCCTCTAATATCATTTGTTAGGGGGGTGTCACTTCTCTTAATCCCCATTTCCTCTAATACCATTTGTTAGGGGGGGTGTCACTTCTCTTAATCCCCAGCTAGATCTTAAGAGTGGTTAAGACGTGACCCCCATTTGAATAGTATTAAGGAAAATGCATTTTACATAAAGTGTACATTTCTACTGTTTAATTCTAATTAAGTAAATAGCGAATACTATCTGAATGATTTTATACAAAACAAGAGACTAATGTTGTAGCTGTCATGTCTGTGAATTACAACACTTGCATAAGTTTTATGTTTAAGTTACAGTTGTAGCACAATTCAATGATTTAACAATTGCTGATGGCAGATTGTTGCCATTTGCTACAAAAACACTGAGCAGCACCAGGCCCAGAACTAACTTCTGAGGTACCTCATGGGTTACCTGCTCCTCAGATCATACCTAAATCAGGGTCATACCCATATACCTTTTAACCTTTCCTCCAGCATTCTCTCTGCTGCAGAGTTAAAATTATTGGCAATCTCCAAACAGGAAATATTCCCCAGATTTGCCATCCTCCTTAATGATAACCCAGTTGTAATTTTTTATCAACTGCTTTATGTCATGATACAATGTTTTCATATAACTTATGGGCTACTGATTTGGGTGTGGGGGGTGGGCTGTAGAAAAATGGTGGACACCTCCTCTTTTCTCTGCAAACTTCACACTTCCTCTGCCGTTAATGAGTGACGAGCTGTACACGAACACACTTCCCATGAGCTTACCAGTTCGACAGTCATTAGATGATAGCACAGTAGGATTTTAACTTACGGTGCTCCTCAATGTCGCCCAAGTCCTCTTCTCTTGCATTGTAGTAGGTGATCCCACGGATAACAGCTGACCTTGGCAGTGGCTTCTTGTCCTGTATTATAATCACAGGCTTCTGATGCAAAGTGTAGTATGAATATTGTTTCAGCTGTGTGCTTGTCTTTGCCTCTACAGAGGGAACTTTCTCTCCAATAAGTTGTTCTTCATATTTTGCCTTCACCAAACAGAATGAGAACAATTAATTATTGCTAAATAAACAACAAAATAAGACAACAAAAGACATCAGTTCAATCTAACAGCTATTCTATTACAGAAATAAAGGAATTTCACCTGAAATGATCGATTGGATAGTAAGCCATTCACCTAAAATGAATTACGTGAAATTATCATTTACAATCCCTCACATGAACTTCAGGAGGAGACTATAGAAAATCATATTTTACAGAATACTTTGCATGCTGTGCACCCCAAAACATTTAAGAAACATGATACTTAGAGTGACAGAAGGGTGAATGAAGTGTGACAGAGACCACTATTTACAAAAGAATTCACACTCAACCAGGACACTGCATGCGTTGGCTGTCTTGGAGGGGGACTGTTGTCACAGATGCTGTGACATATATTCTTTTCTTTTTTCAGACTGTGCCACATACTCATTTACTTTCCCTGGACATCTATAAGGACAGCAGTAGGTCCAGGATGAGTGGCTATCACCTCAGTTTAATGTCTAAGAAGAATGGCAGCACCTTCCTCAGTGCAGCCTCTCACATGGACTCTGCAGCAGATGCCAGTTTTTAAAGTATGGTCTCAGCCCCAATGCAGGACAACAACCTACAACTTTCAGCTTCTCAGATAGATTTGCTACAAACGTTGCTGCACTTAAAGTAAACAGTGAATTTCTAGGACAACTGACCAATTTTTCTATTCATCAAACAGGAGCAGAAACTAAGGAACACCTCAATAAACAAAATGGGGAGATGTAGGCCTTCCAAATAAACTAAAAACAAAGTATGTCTGGAACTATGGGAGATAATGGGACAGACTAGACAAGCAAAGAGAGACAGAATGAAGAGATTAAGAGTATGTTAGACAAGTGATACAGAAAGGCATCAGTCCTCACAGAGTAGATTAATGTGATAAAAAAGATGGTTAGCCCAAAGGTGACATCTCTGATATGACATATCCCTAGGGCTGGAAAACAAAAGCTTGTGATAGGTTCAGCTGGGAAGTGCATGTATCTAGAACAGAAAGAGGAAAGCTATAATTAAGGACAGAAGGTTGGACAGGGAGCACTAAACTCTGAGAGAGAGATATATGGAAGGCAAGAACAGAGAACTTGAGAAAGGCATGAAGCAAGACAGAAGGACCCAAGTTATACAAAATGGATGGCAGAGAAGAATTAACTGTAGATCAAAGTCTAGAGAGGATGGGAATGAAAGTGGGTCTGTGTATTAGAATGACTTAAAGGAAACATCTGGGAAAGACGTGAGAGCTGGTCCAAAGTACGAGTGAGAAAAGGAAACAGAATGAGAATTCTAAATTACACCCTCAGAGTGAATGAAAATGTAGAATTAGAACTGAAAAGGATGGAAGGCTGGGAGTAAAGATGAAAACAAGAAGCAGGAGACAGGTGGATGAAGATGAGGGTTGTAAAGAAAAAACAGCAATAATGATGTTGATAGAGACAGGAAGAAAAATCCAAGGGGGAACTGTAAACTCACATGAACATAGAAGAATCACAATTAAGAAATGACAGAAAGAAGGGGAAAGTCAGAGGAAAAATGATATACACAGATACTGGTTCAAAGCATAGAAACACATAAAATAAACATAAAAATATACATCAAAAAGAAGAAAAGAGAAAAGGAAACAGAGATCGCAAAAACTAGGGGAAGAGGGTCCTACAGAGGGCACCAAGAAAGTCAAACTCATAAGGGAGAGAGAAAGAGGAAAGGACCTTTAGGGGACTAAATAAGCAATTTTTGTTAAGGTAAGCACATTGCTAATTATGGAATTGCTTCATATCTGGAGCTACTGCTGTGTCCCTGGATGAACCTGTTAATTTAGTTAGCACATTGTTTGCACACATTTCTATTTCTCTCCAATTACCATAAACACTGTTCAAATCTATCAGTATGCAAACTATTTTATTCTTTACTTCTGCAATGATTACAGATATTTGGGTTTAATTTAAAACTTTTATGTCAAATTTTATAGTACAAACACTGATAGACACTTGCTAAAAAAATACAGTCTCACATCAAAAACAGACATAGCATTAATAATAAATCTCTCTGCCCCTGAAACTCACATACATTGAAACAGCATTGAAACCCACATTCAAAGAAAATGCATCTGACCAGTGCTGGATAAAGTTTACCTTTGGCCTGTTTTCAAACCAGAGGCCCCCCCTTATGTATGCATACATGTATGTGCTCCTTGATTCATCTTCCTGACTGTATTAAATTATATTCCTTTTAAAATACAGCACCATTTGTTGGAGTATATTTTGAACATGACAAAACTTCCCATTTCAGAAAATTTCAGCCAAAAAAGGCCACTCAGAACTCCTGGTATTACAATCCATCAATATCAGTCAATATGCACAATCGCTGCAGAAGTAAAGTCATCTGAATAATTCCACATTATAGAGATATGTAACTAATGAAGAGGTTGCAGCTAGCAAACAACTTTATATTTCAGTATTTCATCTACAAATTCAGTGCCCACTAGCCTAGAAGAATAAATTGCCTTTTGTTACATTGAAAAACAATTGGTAAGCTGGTAATATTGCAATAGGGAATGGGTGGCAAACTGACAACAGGTTCATAGTTACTAGGTATTTCATCCAAAGGAAGACATACTCAGGTCTGCAGCACCCCACCACCCTTAAAGTATCTGCAATCCATCTACATGCTGAAGGAGGAGAACTCACAGCCTTCTGCATAAAAAACAAGTATGCTACCTCTTGTGCTATGACCATTTGTTGAACAAAACCAGTTGCACATTGAAAACAGACTTAGCATGAGCAGCAGTAGACTTCTCTTACCTTGAAGCTCATAATTCCTTAAAAAGGCACTGAAGCTCACTTTTTCAGTAGTACACACACAAAATGTAGTTCTAGCCCCCACCTACTGTAGTAAGAGCACACACGTGCACACACACACACACACACACACACACACACACACACACACACACACACACACACACACACACACACACACACACACACACCTCTTAATTCATTTCTAGTCCCCATGTAGCAGCGGTGGCAAGTGTTGTATTTAAATTGTGTGCACGGAATCGTGGAATAGTAGTAAACAGTAAGCGGTGGGTGCATCAACACATGCAGGGATGCACATAAGCAATGACATTCTTAACCACCTTAAAGGATCTGGTTTACTTTAAGCTTTTCACATTTAAAATGCGAAAAGCTTTTTAGAAGGCTGCACACTCTTACTGTTTCAACTTGGGGTGGACTGCACTCTTTGCCCCCATTTTAGTATGCCTCTGCTCCCCCTTTGTCAGGGGGCACTGCCTAGTCTGCATCCTGGGCCAGGTGTTGTTGATTTTGTAGTGGACGCTGAGGTTTTTGGCACAAGTGTTAGACAGATTAGTGGCCCTACATAGGTAGAGGAAGTTGTAAATGTAGAGACGTTTAGTATTTGAAAGGCTGAACAGAAACCACAACTCAGGAGTATATACAAGACATATACAAGACACAATAGAGGGATACGGCTTTTAGTTTTTTTGGGTAGCTTAGATATTTTGCATTAACCAAGTAAGTGAGCTAGCCCTCAAACCTTTTTCAGACATGAATATGGTCACAAAGGAAAAGGTAAATACATCATGATCTTCATCATCATCATCGTCATCATCATCATCGTCATCGTTGTTGTCATCACCATTATCACCATCATCACCGTCATTGTCATCATCTTCATCATCACCATCATCATCATCATCATTATCGTCGTCATCATTGTCATTATCCTAATCATCACTATCATTGTCATCATTATCACTACCATCATCATCATTATCACCATCACCATCATCATCATCACCATCACCATCATCACCATCACTGTCATGTCATCATCCTCATCATCACTATCACCATCATTGTCATCATTCTTATCATCACCGTCATCATTATTATCACCATCATCATCACTATCATCACCATCATCCTCATCATCACCATCATTGTCATCATCATCATCACCATCATTATCACCATCATCACCATCATCACCGTCATTATCATCACCATCTCCATCACCATCATGTCATCATCCTCATCATCACCATCACCATCATTGTCATCATTCGTATCATCACCATCGTCATCATCACCTTCATCATCATCACCATCATCATTATCACCATCACCATCGTCATCATTATCATCATTATCACCATCATCACCATCATCATCACCATCATCTCCATCATCATCATCACCATCACCATCATTATCACCATCATCACCATCATCATCATCACCATCACCATCACCATCATGTCATCAACCTCATCATTACCATCATTGTCATTGTCATCATTCTTATCACCATCGTCATCATCACATTCATCATTATTATCACCATCATCACCATCATCATCATCACCATCACTATCATTGTCATCATCATCAAGCCTCTCAGTCTAGCCATCCATGTAGAATATTTTTAGACAGAAGGAAAAACACACAGGCACAGGGAGACTATACAAAACTCCAGAGAGACAGTGACTGGAAGTTAGCAATGAACTCCAAATCCTGGAGCCACGAGGCAAAGTCTACAAATTTTGACAGTGACTGCATACTTTGTGTACATTGCTAAACTACATCAGTGCAATAGTCCTTCACTTGTAACACCCCATTACTATGCCTTCTCATTTCAGTCTTAATCCGCATATATTTTAAAATCCCAGGGTCATCAACAATGAAGCCAAATAGAATGTTGTTGTGTCTTTCGGCTTTTCCCGGTTAGGGGTCGCCACAGCGGAACTCCGGTCCGCTAATGATCGGCAGCAGATTTTTACGTGCCGAGTTGCCGGCCCTGACGCACAACCTTCAACGAAGGTACGCCCATTCACGCATGTCTCCACACAGAAGACGCTCTAACTGAGAATTGAATGAGACAACATCTTACTGTGAGGTGGCAATGCTACCGCAGCACCACCACCGCAGTACCACCACCACCACCACAGTACATATACATATATATGTATCTATGCATACATATATATACATACACACATATATATACACATACACACACATATATATATATATATATATATATATACATGTATATATTATATATATATGTATATATATATATATATATATATATATATATATATATATACACAAACATGTACACATGTATGTATATACATATATGCATGTATGTATCTACATATATATATATATATATATATATATATATATATATATATATATATATATATATATATATATATATATATATATATATATGTGTGTGTGTGTGTGTGTGTATATACGTATGTATACATATACATATACACACACACACACACATATATATATATATATATATATATATATATATATATATATGTACATATACACACATATACATATATATATATATGTATGTATACATACACACATATACATATACGCATACATACATACATATACACATATGTATATACGTATGTACATATATATATACACACACACACACACACACACATATGTATATATGTATGTGTATACATATACATATATACATACGCATATATGTACTCATATATATATATATATATATATAGAATAAGTATCAAAATCCTCACATTTTGTCTCCTGTTTACATGTCTCAAGTGGATAAAACATGCACATGCCTCATTTTCTGTCTTTGTACTAAAATTTCAATGTGGCTTTATACATAAAACTTGTAAAATAATGCCGAATGTTATTTGGATGCATGTGAATTTAGCATGCTGTAATACTTATAAAGTGTACTTAACAAGGTGATCATCTGTTAAATTATATACTCCACTTTTATTGTTACCTAGTACTAACTTCCTATGCAAATTTATATAACGTGCACGTTTTCATTTTGGACCTCTGCTGAAAAGGGACTTTGCCCAGTTGGACTGTACTAGTAATCAAAGGCATATAGATAGATAAATAAATAAATAAATAAACAACAGGTTCATAAACTAGCGCATTCTCTCCCTTCAAAATAAACTCCCGCTGTATGACGAAACAGTGACACCCTACATCTACCTTCAGGTTCAGACACGTTGACTGTAGGGGAGAGCATATATTCTTCATAAAGTAAGTGGAAATAATAAGTAATATAGTCCAAACACAGTTACTCAATGGCCCTTCATTTGTGCTTAGTGTGAACCTACAAATCTAGAAAGTTTTATTCTTCATGGGATTAGTTGGTGGAAGCACATTTTGAGTACGTCCCTGCATGGAAGTGTTTTATTTGGGTCTATATTATATCATCGAATGCTTAAAAAAGTGAACGATGAATAATCGACCCCATGTAAGCGAAAGCTTACAATCTCGAAAGCTCAGAACAGCGATTATCGCTGTTCCAAAAAAAAAAAAAAAAGAAAGAAAAAAATTTGAAACAATATATAAAGTGGGGAGGCTTTGCTCCCCACATCTCCAGATGTGGGGGGCTGTGCCCCCTACACTCCCCTGCTTAAATATACCAACTCTGAGATCGCACTACAGTGCCAAAAACAGCAAAATAACGGAAACGGCCAAACAAATTCTTTCCCTGGGAAAGAATTCGCTTAAAAGATGCTTCGCAATTTTGCCTTTTTGTTGTTTTAAGTTCGACCAAGACGCATTCGATAGAGTGCATCTTCGGTAATCTAATAGGAACCCGTTTTATTCTTCATGGGATTAGTTGGTGGAAGCACATTTTGAGTACGTCCCTAAATGAAAGTGTTTTATTCTTCATGGGATTAGTTGGTGAAACACATTTTGAGTACGTCCCTGCATGAAGTGTTTTATTCTTCATGGGATTATTTGGTGGGAGTACATTTTGAGTACATCCCTGCATGAAGTGTTTTACTCTTCATGGGGTAAGTTGGTGGGAGTACATTTTGAGTACGTCCCTGCATAGAAGTGTTTTATTCTTCAATGGATTCGTTGGTGAAACACATTTTGAGTACATCCCTGCATGAAGTGTTTTACTCTTCATGGGGTAAGTTGGTGGGAGTACATTTTGAGTACGTCCCTGCATGGAAGTGTTTTATTCTTCAATGGATTAGTTGGTGAAACACATTTTGAGTACATCCCTGCATGAAGTGTTTTACTCTTCATGGGGTAAGTTGGTGGGAGTACATTTTGAGTACGTCTCTGCATAGAAGTGTTTTATTCTTCAATGGATTAGTTGGTGAAACACATTTTGAGTACATCCCTGCATGAAGTGTTTTACTCTTCATGGGGTAAGTTGGTGGGAGTACATTTTGAGTATGTCCCTGCATGGTAGTGTTTTATTCTTCAATGGATTAGTTGGTGAAACACATTTTGAGTACATCCCTGCATGAAGTGTTTTACTCTTCATGGGGTAAGTTGGTGGGAGTACATTTTGAGTACGTCCCTGCATGAAGTGTTTTACTCTTCATGGGGTAAGTTGGTGGGAGTACATTTTGAGTACGTCCCTGCATGGAAGTGTTTTATTCGTCAATGGATTAGTTGGTGAAACACATTTTGAGTACGTCCCTAAATGAAAGTGTTTTATTCTTCATGGGATTAGTTGGTGAAACACAATTTGAGTACGTCCCTGCATGAAGTGTTTTATTCTTCATGGGATTATTTGGTGGGAGTACATTTTGAGTACGTCCCTGCATAGAAGTGTTTTATTCTTCAATGGATTAGTTGGTGAAACACATTTTGAGTACATCCCTGCATGAAGTGTTTTACTCTTCATGGGGTAAGTTGGTGGGAGTACATTTTGAGTACGTCCCTGCATGGAAGTGTTTTATTCTTCATGGGATTAGTTGGTGGAAGCACATTTTGAGCACGTCCCTACATGGAAGGGAGACATTGCAGTGGGAGAAATGTCAATTCCATTAAACTGCAGCTACCTCTGAGCTGAGGCAATATTTAGAGATAAAGGGGGTACAGCCTCTGCTCTGGATCTATTTGGACCAAAACCCTCACAATAATTATTTTAGCATTTTCTGGTTATGTTTTTTATTTATTTATTTATTTATTTTTGTCCACTTGATGGTTTGTATGTATGTTTGTTTTTGAAGTGGTCAATATGTGACATCAAATATGTCTCAGGAAATACAATATTCAAGGTCGCCCTTCAGATGTGATGTTAAACTAAGGCTCCATCTCCTTCAGTTGGTGGTTAATCAGGAGGATGTAAAAGATCCCACTCCCTGTGCTGAACAGAGTACAGAAACTTCCCAGATACCCTGGCCAAATTTCCCCTTGTAGTACAAACGCCAGCTCGTGTCTCTCCTGAAAAGAGGCCATTAGCCTAATGGGACTAACCTGATCAACAAAGGATAAATAAAATTATAAAAAAAAAAATTAAATGATGAGCTCAGAAAATATCCAAGTACTTTTGATCACTTTGGGCCGGATTCATGAATGCCAACAATAAATGTATACTATCTGTATTCAAGAACATCCCTACCACATTTTTGTGCTATCTATTCACTCAGAAAGAATACACTAAATGTGGAAGCAGTCTACACTTTATGGCTACTTTATGAATCACTCAATATTTAAGGCTGCAAGAAATTCAGTATGAAAACTAAAATTAGGAGGAAGAAGGTGGAAGTTATAATTGTGTTGTCTATGCACTCAGAATGGTGTACACTTAGTGGAGGCATTGATGAAGCTGGCTGGAATTTATTTCTTCTAATAAAACAGAAGAGAAACAAAGTGCTTTCTTTAGAAATGTAAAAGGCTCATTAAAAAATAATTCAGAATACCAGTTCTGGGGACATGTGGTGAGGGGAACAATGAAAGGTGGCTAATATTTTAGTACTAAGTTAGTTGGGATAAGTGTACCATCCTGTACCTTTTGGGTTACAGTCGTTTTTTGAACTTTGCTCATTTTTGGCATGAACATCAAAACTTTAACTATCTGTTTCCCCTTTAGAGAGTGCAAACAGGCTGTCGACAACACAGCCATGACATCCGAGGACCCACATGTACATGTGGCCTAGTGGTGCATTGCTCTGACTCTATTTATATAGAAGATGTGTATGTCAGGTCTTCATCTGTATACACTGTTTAGGATCTTAGCAGGCTGCTACCTTAACATCCACTAACCAACGCAACATCCAGAAATAAATGTGGTGTATGCAATCAAGGCACTACCACACCTGCCTGGTAACACAGTTTTCTCTATCAGTCCATGCATGAAGAGATTCGACACAAAACAAAGGTGTAAGTCATGACGAGAGATTAAAGAAAAAACAAGTACTGCTCATTCATCTAAAAACTCTGTCTAGTTACTCTGTGCTCTAAGGAAGGCAGTCATCACAACTTCATAAAGCATAAAAACAGGAAAAAACTACTAATAGCAACAAACACAACCGTGTAAACCTGTGAAAATAAGGCTAGAAAGAACAGAAATAGAGCGCTAAATTCAAATTCAGAAGTAGTGAGTACAAAAGCAAGTAAAGACGGGTCAGCAATCAAAAGGGGGTTCAGTGTCACTAAGCCACAGACCCCTGGCAATGGCCCAGACTGACTTGGACCCGTTAGCAGTACTGGTGCTGGAGAAGACATCTAGGATTGGGGGTGAATGAAGGGGCAGAGCCTGTTCTCCACAATCAGGGTGGAAGGGGAGGGGTGCATGCTAAGGAACTTGCTGGCCATTCGAGTTCCTCTGTGGGACTGGAGAACATGTAGTGGAATTTACTCCAAAGGGGGCACATCTGCATCCTTATGTCATTTGCAGAAGTTAGTAACAATCCTGTGCAATGCCTACTGCATGCCCAAACCCAAGGGTAGTAATTGACCGTGGTCAAGGAGAATACAGGGCTAAAATACAACCCCCCCAAACTCCTTTATGGATGATAGCATCACTCCCGCTGCTCACTTCGATGAGTCATAGGGTTCTCACCTTCTGGAAAATAAATGGGTCAGTGGTAGCTAGAGAGAGATTTGATGGTCAACTCTGAGGGCCAGGATCAACAAACAAACAAACAAACAAACAAACAAACAAACAAACAAACAAACAAACAAACAAACAAACAAACAAACAAACACCTAAAATAAAATGCAGGGAGCAAAAATCATAATTTAAAATAGGGAGAGGTTCAACTTAAATTACTAGAAATAAGACAGAAGTGCAACCCATCAATGGAATGACCAGTGAGGCTAAAGCTGTGAAATCAAATTGCTAAAATATCTGATTGGGATGCAGATGTTATCCAGTACTTCCAAGTTTCTTTACTGCCTATGAAAAAAGTGAATATGGCTGTAATAGACCAAACATGAGTACTGTCCCAGTGAGTTGCATATGGCAATGTACTGGCTATTTTGATAGGCATCCCCCGTAATATCAATGTGACATTAATGACACTGACAATAAAATGCCAGTACTAGGCATATTGTGAGATATTGGGCCACAATCCTATAACATTGAAGAACCACCTATAACACCCCCTTCTCCAGCAGACAGTGGACTAAAGAAACCGTTAGTAATTTTTACATCAACTGCCACATCAGTGGCATATAGGAATACAATTCTAACTTCTGCCCAACTGACGTGGGTTTGATTAGCAGCTTGAGTGACTGATAGAGCAGCAGGGAAGGGATTGGCACACCCCTCCAAGGTGAGAGGGCACTCGTTCATTTGTTCACTAAGATGAAGTGTGATATAAAGAGGGGAGATGCCCTCGGGCATAATCAATGAGTATGGGGGTGAGGAAAGGGAGTAGGTAGGTTATACATAAAAAAAAATCCCCCCATGGACAAGAGAGATAAGCCAAGTCCCCAGAACACCCTTGGAATCTATGACTGGCCCCAGAAAAAATGGAGTAATTCCGGGGGGGTGGAAAGTAGTTGGTAGACCTGGTGTGGATATTGGGTACTGGGGCCAGGCCAGTAGAGATGAGGTCCAAGGGGACTGAAAAAAATATTTTTTCCATTGTGTGCAATTTTTGGGGAAGGTGGAAACAATAGGGAACTGTACTTAATAGACATAATGATGTGAATTCTATGCTCATGTGGTAGAAAACAGGGCACAGTGAGAATCTGGAAATACTGGGTGGCAGGATACATATGCCTCCTGCATGAAAGTTTTAGGAGCAGAGTTCATTTTTGTGTCATGATGGATTGCAAACTTGAGGAATTTGAGACTACGGGAACTGATCACCTGATCTTAGGACTACCATTAGAATGACAAATGTCTCGATAAGTAAAAGCAAGCTTCAGAGTATAGAGCATTATTTTCTGATCACTGTCTGGGAGCTGAAGACTCACTGGGAAGCATATGGAAGGCACCATTCTAAAATAAAAAATAGCATAATTTATGCCTGTCAAAGTTTTTCTCTTTGGTTTTCATCAAGCAGAATTTTTATAGGGTGCTAACAAACACAGACCCCTTTCAAAATTCCTGAGGAAAAGGATCCTTAATATTGCAAAGACCAGTTGTCTGCCTTTTTGACTGAGTTAGTGTCATGGTTTCATTGTCCAGTGTACTATGTCAGTTATGGCAAGAAATCCTTTGCAAAAGTTCAAAATGTAGGGTTGTTTAGATTCTTAGAATTCCATTGGCTTTTGTCCCATTCCCCTTCATTCAGAGTCAAAAGAAAAAGGCATAAACTGTGGTTCATTGAATGGTTTTCAAGGTCATCAGCTTCCTTTGCTTAAGCGTTTAATCTGATGAAGTCTGCCAACATACTTTTTTGTTGCACTGATGCAGTTGCTAGCATTTGGCCACAGTCCAAGAATACTGACTTTGCTGAATAGGCTACAATATCTTTGCAGACTTGATAAAACTCTGCAAACACACTAAACACTTCATTTTCCAAATCATTCAGGCTGTTGAGGGTTTTCATTCATGTCAGGAATCTGCGATCACAAGGTGATCACCACCTGCTGCCACCCTAGTCAAATCACAAAGAAAATGAGGATAAATTATAAACGGCAAGGTGATGAAGTGCCCATCTTCTGTTAGCGAAACCTACCAACTGCCAACTATAATTGTCATCCTCTACCTAAAGTTGCGGGGCACTGGGACTGATTATATCGTCTTCAGCTGTGGGGCTCCCTCCATGGGATTATAGAAGGCTTTCCCCCCACCCATTGAAAATAACTTCCAGCCACGTTTGCCTTTGACTATCATTTTATTTTTTGGCTAATACCACAATTTAGATACTTTTTTGTGACCCGTTAACCCAGACTTGCTATTACAACCAGTGGTGTATTTGTACATCCTGTGACTAATCAGTGATTGATGTGTCTCTGTCATATGCAGACTATAACACTTGTTGTTTAATTGATTGGCTGCATGCACCATGAGTCTGGCTTTATGTGTCTGCATGTAATCCAGAATATGGATTAAAAGTCAGAAGACTGTACCATCTAAACAACATGAAAATCATTCCACTTGCATATCATATAAACGTCAAATAATGAATGATGCAAATCATATTTTTTGTATTGTTTTAGTTCATAGTTTAAATTTTATCAAGTGCATTAAGACAGGTCCTGATATAAATATCTTTCTTGATTATGAAGGGATATTGTTGATGGGTCCTATTTAAAGACAGACTGCATTCAATGTTTGAACGAATCTGTATCAACTGAAGCAGAGGCTTTTAAGACATCACTGCTGTTCATGTTTGTGATTAACTGATTTACTTTGTTTAACAAGGATCTGTGTTTTCTTTATGTTACAGATATTTTGACAAAATGCTTTAACAGCATGGAATGTAATATACTAACTCAGTTTTGACACTTTTACCAGTTTGTTGACTATTGCCATTAACATGCTATTTTGAGTGACAGATGTTTATTTCTGCATACTGTCCTTGTGCAGTGCAATGCAGACTTACATAGTGTATACAAGACTTATATGTTGTGTAACAGACTTGCATGATGTGTATCAGATTTACATGGTTTGGTATAACTTATACATTGTGTACAGATTTTTATGTTGGATACCTGATTAACACAGTGTGTGTTAAACTTACGTGGTGTAAAAGAGGCTTACATGCTGTGTAACCAGACATATGTAGTATACACCAGATGTATGTAGTAAACACCAGACTTATGTAGTGTACACCAGACAAGTGTAGTATACACCAGATGTATGTAGTAAACACCAGACTTATGTAGTGTACACCAGACGTATGTAGTGTACACCAGACCTATGTTACTTACACCAGACATATGTAGTATACACCAGATGTATGTAGTAAACACCAGACTTATGTAGTGTACACCAGACAAGTGTAGTATACACTAGACATGTGTATTATACACCAGACTTATGTACTGTACCTTCCTCAAAGTGTACTACTGTTCTATTTAGTGTATCCTACAACTATAAATTATCTCTACTTGACTCCCAAGTAGACTATTCTCTATCCGTATAGCTAAGCACTTGCTCCTACAGTACTTATCACCTCGATACAGCACTCTTGTTATAGAAAGTACCCCAAAAAAAGCAAACCCCATTTCTCGGTCACCCACATCCCCCAAAACCTTTTTTTTAAGTTTTTCTGTCTATTCCTTCTAGCATGTCGAGGGATCAGTTGCTAGTGTCCTCTCCTGCTCAGCTGGTGAACCTGGGATTATTGAGACAATGTTACAATTGCCTCATGTACACAGACAACCCTCTCCTCCTCCCACAAAACACAAATACATGCGAGAGATGCAACTATATGGCCAAACTGGAGGCTGAGCTCTCTCAACATAGGACTGGCAAGACCAGACAGGAGGAGAAGGTAACCACACACACTATAGACCCAGTCTCACATAATACCATCACAACCTCAAATCATACACATAAACACACAAAGACATACTCGGAGGCTCTGATCAAAAATCTACCAAAACAGCAGAGGCCACCAAAGCAGACACCCAAACAACCACCACCTCAGAACACAACACCTGCAACACATAGACCACACAGTCAGAGTGTCAAGCAGTCACAGCCCTTAAGGCCAAACACTATGCCAGCCACACTAGTCATTGGTGACTCCATAGTCAGACACACTGATGTCCCGCTCACCAGACTGAGTAAGGAGAAGGTCACAGTAAGCTGCCTGTCGGGTGCTAGAATCCGCCACATAACGCATGCACTCAGGTCTCTCAACAGCAGGTACAAGTACGACTCAGTCATTGTCCACGCTGGTGTAAACGACCTGAGACATACCTCCCTGGACTACATGAAAAGAGACATAGAGGAGCTCTCTGATTATGTAGCCCAGGCAGGTATGACCCTGACCTTGAGCAGTATCCTACCTTCACCAAGAATGATGCCACAATACAGAGATAAGATGATCAGCTTTAACAATTGGCTTAAACTCTGGTGTCATTCAAAGGGGATCCAATGTCTGTCTGCCTGGGATGACATGCTGGACAAGCCACGCTGCTTCGCAAGGGACGGCTTGCACTTGTCACCCCTGGGATTCCGGATTTTGGCAAAGGCTCTTGCCACCCCCATAGTGCCGTTTTTAGGCAAGGCTCAAATTCTAAACCTACCACCCTAGAACAAAACAAAGAAAAAAAACTAAGGGTAATGCTGCTCAATGCCAGAAGTCTCAACCTCAAGATGCACGCACTCGAGGCCCTTCTCAGTATGGAGAACATCGATGTCTGTGCTGTGACAGAAACCTGGTTCAAGGCTCCTGAGAGCACCCCAGCACTATCAGGTTTTACCTCATATGATGCGTTCCGGCTCCAAAACCCAGACAATACCAAGAAAGGAGGAGGGGTATCCATATTCATCAAGGACACCCACACCTCAAGATTGGTGGCATCGCACGATGCATCGGAAACCATCCAGGTGCAATTAACCATAGGCAAGACTGCTCTGCAAATTGTAGCATGTTACAGGCCACCCTCGCAAACTCAGGAACCTCATATGGCCTTTCTGAAAACACTGGCGGGGATAAATGTATCTCTGAACACCATCATACTAGGTGACTTCAACTACCCTAATATAGACTGGGAACACTACTCAAGCCCAAACACTCTAGCCCAAAAGTTTCTGGAATTCATAAACTCAAATGCCATGGAACAACTAGTCACCATGCCCACAAGAGGAGAGAACATACTTGATCTCATCATCACGAACATGGGAGCACAATGTTCAACGCCAGAAGTATACCCCTCACTGGTGAGATCTGATCACAAACTAATCTCGCTGGAGGTCCTCATCCCCCCACCGAAATGAAAAGACCACAGTAAAGAACTTCTCGAAGCCGACTTCACACTTCTAAAGACTAGTGTGGTCTCCTTTAAGGCCCCTGAGCGTGGTTAACATTACTCAAACCGCTGAATCACTTACAAATGCCTTCTACCAGCACCTGCAGGGCTGCATGGATCAGGCAATCCCAAGCAAAACAAAGACTCTTTGTACCAAAGGCAAGCGTCTAGTCTGGTGGACCCCAGCCATAAACAAACTCTACAACAAAAGGAGAAAGCTACTACAAGATAGAGCAAAATCCTTAAAAGGTAAGACACCGCTGATCACTATAAGTAAAAAGCTAAGAGCTCTAATAAAATCATCCAAATCTAATTTTGAGAAAAAAATAGCTAAGGACTCTAAAGACAACCATAAGGCATTCTTTAGCTATGTCAGAAACCTAGGAGGAAACTCCCAGATATGCTCAGAATTAGTTCAAAATGATGTGAAGATTACTGATCCTACAGACATTGCCAACATACTGTCTGACAGGTTCAGTGCAAACTTCTCCCCACCCTCCCCGCCTAAAGAAGAGATATCTATACCAAATGATTGTAGCCCCCCAAATATCTCTAACGCTCAGGTGAGAACTGCTCTCTCCAAGGCAAAGAACACAGCATCCATGGGACCTGATGGTGTCCCCGGCTGTGTGCTCCATGAACTCAACGAGGAATTAAACCCACAGTTAGGACAGCTGTTTAATCTTAGTCTCACCTCCGGATACGTACCCAGGGAGTGGCGCACAGCGACTGTGGTCCCACTCCACAAAGGCGGTGCCTCCACCGACCCTGGAAATTACCGTCCCATTAGCTTGACAAGCCTGATCTGCAAAGCCATGGAAAGGATCATAATGGATCTCATAAATAAAGACATAGGGAATTTGCAGACTTTGGATCCAACCCAGTTTGGCTTTGTCAAAGGCAGATCATGCCTTTTAAACTAGGTTGACATTTTCGAAACAGTCACCAAGGCCATTGATGAGGGAAAGGCAGTCCATACAGCCTACCTAGACCTGGCGAAGGCTTTCGATACAATACCCCACTCGGGTATCATTGAAAAACTCATCAACTTAAATGTAAACCCATACATTACAAGATGGGTTGCAAACTGGCTGAGTGACAGAACCCACAGGGTCAGAGTTGCTGGCGCCATGTCAGACTCTAAGCCTGTCACAAGTGGTGTCCCACAGGGCTCAGTCCTGGGCCCACTCTTGTTTGGCATCTACTTTTCTGAAGTACAAGCAAACACAGGAGGGTTATGGCTGACAAAGTTTGCAGATGACTGCAAACTGGGCCGTGGTTGAGAACACATCCGACACAGATATCCTTCAGAAGGGTCTCACAGAAATGGATAACTGGTGCCAGAGCCATGGTCTCAAGTTAAATGCCAAGAAATGCATAGTCATACCCTTTGGGAAAAATAAGGTTACACCTAGCTACCATATAGGTGGCAATCCCCTGAACACAGAAGAAGTTATTAGGGACCTGGGAACCCAGGTTGACAGTAGCCTTTCATTCGACACTCATATTGCTAAAATAGTTAGGAAGACCTTCTACATTGCCCACCTTATCATGAAGGGATTCACATCTAGATCAAGGGAAGTCATAGTCTCCCTATACTCATCACTCATCAGACCAATGATCGAGTACAATGCCCCATTCAGAATGTATCTGACCTGACACTTGCAGCAGCTGGAGAGGCCACAAAAGTTCCTCACCAAAAGGATAAAGGGTCTCAAAAATCTGTCTTATGCTGCCCGACTGAAAGAACTCCAGTTATATTCAGTTGCGTGCAGCTTGCTCAGAGGTGACCTATGCCTGACATACAAGGCCATGTCAAACCCAGATTTGATGAATATGCTTCATCTCAAAAAATCTAGATCCCTCAGAGCCACAAGGGCGGGTGACTTAAACCTCGACACGGTTATTAATAGGATGTGCTGGAGGGATAGATTCATCACCCAAAGACTCCCTATGCTGTGGAACAAAATCCCGGTTTATGTGAGACAGAGCACCTCGCTGGCCTTGTTCAAGAGGAATCTTGACCAATGGATGGGAGATCGCAGATACACCCCAGGGGTTACCTCAGTGTCACTGCTCGACAGAGGCACAGCTAAATAATGGGCATAGTTTCTCCAAACTAAGGGGTGGCGTAAGCCACAAAACTATGGGTTAGGCTTATAAATGCCCTCGGGCAGATAGCCTAGTATGAACCTATGAACCTATGAACCTATGAACCAGACGTATGTAGTGTACACCAGACCTATGTTACGTACACCAGACATATGTAGTATACACCAGACGTATGTAGTATACACCAGACTTATGTAGTGTACACCAGACCTATGTTGTGTACACCAGATGTATGTAGTGTACACCAGATGTATGTAGTATACACCAGGCATATGTAGTATACACCAGACTTATGTAGTGTACACCAAACATGTGTAGTATACACCAGACATGTGTAGTGTACACCAGACCTATGTTGTGTACACCAGACGTATGTTGTGTACACCAGACCTGTGTAATATACACCAGACTTATGTAGTGTACACCAAACATGTGTAGTATACACCAGATATGTGTAGTGTACACCAGACCTATGTTGTGTACACCAGACATATGTTCTGTACACCAGATGTATGTAGTGTACACCAGACCTATGTAGTGTACACCAGACTTATCAGTGTCTATCAGATTTGCATGGTGTGTACCAGATTTATATACTGCGTTCCAGACTTACACCTTGTTGCACCAGACTTCCATGGTTACACAGTGTGTACCAGATGTATGCAGTATGTGACAGATTTATACAGTAGGTACCAGATTATATGCCATGTAACAGAGTTAAACATTGTGTAACACACACATATATAGTATGTACCAGATTTACATAGGATCATAGGAGATTACTAGGCTATTGACCCACAGGTCATTTCAAGCCTAGCCATTTCATCTAAATGTAATACCATAGAAATGTTAGTAATACCCAAAATTGCATTGAGTTATGACTGCCCATGTCCAGGAGGGTTGTGGGTGCTATTCCCACTAAGAATGTATGGTGCTCCATCCACTCGTCCAGGTTCCTTTTGAACAGTGTTATAGAGGTGCTCTGTTTCACATGAATATGTAGCCTATTCCAAACATGCGGCAGTCACTGGGAGATAAATCTGTCCCTCCAGCATGAATTACACAGTAGATACCACATGTCATGCTATGAAACTAATTTACACAGTGTCTACTAGATGTTTTCAGTATGTACCAGATTTACACTGTGTGTACCAGAATTATACAGTGTGTACTAGACTCATACAGTGTGTACTGGGTTTAAACAGGAGGCAACAGATTATATGCTATGTACCAGAGGTACATAGTTTGTACTAGATGCATACAGTATGTACCAGATTTACACAGTGTGTAGAAGAATTATGCAGTGCATACTAGACTCATACAGTGTGTACTAGACTTACACTGTGTATCAGAATTATGTATGTAACAGAATTACACAATGTACACTAGATCTTTACTGTGTGTACCCAATTTACACAAGTAGGTACCAGATTAGATGGTATTTACAGAGTTACAGTGTGTACTGGACATATGCAGTATCTACCAGACTTACACAGTGTGTACTACACATATAGAGTATGTACCAGACTTACACAGTGTGTACTACACATATAGAGTATGTACCAGACTTATACAGTGTGTACTACACATATAGAGTATGTACCAGACTTACACAGTGTGTACTACACATATAGAGTATGTACCAGACTTACACAGTGTGTACTACACATATAGAGTATGTACCAGACTTACACAGTGTGTACTACACATATAGAGTATGTACCAGACTTGCACAGTGTGTACTACACATATACAGTATGTACCAGACTTACACAGTGTGTACTACACATATACAGTATGTACCAGACTTACACAGTGTGTACTACACATATACAGTATGTACCAGACTTACACGGTATGTACTAGATGCATACAGTATGTACCAGACTTACACAGTGTGTACTACACATATACAGTATGTACTAGACTTACATGGTGTGTACTAGATGCATACAGTATGTAACAGACTTGCACAGTGTGTACTACACATATACAGTATGTACCAGACTTACACAGTGTGTACTACACATATACAGTATGTACTAGACTTACATGGTGTGTACTAGATGCATACAGTATGTAACAGACTTGCACAGTGTGTACTAGACGGGTTCACTTTATAATTTCGAAATACTGAAATACCGAATTTCAGTATTTCTAAATCATAAAGTCAAAAACTGAAAATAGCGAAAGTGCATAATCGCGAATTCGAATATCTCAAATTCGCGGTTATGGCTTACGGTACGTGATGTGCGGTGTTGGGAGTGTATCGTGTATGGATGTAGGTGCAATTGAAGGTAAGTGAGTGTTTTGTAAGGGTTGTGTGTGGGAGTTTGAGTGTGTCTGAATGTGTGGATGTATGTATATGTCTGATGCTTGTGTGTGTGCGAGGGACTATGAAATGTGTGGGTGTGTGTTTCCTTTTTGTGTCTGTGCAATCTCAGAGTTAGTATATATAAGTAGGGGGGGGGGTGCAGGGGGGGGCTCCCCCCCCTGCTTACATGTAGTGTAGGTTTGTTTGTTTGTGTTTTTGCATTTGTGTGTGTTTTGTTTGTTGTAGTGTGGGTTGGAGGATGTATGTGTTGTGTGGTCTATGGTTTGTATGTGTTCATGACTCTGTGTTTCGCGATTGTGTGCTGTCGGGATTATGGACATTCGACTTTATGATTTTGAAATACTGAAATTTTGTATTTCAGTATTTCGAAATTATAAAGTGAATCTGTACTAGACACATACAGTATGTACTGGAATTACACAGTGTGTACCAGAATTATACAGTGTATACTAGACTCATACAGTGTATCCCAGATTATATGTTATGAAAAGGGTTACACAGTGTGTACTAGATGTATGTAGTATGTACCAGATTTACACACTGTGCACTACACTTATACTGTATGTATCAGAATGATATACTATGTAACAGAGTTACACAGTGTGTACCAGAATTCTATACTATGTGACAGATGTAGAGTGCACCATCCTTGCATGTTGTGTACCAGATTTACACATACTTACACAATCTGCAGCAGTTTTTTGAATTCTACTCTGTATGTTTTAAATTACAGTGTCACTCTGTTTTCTCTGTTAAGGTAGAAGTGTTGACTACTACTTCTAGGTGACAGTTCCTTACATTTTATCAAATATAATGTATCTTTACAGATCTAATGCATGTGTGTTATATTTAAATAATTCTTACAGCAGGATAAAATAACTGTTGATATTTTTATTAGTTTTTGATCTGCATACTGCACACTCTAGGATATTACTGCTTTACCAAATGGCACATAGCAGTTAAGTCTTTAAATGCTCTATCGCCCAGTCCTGGGTTCAAGCTGTATGAAATTTGTATGTTCTCCACATCTGTGTTTTTTTTTCTCGGTAGTTTGGTTGTCTTGAAAACAAAGATTGTTGTTTACTGGTTACTTTAAATCATCCATATATATTGCATTTACCCTTGTGGCCCTGTTTGTGGCAGAAACGACTCAAAGACAGGCCAGTCCAATCAGTACCTGTAAGTACGCAGGAGGTAAGTGGACTCATAATAGGGGCCCTTTTTCAGCCGTGACCTGTTACAATAATCAAACATTACTCATATTAACAAGGCAAAGTCTAGCAAGCTAAACATCAGGTGGTGAAAAGGACACAGTGAACTTGCTATACCTTGTCTTGATTTATAATTTGCAGAATCTTTATTGTATTTATATAAACTGATACTTTGTATACCAAATTGTGTTATAATAATATTATCTCCAAAGTACAGCTGTACCCGGATCATGGCTGAAATTGGTCAATAGACCAGCTCATGTGCCCAATTATCAAACTGCAAAATAAAATAAGATAAAATAAAAGACGGTGTAAATAAAAGCATAAAGGAAGACATGAATGCCTTGTAACTGTACATCAATAGCAACCTGGTATTATAAAACAAGAGTATAAAAAGTACACTGATATATTTAACCATGCAACACAAAGGAAAACAGGAGGATGAGAACACTGGGGAGGATACAGACAAAAGGGATACCTATGAAAATGGATGGCATGAGCAGAACGAGGCTGGCAATTCCGGAAGTATGAATAGGAAAAGGGGCAGACAGTTTGGGGCAATCAACAAGTTCAGTGGAGAAAAAGCTGCAGTTATAAAGAAAAACATTAGAGAGTAAGTCTTACAAGATGCCAGTGAGGCAGGCTAGAGTGAGGGAAATTAGGTTACCCACAAAGCATGTTTCAGTAGGGGACTTTACTTAGCTGACGTCACTCTCTCTCTCTCTCTCTCTCTAAAGAAACAGTAGTAGGAAGGCTGGAGATGCTGTGACTGAAGTACTTCCAGGAAGAAGGGGTATAAATGAGAAGGCCCTACAACTAATACTCAGTAGCTGGGGACAATAAGAGTATTCAAACGTGGGGTATTTGAGTGGAGGGATGGTAGGGGGCAGTGAGGGAGGAGCTATAAAAGGAGCACTGACTTACATTCAGAAATCTTGTATCATAATGAAGAGAGAATGAAACACTTCTATGAGTAATGGATAGACAACTGACATCAGTCTGGACTTGAGATACTTTTCTATGGTTAGCCCTGGTTTTGGTTTCATCTGATGATATTTATTTGTGTTTGGCATGTGAAGAAAGGAGAGTAGAGAGTGGTACGAACAGAAAAGAGTGGCAGAGAAGAAAGAGAGAGAAGAGAGAGAAAAGAAGAAGAGAAGAAAGAAAGAGAGGCGAGAGAAGAAAGAGTGGCAGAGAAGAAAGAGAAGCGAGAGAAGAAAGAGAGGCAGAGAAGAAAGAGAGGCGAGAGAAGAAAGAGAGGCAGAGAAGAAAGAGAAGCGAGAGAAGAAAGAGAGGCAGAGAAGAAAGAGAGGCGAGAGAAGAAAGAGAGGCAGAGAAGAAAGAGAGGCAGAGAAGAAAGAGAAGCAAGAGAAGAAAGAGAGGCAGAGAAGAAAGAAAAGCGAGAGAAGAAAGAGGCAGAGAAGAAGAAGAGCATATGGAGTTGTGGTCCGTGTTTGGTTTCTGGCTGGTGGTAGACAGTGGTTCTGTGAAGTTATCTTCTGACTGTTATGGTCAGCATTCTGCTTTTGGTATGTGGTGGTTAAAATGTCGTGAAGCAAGCCATTAACCGATGGATATCAGGGACGAGGGAATTACCTGTTTGCCAATGGATCAGTTCTAACACCTTCTGTCTACCTGCTAAAGGTTGATTTGTACATGGGAAGGGACTTTTATTTCTGCTGCCATGGACTTAAATATTTACAAGAAAGAAGTTATAAAGAACTGAGTTTGTTAGAATTCACAATTTTAGCAAAATGTGTGGCTTTTAATGCCAGGAATGTATGCATACTGTTGCAAAGGTTGTTTATTTAATATTGCAATGCTACTTTTGTGAAAAAGATTTTATTATCAGCTCAGCAAAATTTATTTTGAAGCAAAACTAATATATTTTACAACTGTCTATTACTTGGATTAAAATTATTTCACAAAGTTTAAGTGTTCTTTTTTGTATGTAAAATGCATAGAATTTTTACACATCATAACCTTGAACTTGACAAGATGGCTATGCTCCTGCTTGAATCATGAAGTGAAAAATCTTCTTTAAGAAATTTTGAAGACTGGACTTCCTGGAATCCGTCTGAATGCCAGGCTACGTTTTCAGACAGGTAGAATGGCTCCTTTTCTAATGCCAAGGAGGATGCCAAGGAGGGCTTTTCTAGTGAGAAGGTAGTTTACCTGACAGCAGTCTTTGAGCATAGCAGGTTGTCACTATAGTTATTACAACCTTTGTGTGTACCCAGTAATAGGTGAAAGTATTTGAAGGTGTTAGCAGATAATGTGGTGATACCGGACATCGTGGTTTTAAGGGTGGGGTTAGGGGCTACTATCTTCCATTGTGGGTGAGTAATGGTGGTTCCAGCTCCTCTTCCAAATAATATTGCCTTAATTTAATTGAAGTTTAACTGCAAATGTTTAACTTTCATCCAAAATCAAAAGATGGAGAGGCTATTCTGGAGTTTGATTTTTATGGCTTCTGGTTTGGAGATGACTTTGTGAAAACTATATCATCTGTGTAGCAAGTCATTTCTTTCTCAATCTGTAACAGCTAGTCCATTAGGGAATAAAGCAAGGATCCCAAAATAGAAGCCAGTGTGACTTTTCCTAATTTAAAAGGTCTGGGAAGAACCCCTTGTAAGCAAGCCTTTGCTGAGAGATTTACCATTTAACTGTTGAGCTATCTGATGTGACCCAAACTTCAGGCTTTAGCTTCATTTAGAAGGAGGACTGTGAGTTAGGCTCTGGTAGTAAGACCACTTTTGTCCACATTAGAATGGACTGATAAAGGAAAGGATGGCTGTTGAGGTGTTATGGGCCTTTCTGAGACATTTGCAGGAAGTGTGAAAATGATTATGCACAGTGAAACACTGAGTGGCAACCACTTTTTCTAGCAGTTGCTAAATGTAGAAAAATTAGGAAATATGACAATAAGACACAGGTTAGCTAAGGTGTCTCCAGATAATGTGTAGTTAATAAATAAATAAAATTAAATTCTAATACTGTTACTGAATGCAGACATATACACTCCACCCGCCCCCTCACACATAAACTCCCTCTCCCGTGCACACTTATATGCACATGTGTCTGCATTCTGTTATTTAAAGCCCCTTTGATTATGACTCAGCCCCTCTGATTAGGGGTCTTTTCTGCATTCTTACCACATTGTGGCCATAGGCCGCAGCAGCTGCGTCTCCCTGTAATACAGCACCGAGGTCGGGAACAGTTTTCGCTTCACTGTTGGGAGTCTTGTCTGTGTTCAGCTTTTGTGTCTGAGGTTGCTCGGTGGTTGTTGGAGGAATTACTTTTGTTTCCTTTTTTAGTTCTGTGACATTCTCAGCATTAACTCCTTCAATTATATCACGTACCGAAATGTGGACTTCTTTTTGCTGTAATGAGCAAAACAGGCATTTCATTAGAGTTCTGACAACATTTCTTTGTCCAGTTTCACAAATCTTGGTCATCAAATTAAATATATCAACAGTCACCCTGCTTCTGCATGTGTAATCACCCCCTCTCAATAGCTACAAAAGCTTTGTGATAATTTTATTATAACAAACTGAAAAGTGAACCTCAACTACACCCATCTGAAAATTACATTATCTGCACCATACTCACATGAAAACGATGACATTCATAGCAAACTGAACTAAATGTAATCTTCACATATCTAAGCACTGCAGAATCATCCAATCCCATCTGCATACTGTAGGATTACCCTATTACCCTGCACATAAACATCATAACATTTGCTCCACACCTGCATGAAGAGTGAGATGTTGCCCAGTAGCTCTGAAAATCTCACAAACCACCCACTACATATCTGAACATTGTAAAAATAATTCCAGACAAAATTAAACACTAACTCACTCCATACAAACTGCAACACCCCCATACCCAAGTGAACAATGTAATATCACCCATTCCAACATAAACACTACCAAATTAAAATCACACACACATATTGGCATACTTCTATACTTTCCTAAAAGCTGCAAAATGCAACATTTGTGCCACAGCAATACAAATACAGTTATATCACTTCAGCTAAAAATACAACTAGAACACAATAATATCAAAAATACAACTCGCAACCCATAGAACACAACAATATCAACCTCATATCCACAGGAGTATAATATATACACATAAAGTAGAGTTTCAAGCAAATATACTCTGGGGTGATTACCAGACATATATAGAACAAATAAATCTGCACATGTACTCAGTATAGTATAAAAATGCTAACCAGAAGACTGCGGTACCTGCACTATAAAGTTTAATCACCTCAGGCCACAGCAGCATGTTCCTCAAACTTCCTATTATATTATGTCACATCTGCCTGGCTGCAACATCTATCCATCTATCCTTCCATCAGTCCATCCATCTGTCCATCCATCCATTGAAAACATGGAGATAGACGAACACCCACTTACAGCCTACTAAAATACTGTAGTACTGATGTATACTCAGCTTAATACTGCAGTATACGCACAGAACTGCCAGAGTACAATAACATATCTGGTGAACAGAATACATTCACCCACATATGTCTGAACAATGCAGTATTCATCCATGCCCATCAAACAATGCCGCATTCATGTAAACATAGCCACATTCAAGTAAACAATGCTGCATTCATGTAAACAATGCAGCAGTCATGTAAACAATGCCACATTCATGTAAATAATACTGCATTCAGCTACACATACCTGAATAATGCAGCATTCACGCATAGCCATAAGCAGAGCAACATTCATACATACCTCTCTGAATAATGCAGTATTTATCCATATCCAAGTAAACAATGAAACATTCACCTGTATCTATCTTAAAAACTCAGCATTCACATTTACCTGCCTGAGCAACACAGCATTCTCCCAAATGAAAAAATGTAATATTCGCTCACATTCACCTGAATAAAGTGAGTTACACCCATATCTACCTAATCATGACAATATTCACCCATAACAACCTAAACAATGCAGTAAATGCCTTTAACCACCTAAACTATTACCCGTACCTACCTGAGCAATGTAACATTCATTCACATCCATCTAAACAATACAGTATTCACCCTTACTGACATGAAAAATGGAGCCATTACCCCCTCCCACCTAAACAATAAGGAATTCACTCATACCTGTTTGAACAATGCAACATTCATCCAAAAACAAGAGCCAGCAGTGTTCTGAATAAATCCAAGGTGACTAACAACTGTCATTGCAATAAGCATAGCACAAACTTTATCTAAGAAACAGTGATTGAAATTCTACAAGCGCATGAATCCATGACATCACCTATGATCATGAAGAAAAGTGTGCTCTCAAAAGCCCAAAATACCACTTCAATGAGATGAGACAACATACCTGAATATCTAATAAACGGTGTCAAACATATTCTCATGGAACCCATGGAAATTATTTAACTTAATCTTAACCAGACAGGTATGTCCTCGAAGTACAGAGAACTGCTGTCTTGATGTCCTTTCATAATGAGGGCTCCACGAAAGACCCCCCCCCCCCCGGAACAATAGCGTGATTAGTCTAATCTGCAAGGCTATGGATCACAGAACATCTGACTCCATAAACTACAATAATATCCACCTAAACCCTCAGCAGTTTGTTTTTATCAAAGGGCAATCATTTCTACTTAGCTTATTAAGTGTCTGTGAAAGGGTCTCAAAGGCTGTGGATAAATAAGTACCTATCCAGGCATGTCTAAGGGTCAGCTCCCGGTGTTTTCTCCTGTCTACCTGATGAATTTGAGCATCGTGGGGCAATGCAGCAATTGCCTCGTACACAGACAACCCTCTCCTCCTACCACCCAACACTACAACCTATGAGAGATGCACTTATATAGCCAAACTGCAAGCAAAGCTCTCTTCATCCAAGACTGGATTAGACAGTCAAGAGGATAAGGTAAACACTTGCACCACACCACACTCATCACATAGTCCCTCAAAACCTGCACCACCAAAACACACACAAAGAAACATGAAACACATACCTACATTCGCGGAGGCTCTCAATAAAAATCTGCTCAAGCAACAGAGACCTTCAAAGCAGAAATGCAAGCAATCTCCACCCCCCAACAAAAGACAAATGACACAGCCCACAAACTCAGTGTGCCACTCAACCACAGCCCATAAGGCATAACAACGTACCCAACACTCTAGTCATAGGTTTCTCTATAGTCAGGCACACTGATGTTCCACTCACCAGGCTAAACAAGGAGAAAGTTACTGTCAGCTGCCTGTCAGGTGCCAGGGTCCACCACATAATGTACACACTCAGGTCACTCCACAACAAGTACAAATATGACTCTGTCATTGTCCATGTTGGTGTGAATGACCTGAGGCGATCCCTGGACTACATGAAAAGAGACATGGAGGAGCTCTCCGATCTTGTAGCCCAGGCCGGTATTGACCCTAGCCCTGAGTAGCATCCTTCCATCATCCACAATGATACCACAGTACAAGGAAAAACTGATTGACTTCAACAATTGGCTAAGCTTCTGGTGTCATTTTAAGGGGATCCAGTATCTGTCTGCCTGGGATGACATGATGGATGGACCACGATGCTTTGCCAGAGATGACCTGCACCTGTCACCCTTGGGATTCCGGATACTGGCTAAGGCTCTTGCCACCCCTATAGTGCCTTTTTTAGGCAAGGTTCAAATGACAAATTCACCACCATAACAGGTACAAGCAAGCAAAATCTGAGGGTAATGCTGCTCAATGCTAGAAGTCTAAACCTCAAAATGCATTCACTCGAGGCGCTCCTTAAAATGGAGAACATCGACATCTGTGCAGTGACAAAGACCTGCGTCAAGGCTCTAGAGAGCACCCCTCATTACCAGGCTATAATTCATACCACACCTTTCGGCCACCTAACCTAGGCCAAAACATTAAAGGTGGAGGCGTGTCCATAATCATTAAGGATATCCACACCTCCAGGCTTCTTGCTCAGCATAATGCATCCGAGATTATCCAAGTGCAACTAACTCTGGGCAAGACCACAATCCAAATTGTAACTTGCCACAGATCCCCCACCATGCCCCAGGATTCCCACTCCTCATTTCTTGATACACTGGAAAATATTAGGGTACAACTCAATACCCTAATAATGGGCGATTTAAACTACCCCACCATTAACTGGGAAAAATACTCATGTACCAACTCTTTTGCTCAACGTTTTCTGGAATTCATAAATTCCAACTCCTTGGATCATCTTATCCACACCCCCACCAGAAGCAGCAATATTCTAGACCTGGTCATTACCAACATGGGCGACCGGTGTTCCACACCAGAGGTCAATTCCTCGTTGGTCAGATCCGACCACAAGCTAATCACCATAGACATCCACATTCCACCCCCACCCCCCATTAGGGAAACCACCATAAAAAATTTCTCCAAAGCCAACTTCATGCTTCTTAAGACAGAAGTGGCAAACTTCACGACACCCATGCAGATGGACAATAGAAGTACGACTGCTGAATCCTACACAAATACACTTTATAATGAACGACTATAATGAATGGTGTGAATGACCTGAGACATACCTCCCTGGACTACATGAAAAGAGACATGGAAGAGCTCTCTGATCATGTAGCCCAGGCGGGTATGACCCTGACCTTGAGTAGCATCCTGCCCTCACCAAGAATGATACCGCAGTATTAAAAAAAATGATCAGTTTAAACAATTGGCTAAGCTTCTGGTGTCATTCAAAGGGGATCCAGTGTCTGTCAGCCTGGGATTACATGCTCGACAAGCCTCGTTGCTTCACAAGAGACAGTTTGCACCTGTCACCCCTAGGCTTTCGAATACTGGCCAAGGCTCTTGCTGCCCCCATAGTGCCTTTTTGAGGCAAGGCTTAAAAGTTAAACCTACCTCCGTAAACAGCACAAATAAAAAAATAAGGGTTATGCTACTCAACGCCAGGAGGTTAAATCTCAAAATGCATGTGCTCAAAGCACTCCTCAGTATGGAGAACGTCAACATATGTGCAGTAACTGAAACCTGGTTCAAGGCTCCACAGAGCACCCCAGCACTACTGGGCTACAACTTATACCACACATTTCGGCCACAGAACATAGACCGAAACACAAAAGGAAAGGGTGTATCCATATTCATCAAGGATACCTACACCACCAGGTTAGTGGCGCAGCATGATACCTCTGAGATCATCCATGTGCAACTAACATCGGGCAAATCTGCATTGCAAATTGTGACCTGCTACAGATCACCCTCCATGACCCAGGACCACCACTCCACCTTTCTGGAGACACTGGAAAACATGAAGGTCCTACCAAACACCCTGATATTGGGCAATTTCAATTACCCTACTGTTAACTGGGAAAATTACTCAATTACAAACTCACAGGTCCAGCGCTTCCTGGAATTTATCAACTCAAATGTCCTGGATCAGCTGGCAAACTCCCCTACCAGAGGTGAAAACATATTGGACCTGGTCATTACCAACATGGGCGACAGGTGTTCCACACCGGTGGTCAACCAGTCACTGGTTAGATCAGAAAATAAACTAATCACTATGGATGTCCACACCACACCACCACCCCCAAACAAGGAAACCACAATGAAAACCTTTTCTATAGCAAACTTCACATTACTTAAGACAGAGGTGGTAAGTTTCACAGCCCCAACATTAAAGGATAACAGTGTCCAAGATGCAGGAACCTTTACAAATGCACTCTATGAACACCTACAAGGATGCATGGATCGTGCCATCCCTAGCAAAACCAAGACTCACTTCCCTAAGAGAAGGAAACCAGTTTGATGGACCCCTGCCATAAACAGGCTATACAATAGAAGGAGGAAACTAGTTCAGAAAAAAAGCAAATCCCAAGAAGGAAAGACATCCCTGATCAGTATCAGTAAGAAACTAACATCCCTCATAAAATCATCCAAGGCTAACATCGAAAGAAAAATAGCCAAGGATTCAAAAGATAACCACAAAGCCTTCTTTAGTTATGTCAAGAATTTAAGTAGCAACTCGCAGATATGCTCTGAGCTAGTGCAAAATAGCACAAAATATACTGAACCTACTGATATTGCCAACATCCTGGCAGATAGATTCAGTGCAAACTTCACCCCCCCTCTCACCCCCAAAAGGGTGCACAACAATACCAGAAAAGTGCAGTGTCCTGGAAATCACAGACACACAGGTGAAAACAGCCCTTTCAAAAGCCAAAAGCACAGCGTCACTGGGGTCAAATGGTGTCCCAGGCTGCATCTTTCACGAGCTACAGAACGAACTAACCCCCCACCTAAACACACTGTTCAAATTCAGCCTCTCCACAGGCTATGTGCCCATAGAATGGCACACAGCAACGGTTATTCCGCTCCACAAAGGAGGGGCCACAACTGACCCTGGTAACTATTGCCCCATAAGCCTGACTAACCTGGTCTGCAAGGCTATGGAGCGCATCATCAGGGAACTCATTAACAAAGACATTGGGAACCTCCAAACACTTGACCCAACCCAGTTCGGCTTTGTTAAGGGCAGATCATGCCTACTAAACCTGGTTGACTTCTTTGAGACAGTCACCAAGGCCATAGATGAGGGGAAGGTGGTTCACACAGCCTACCTTGACCTTGCCAAGGCTTTTGATACCATTCCCCACTCGGGAATTATAGAAAAACTCACCAGCCTGAACATAAACCCCTACGTCACGAGATGGGTTGCCAACTGGCTTACAGACAGAACTCACATGGTAAGAATAGCGGGCTCCAGGTCCGACTCTAAACCAGTCACAAGTGGTGTCCCACAAGGCTTGGTCCTGGGACCCCTACTGTTCAACATATACTTCTCAGAAGTACAGGCAAACACAGGAGGACTATGGCTAACCAAGTTCACCAATGACTGCAAACTGGGAGCCATAATTGACTCTCCAGCTGACAAGGACATTCTCCAAAAGGGCCTTACTGAGATGGATACATGGTGTCAAAGTCATGGTCTCAAGCTAAATGACAAAAAATGCATAGTCATCCCGTTTGGGAAAAACAAAACACCCATGAATTACAGCATAGGTGGCAGCCCCCTTAATACAGAAGAGGTAATAAGAGATCTGGGGACCCAGGTAGATAGTAATCTTTCCTTTGACAATCATATTGCCAAAGTAGTTAGGAAATCCTTCTATGTAGCCCATCTAATTACTAAAGGGTTCGCATCTAGAAATAAAGAGGTTATAGTGCCCCTCTACTCATCACTCATCAGACCCATCATAGAGTACAATGCCTCATTTGGGATGTACCTCACAAGACACTTCCAACAGCTGGAAAGACCACAAAAGTACCTCACCAAGAGGATTACTAGCCTCAAACATATGTCCTATGCAACCTGACTAGAAAAACACCGGCTGTACTCAGTGGCATATTGCTTACTCAGAGGTGATCTCTGCCTGACTTACAAAGCCATGTCCAACTCAGAATTGATGGGACATGTTCCACCTCTAGTGAGCTAAACCTCACCACAACAATAAATAGAACATGCTGGAGGGATAGATTCCTGTCACAGAGACTCCCCATGCTTTGGAACAAAATTCCTAACTACATTAGGCAGAGCCCCTCACTAACACTCTTCAAGAGAAACCTTGACAAGTGGATGGGTAACAGAAAATACACCCCTGGGATCACTTCATTGGCTCTTGTTTACAGAGGCTCAGTTAATTAATCAGTGGGGCGGGGAAAGCTGACACACTCTGGCAAGGCTTATAAATTCCCTCGGGCAGATAGACTAGTACCTACCTATGAGCCTATGAACCTATAAGCACTTACACAAGTGCATGGATCGTGCTATCCTTAACAGAACCAAGATGCTATCTTCCAAAAAAAGGAAGCCAATCTGGTGGTCCCCTGCTATAAACAAACTCTACAACAGAAGGAAGAAGCTGTTGCAAAAAAGAGTAAAATCTCACGATTGGAGGAACTCCCTGGTCAGCCTTAGTAAGAAGCTGAGATCCCTCATAAAATCCTCCAAAGCTAGTTACGAAAACAAAATCGCCACTGATACTAAAGACAACCACAAAGCATTCTATAGCTATGTCAAGAATCTCAATGGCAACTCAAAGATCTGCTCTGAGTTACAGCACAATGGCACTAAATATACAGAACCAACTGATATTGCCAACATCTTGGCAGACAGGCTCAGTGCTAACTTTACCCCCCTTTCACCCCCTAAAGGGCCCATCTCTATACCAGAAGAATGCAAAGTTCCTGTAATCACAGCTGCACAGGTAAAAACCACACTCTCCAAAGCCAAGAACACAGCATCCATGGGACCTGACAACATCCCTGCTTGCATTCTAAATGAATAAATGAATTGGCACCCCACCTAAGCACCATGTTCAATCATAGCCTCAACTCAGGCTTTGTGGCCACTGAATGGCGCACAGCAATGGTTATCCCACTCCACAAAGGGGGATCCACGACAGACCCCGGGAACTACTGGCCCATTAGCCTAACGAGCCTGGTCTGCAAGGCCATGGAACGTATCATCATGAAACTTATAAACAAAGACATTGGTAATCTCCAAACTCTGGACCCCACCCAGTTTGGGTTTGTAAAAGGCAGATCATGTCTCCTAAACCTGATAGACTTCTTTGAAGCAGTCACCAAAGCCATAGATGAGGGTAAGGTGGTTCACACAGCCTATCTAGATCTCGCCAAGGCTTTTGACACCATCCCCCACTCTGGAATTATAGATAAACTCACTAAACTAGGTATAAATCCCTAGATGGGTGCCAACTGGCTCATTGACAGAACCCACACTGTTAAAGTAAAAGACTCCAAATCCGACTTCAGACCAGTGACAAGTGGAGTATCACAGGGTTCAGTCCTGGGTCGTCTCCTGTTTGGTATCTACTTTTCTGAAGTACAGGCTAACACAGAAGGTCGTTGGCTAATGAAGTTCACAGATGACTGCAAACTAGGAGCCAAAATCGAAACTCCTAACAATGTGGACATCCTACAAAAGGGCCTCACGAAGACAGATGCCTGGTGTCAAAGCCATGGCCTCAAGCTCAATGCCAAAAAGTGCATGGTCTTCCCCTTTGGTAAAAACTCTGTATCCATGAGCTACCACATAGGTGGTAGTCTACTTAACACCGAAAGTGTGATAAGAGACCTTGGGACCCAGGTGGACAGTAGTCTCTTCTTTGATAATCACATCGCCACAGTAGTCAGGAAATCCTTCTACATGTCACACCTCATCACAAAAGGTTTCTCATCCTGGAAAAAACAGGTCATTGTTCCTCTCTACTCATCACTCATTAGACCCATTATAGAGTACAACACCCCTTTTGGTATGTACCTCACAAGACATCTAAAACAACTGGAAAGGCCACAGAAATACCTCATAAAGAGAATTACTGGCCTCAAACAGATGCCCTATGCAGACTGTCTCAAAAAACTCCAGCTTTATTCTGTCACATATCATCTACTCAGAGGCGATCTCTGCCTAACATACAAAGCTATGTCAAACCCAGAGCTGTTGGTCATGCTCCACTTAAAGAAAAATCCCAATCCCTCCAAGCTACACATTCTAGGGACCTAAACCTTGTCATCACAATAAACAGAACATGATGGAGGGATAGATTCCTGTCCCAGAGACTTCCCATACTCTGGAACAAACTACCTATCTATAGCAAACAAAGCTCCTCATTAGCAATCTTCAAGAAAAATCTTGATGACTGGATGGGAAATAGGAAATTCATCCTGGAGATCACCTCTGTGGCTCTGCTCGACAGGGGCACAGGAAAATAATTTTCTTGGGTGGCAAAAGCCAGGGTACCTTTTTGGCTAGGCTTATATAAGCCCTAGGGCCAATAGCCTAGTACCTACATATGTACCTATTAACCTATGGTCCACACAGTCTACATGGATCTGGCAAAGGCATCATCCCCCATTGTGGTATTGCAAATTGATATCATCCCCCATTGTGGTTTTGTAAATAAACTAAGAGACCTTAACCTAGACCTATTTGTGGTAGAGCCCACATAGTCCAGGTAGCAGGTGTCACCACAGAAAATAAGAAACTAAACAGTGGTGCACCTCAGGGATCGGTGCTGGGATCCCTCCTATTTGGCATATGCTTCTCCAACGTCTAAACAGTAAATCCTGATATGTGACTAGCAAAGCCTGCTGATGACTATGAATTGGGTGTTATTGTCCGATCACACCTTGAAACTGTAATTACAGCAGGAACTAAAGCTCTCTAACCAACAGTGTACTGAAAAAAGACTAAAAGTAAATGCACAAAAGTATAGCATAGTTGCATTATCAAAAAAAAAACAAAAAACTTTAGTCACCAACTTACATCATAAGTTGCACCCTCACTCCGAACGTATAATGTCATTAGGGATCTTGGCACCTAAGTTGCTAATTCCCTCCATTTTGACCGCCATATTGCATTAACAGTCAGAAAAGCCTTCTATTTAGCACAACTGATTTCTAAACACATCTCGTACAGGTTTAAAGAAGTTATCAGCCCGTTTTACTCTGTTCTTATTAGACCAATTAATAAGTACAGTGCCTTCACTGGGGTGTACCTGTCCAGACACATTGCACAGATAAAAAGCCCACAACACTTCCTAACTAAAAAGGTTACTGGTCTAAAAACCCTGAGCTTGAAGCCCTGGCTCTGTATTCAGTCTGTGATTTATGCATATGTGAAGATTTACGTCTTGCATTCCTTTCTATCAAGGACTCAGCTTCCTTGGTCTCTTAAATCACCACAAGACAAGCAGCTCCACCAACACTGGAGCTAAGAATTTGAATCATCACAGACATATAAACAGAACATGCTGGAGGGACAGAATGTATTACCCAGCATTTTGCACTCCTCGGGAATAAACTGTCCTTATATGATAAAAAGAGTGATATACCCTTTCATCCTTCAAACCTAATCTTGATGATTGGACAGGCATCTGCAAATTCATCCCAGGCCAGACTTGCATTGCCCTTCTATACATGGGAGGTGCATCATGAGGGTGGAGACTGGCAAGGAGCAGATGGTCTCACAACTTACCTGCCTTATAATTCCTATGATCCTCTGTGCAGCTAAACAACACATCATTCACCCATACTGACCTAAACAATGTAACATTCACCCATACTTAATTGAACAATGTAATTGCTACCCAGATTTGTCTAAACAATACAGTATTCATCTATATCTACCTAACCTATGTAGCATTTGCCCGTACCCACCCGAGCAATGCAACATTCACCAATATCCACCTAAACAATTTAACCTTTATCCTTACCTGTATGAACAATGTAGCATTCACTCATATCCATCTAAACAATGTAGCGTTCATCAGTAACTGATTAGGCAGGAGTTTACCACGTCTTCCTGAAGAATGCTGCATTCACCCATGTCTACCCGAGCAATTATGCAGTCAAAATACCACCTGTAGAATACTGCATTTACCCATAACCATCTAAACACCACAAAGACTTCAGAATCTCCATATGAGACTTACATCATTCTTGACGTATTCAGTTCAAGTTGAACAGTTCATTCCTAGAAAGCATCTCAGAAAACATCCTGTCAGAAAAAATATCAGAGGACAAGCAGAAACAATGTAATTCAGTGGGTGACACACCTGTTAAGCAACAGGACATAATTCATGATGGGAGTTACTTCTCCATCCACACGTTGGTTACCAGTGGTATTGCACGGGTCCCTGTTCAGGGTCACTTCCAGTCGGACAGCAGGATCTCTGTCACAAGGGTCACCACTGTGAAAGTTTTCACTTTGAGGATATTGCTATTGTACGATGTAAGTAAGCTTAGCATGAAGATTCTTGCCATGTATAACTTTAACTAGTTAAATACATGCCTGCCCTGTGCTGGAAAATGGCTGTGATATTCCTATCTTGCACTCTAAGGACCACTTACTAAGTTGGCCACCATTCCTTCTCTTGACCAGTAGATGACACTTCATATGCCAGCTACTTTGTCTCCCTAGCTTCTTGGTGTCTGCATTCAATAAATGAAAGAAAACCTGTTCTGCTTTGTGCTTCCTTGTTAATTGCTCTCTGTCTGTTATAAAATGATTGCTCTCTGTAATAACAGACCCAAGGGTGGGGGTGGGGGGACACTGTAGCAGACTCTATCGTTAAATCTCCCCTCATTTTGGTCTTCACATCCACTCAGTCAACATCTTCCTTTCCACAGCAGCAATACAGCTACATTGAAAGATATCATAGAAAGCACAGCTGCAGGTTGTCAAAACTTTTTCAGATGATATAAGAATGACATTTGGTCTTGATAAGTGTGCAAAAGCAACATTTAAAGCAGGAAAACTGCAGCACCAAGAAAACATCAATTTGAGACAAGAATGTGATATAAAAGAACTTGAACAAGAGGGAGTGTATAAATATTTGGGAATTGATGCAGGATCAACAATAAAACACGAACAAATGTGAATAAAACTTGATAAGGAATACTTTAGAAGACTTAATTCTGAAAACAGCGTTGACATCTAGGAACAAAATCCAAGCTATAAACCAATTTGCTCTTCCTGTCCTAACTTTCAGTTTTGGAGTGATAGACTGGCCCCAAAACATGTTGGACAGATTAGACAGGAAAACAAGAAGCATGCTTCATGCTCACCCAATGATTTATAAAAATCAGTGCATACCAAGGTTATATATTCCCCTTTCTGAAGGAAGGATGGGGCTCCTTGAAATTGATTACATGTATAGATCCGCAGTTGTGGGACTCCACACATCTGCTGACCTCAGAAGACCCAAATGTAGATAAAGTTTTGAAACATGGAGAATAAATCTAAGATGACTTCTCTGCTTAGTTTAGCAGAAGCATATCAGCATCAAGCAAGAATGGAAATCAAACCAGAAGTAGATAAAAATCAGGCAGCAACTGAATGTGCCAAAAAACAAAAGAAAGAATATAAGGTGAAGGATCAGATGAGAAGGCAAGAAATATGGAAAAAGCACAAATGTAGTTGTAAGCATAGAAAACTTGTGGAAGAACCTCATGTTGTTCAGGAGCGAATTCAAACCAAGAGATGAAAGGTTAATATTGGCAGCCAGAGATAGTTGGCTACGTACATGCTGGTTTATAAAGTCTGTTGAACATGTGGGAGAAACAGAGAAATGTAGATTTTGTAAAACCAAATTGAAAACAGTCGCACACCTTGTTGCTGGTTGTGACATACTAATGGCAGAAGGACTGTATACTGAAAGGCATAATAATGTGGCAAGACAGTTACACTGGGGGTTTTGCAAACATTATAGTATTAAAGTTGCTGAAAAACACTGGAAACATGAGCCATAAAGCATCATAGAAAATGATGAAATTTATATCACTTGGGATCACTCATTGCCAACAGTTCAAAAGACAGATGCTAGAAAACTGGATATAGTGGTCCATGTAAAGAAGACAACAGTAGCACTGATCATTGAAATCGCTACAGTGTTTTGCATACAGAGAGACACAAAGTCATAAAATACCAGGATCTGCAGGCAGAAACAAGAACGATGTGGAAGAAAGACACCCAAACGGTTCCAATAGTAGTAGGAGCAATGGGTGTTATAAAAAAGAATCTACAATCATATTTAGATATGTTACCAATCCACGTAACTTCATACAAATTGCAGAAGGAGTCATTACTGGGCACATAGCAGTTGCTGCAAAGAGCACTTTTGGCTGACATCAAAGAGTGAAACAATACAAACTTCACAAACTTTAATCATACTTTGAGTTAGGAATGGGGTCTCTTTCTGTCATGGTATTAGAAATCCAAAATATTTGGAGAAATTAAAAAAGGAAGATATCCAACATTAGATATCCCTAACAATTCCAAAAGAAAAGAATACTACTAGGTGATGTGAATATCAGTTGGTTTGACGTAACCTCTAACTTCCCTACATCCAGCATGGATTTATATGGTTTCACACAACTAGTTAATAGCCCTACACATTACAGCACAAAATTAAAATCCTTATTAGTCTGGATCCTGGTATCAAACCCTAGTAAATTCACCATCACAGGTACAATGTCAGACTCTCTCTGTGACCATCTCCCAATCTATACAACCAGACATCTCACACATGCACTAAACAACATGTTATACAAAACAACACATAACCTAAGTTTAAGCCAGAAATATTCATTACAACTCTGTCATCTATTAAATGAAACATCCTAAAAATCCTTCCCTTAGATGATGAAATAACCAAAAACTGTACACCAACAATGCCAAAACGTAACCATAAAAAAAAAAAAAAAAAAAAAACAACAAAAAAGTTGTGACTCATGAGAAGGAAACAAACGTGCATAACTGATTATAACATTTCTTGAGAATTTATCTAAGTTGCAACATTTTTGTTTTTGCTCCCCTTAGTCAATGCTGTAAATTAATTCAGTACAACTTTCCTAAATATCCTAAATAGCGTACCAGCTTCTAGAAGGAAGAGACTAAAAAAACAAATAATGCAATTTGGCTATCCAAAAAACATAGAATGCTAATGCAGGTCACAGAAAACATCAAAAATATCAGAATGTTCTGCAACCATACTAAAAAGCAAATAAATGAAAACAAAAAACTATAACAACATTTAGTACAATAGTAAACACGCCCTAAAAAGTCTGGTCAATCATTTAAGAAATCTTACATCCTGGCCAAAAATCAACTCTAAACCTCACCAGGTAATTTACCACTCAAAACTGAAATATAATTCAACTGTTATATCATAGATAGTATAGCATCTCTAACCAAGAATTCTCCTGCATCAAATCACAACCCTGTCCAGCAGCCACATATCACCACGTCCACTTTCCCCTTCAAGCCTGTGCCCACATCCTATATAAAACTACACTTAAACAAACTTAAGCCGTGCTCTTTTTCAGCTGATGACCTTCCAAGTGAATACTTTAAAACAGCAGCCAATAGAATTGCCTAGCCTGTCACAATCCTTATAAACAGGTAAATCCAGGAGTCCCACATTCCCTGTCAATGGAAAAACAAAATCACACGTTATCGCTCTACACAAAGTAGGAGATTCAACAGATATTATTAACTTTATACCTACAGCAATCTTACCCCCCCCTCTCCAAAATACTTGGAAAATGTATTCAAAAACATTTGCTAAACTATCTCCTGTAGGAAGAACTCATATCCCCAAAACAACATGGCTTCTGCCCTTCCCATAGAACTAGATCTGTACTTCTAACCTATATAGATACAGTCAATAAAGCTAGAGATAACTGCAAACTAGTTCCTTTCTTATTTCTAGAATTGTCTAAAGCCTTTGTCACAGTTTGTCACAACAAACTTCTATTTCAAATGTCCTCATTAGGTCTATCTCAGCCCACCCTTCAGTGGTTCAAAAGCTACTTGTCCGATAGGCATCAGTCAGTAAAATGGCAGTCGATCTTCTGTCCATACCGCTGGTCACCATCAGTGTACCACAAGACTGTATCCTTGGTCCCCTGCTCTTTAACATTCTTGCCAACACCCTCCACACATTCACACAACAATATGCAGATGGCTCCACACTTGTAGGCGCATGAGACAACCTGGCACATCTCCAAAAAATTACTCAGAAAGTTTTAACAGCTACTGAAACATGGCTTCGTAACTTATGACTCATCCTCAAACCCTCCACAAAAATAAATTTTATATATATATATATATATATATATATATATATATATATATATAAATATATACACACACACACACACACACACACGCATATATATATATATATATATATATATATAAATATATACAGAGAGATCACCTTCATTTGCCTGACAGTTCATTTGCCCGACAGAAATTTCAGGCAGCCCAATTGCCTGACAGTTCATTTGCTTGACAGTTCATTTGCCCAACAATTAAAAAACAGCAAATAAAAGGTATATGTCCTTTTCCCCACAGTAATGCGATCCTGGAGTTAGAATATATAGTTGGGGGGTGTGGGGGGCACAGCCCCCCACCTAATTTGCTTTTATATTGTCCAGTTTTTTTTTTTCTATTGTTCACTAAAACCAAAGCAGGTCGGTGGCTTCGCCCCCCCCACACACACCCTCCCTAACTATATATTCTAACTCCAGGATCGCACTACTGTGGGGAAAAGGACATATACCTTTTATTTGCCTTTTTCTAATTGTCGGGCAATTGAACTGTCAGGCAAATGAAGGTGACCCATATATATATATATATATATATATATATATATATATATATATATATATATATATACATACACTAATCCCCCCAAATCCCTTTCTCATTAAAAAACAAAATTTATAATCTTTTTTCTAAATAATACAACCATTAAGGTCACTTCTCATACCAAATTATTAGGGATGATAGTGGATATTAATCTGAAATTTGACTTACATATACAAAATTGTATTAAAAAACTCACAAGAAACTAGAGATGCTTTACATATACAAAAACCTTCTTATCAACACAACTAAAGCTACACTTGCCACTACTTGCCCCCCCCCCCACTTCTTTATGGCGCTGCCATCCTTACTAATCTCCAGGCATCACAAAAAGCAAAACCTGAACAATGCTTTAATAAAGGAGCTAAATTTGTAGCTAATAACCTTTTCAGAACCCATCAGTGTAAAACACTAAAAAGTCTAAATTGGTTAGAACTACCCCATCAACTAACATACACAGCTTCTTATCACCTATAAAATTATCCAACATCCTTCTGTTTATCCATCACTAAATACCATTCTACACAACCATGTTCCCACTTGGTCATGACGATTAAAAGAACATAATTCATAATGGGGAGTTACCTCTCCATCCCCTTCTCTCTGGCCACAAACCAATCAAATCTGATGGGCGTGGTTTATACTCTTATGATCTTGCTCAGGCCTGGAATGCCTTAGTTATAACTATCAGATCAGTATCCTCTGTCCAGTCCTTTAAAACTATTCAGATCCTCCGTCCAGTCCTTTAAAACTATTCTGATCCTCCGTCCAGTCCTTTAAAACTATTCTGAAAGACTTCCTAGCCACAATGTGTCTCTGTTTTTGCTCAATACCAGGTTAAACTATATCCCTAATCATGAACAAGTACCTGTTCATACCTCAACCTCCTTACTCTCCCTTCTCACTTCCTTCTTTGCTTCAATCAGTTTCTCTGCCGATTGTCGATCTAATTATAACGTAACCCAGTCTCTTCTCTAACTTCACATTGCAATTCCTGTTCATATTAAACTAACTTACATTTAATTTATCTGTAAACCAGCTAAAATTTCTCTAAATATTAAGTTATAGTCATACAAATTGTATCAGTTTTAACCAATGTTTTCACATTATATCTAATGTAGTATGACTATTTAAACTGTAGATGTTTTTGTGTTATTTTTAAGATTGTAAAATTACTGTTTTTTAAATGTTCTTAAAATAATTTGGAGCTTTCCCCAGGCCTCACTAAAAATGGGGACCTACCCAGTTGGATTTTCCCAGTAACAAATGTTAATTCTTCTTCAACTAATGCTTCAACCTCACTCTAACACTTGCCCACTTTGCACCTCACACAGATCTCTCTTACAGATCTCTAAATCCAACAATAAAGCTGGTGACTCTCTGTACTCAGACTACATCTCCAAAGTATGGAATTCAGTCCCTCAGCCCATCATCACTAATGCCAACCACACTCACTTCAAAAATCACCTATGACTCTACCTCAGTGACAACTGCCTTTGTCCATGTAGCTGCCGCGGTTAAACACTTTCCACTATTAGTTTTCATCTTACTCTTCTACACCTCACACACCATATGTAATTTGCTATCTTCTTTTTCTTTCCTTCTTCCCCCTCTTCTTACTTCTCCTGCCTGAACCCTTTTCCCACATCTCTCAGTTTCTCTACTTACCCTCCCTTCATACCACCCCCCTCTGTATGTCTTTTGTTACTTCTCTTACTTCCTCCTTGCCTCATCCACATCTAAGATTTCATCCTTTCCAACTTCTTTCCTTTATCTCACCTTTAACCTCTCACCTTTGCCCCCTCCCTTTCACCCCCTCTCCATTGCTCTCTCTCTTTTCCCTTCATATTTCTACTCTACTCTCCTTTCTACTCTATACTTTCCTCACTTTAGTCTTTTTTCTTACATATCGTAGGCTCATCCCTCTCTCTCATCTGATGTGCCTTTTTCATAACTTTGCATGCAGGTTTTGCTAATATTTCTCATCTGGCTTCAACAAATAACCATCTTGCTTTATCATTCCCTAGTCATCCTTCTGAATGTTCTTTTTTATATTGTAGGCAATTATTAGTCATTATGGTGTGTTCAAACTAGTATCCTTACATATTTTTGGATATTTATGTTCGTAAATGTTTGTATTTCAAGATGTATCTATTTCTAATTGTTGTTTGTTAATATTGTTAACTGTCCTTGGAGCTTTTCTCCCTGGACCTCACCTGAAAATGGGCTGTTATCCAGTGGGACTATCCCAGTAAACAAACGTTAGATAAATAAAAATAAATAATGAATGAATGAATGACTGTCTTCTAAACATGAAAATGGGAAATGGGCAGCTAATAACCAAATGTGCTGATGACTGCAAACTAGTTAACATAATTGCTTCAATGAAACATGCCAAAGTTCTTCCAGATATTCTGCAAAATAAAAGCACTCGTTGTGGAGTAGTTGTGTCCTCACCTTTAAGGTCAGAAGGACTCAGATAAAAGGACACAAGCTGCAACTGAAAACTAAATGGGCAAATAACAGAAACTTTTATCATCATTAAAGATCTAGGGAAATGGGAAAACAATTTAAACTTTAACCAAAGTGCATCTGCCAGTCAGAAAATCATTGTCAATAGCACATCTAATTTAAAGGGCATGGCTAGTCACTGCAGATCGATCGCTGTATCACATCCTACTTATATAGCACATTATCGGACATTGTGCTGCATTTTTTGCCTTTGAAAAAAGTACCTGAAAGAACTTGAAAATGTACATTGATTCCTTACTAAAAACATAGTGTTAGAAAACATGAACTATTCAAAAAGGCTTTAGAAATTGTGATTATAATATTCTAACAGTTACATAGACATGACTTGAGTTTGGTGGTGTAGAAGGCACATACGACCCAGTTCTGTTTAAGATTTTATGTTTGAAAGACATTGTTAGGGAAGACAACATCAGAACAGGGAACCCATCACTAAAAATAATTATCATGACAGAAGTATTACACAACACTGTCTGATGTTATGGAATAAGGCTGTTAGGTCATAACTTGACACAGTCCAAACTATGAACCCAGCCAAGGTTATTAAACAGAGTCAGAAAAAGTAAGCAATACAAGTGTCAATTAACACAACCAGTGCTGGAAACAGACTAATAATAAACAAGGGGTAAGAAAAATGTCACTACAAATTCCAGGTCTTCAGTTTTGTGCTACAGTCTCTTAGACAGTGATTACCAGAGTCCGCAGTGGACCACATATATCTAACTTCAGATACTATGTCACGGCACTTACTATTACTGTGAATAATAGACTACAAACTTTTTTTTTCCACTTGATTAACTTGAGGTTGTTTAATTTATACCAAATATTGTTAAGAACTGTGAATACTCTTACAGCAATAGAAGAAAATGTTTAAACAAAATCAGTCACAGACATAACTTGCAAAGTGTTTAATCTTGGGTTACCGCAAACAAATGAAAAATTACATAAGCAACTGCAGCTATATCAAATCATTAGCAGGGCATTGCAATTTTATACACATTGATTCATAAATCAAAACACAGATTTTTCTGGGACTGTTATTCTAAAATCAAATACAAGAGACTGTCTGGCAGTGAATTAAAAGACTATGGCTAGGATTCATAAAGAACCCCAACCACAAGAGCAAACTCCTGTGGCTAAAAGGGGCATTTCTACCTCATTAACAGGTAATTTACATGTCTCTGAATCATAAGGTATGTTACACACATGCACACACATGCACAAACAGAGACATACACCCCTATATGGCATAAATATCTCCAGTTTACAAAACATCACTGATGCTGCCTTTTACTTTTTCCCTGTCTGTCATAAATTACAAATGATTCCAGTCAGTCGGTAGTGCCAGACATAGGTTGGTACTAGACTAGTGGCCCTAGGGCCTGTACAAGCCTAGCTATAACAATTCCCTGGCTATTTCTTCCCACAATATTTACTTCCCTGGACCTCTGTCTAGCAGGGTGACTGAAGTGATCCCTGGGGTAAATTTCCTATCTCCCATCCAGTCATCAAGGTTCCTTTTGAAGAGGGCCAAGCAGGTTCTCTGCTTGACATGTATGGGCAGTCTATTCCAGAGTACGGAGAGTCTCGGGGTCAGGAACCTATTCCTCCAGCACGTTTTTTTCATTATGATGACAAGGTTCAGGTCCCTGGAGTGTGTGGGCTCTGATAGATTGGTATTTCTTTAACTGTAGGCTGTCCAACAGCTCTGGGTTTGACATGGCCTTGTATGTTAAGCAGAGATCACCTCTGAGTAGACGATATGCGACAGAGTATAGCTGGAGTTTTTTTAGTCGTTCATGCATAGGGCATCTGCTTTAGGCCTGTGATTCTTTTAGTTAGGTGTTTGATCTGCCTTTCCAGTTGTTGCAGATGTCTTGTGAGATACATACCAAATTGGGTGTTGTGCTCTATGATGGGTCTAATGAGGGATGAGTACAGTGGGACAATTACCTCCTTTTTTCTGGATGAATAGCCCTTAGTGATGAGGTGTGCCACATAGAAGGATTTCCTGACTGTTGTGGCGATGTGGTTATCGAAGGTGAGACCACTGTCCACCTGTGTTCCTAAGTCTCTTATCACACTTTCAGTGTCTAGTGTACCGCCACCTATGTGGTAATTCATGGGTACATGTTTTTTCCCAAAGCAGATAGCTATACACTTCTTGGCATTGCGATTGAGCCCATGGCTCTGGCACCAAACATCTGTTTCTATAAGGCCCTTTTGTAGAATATCCACATCATTTGGGGATTCAGTAATGGCTCCCAGTTTGCAGTCATCTGCGAACTTTGTTAGCCAGAGTCCCTTAGTGTTGGCCTGTACTTCAGCGAAGTAGATGCCAAACAAGAGCGGTCCCAGGACTGAGCCCTGAGGTGCTTCACTTGTCACTTGTCTGGAGCAGGATTTGGAGTCGGCTGCTTTTACAGTCTGGGTTCTGTCAGTAAGCCAGTTGGCAACCCATTGAGTGGCGTGGGGATTTATGCCCAGCTTAGTAAGTTTATCTGTGATTCCAGAGTGGGGGATGGTGTCGAAGGCCTTGGCGAGGTCCAGATAGGCTGTGTGGACTGCCTTACCCTTGTCCATGGCTCTGGAGGCATTATACATTACATTAGACATTAGAGTATTACAATTCTTATTGCTCAGAATTTGCTTTGTAATGTAAAACCTGTTGTTCTATTAACTTTTCCCTTGACTTAGAGTCTAGTTGCCCCCCCCCCATTATTACATGTTTTTCTCATTAGCTGTGAGTCTGATGTGGGGTGCACTGTGGGAGTGATGCCCCTCCATAATGGTGGCCTTAAAGCTGACCCAGTTAATTACAAACTAATCAGTCTTATAAGCCTCTTCTGGAAAACCATGGAATGTATTAGAACTCACCACAAAAACTATGATATCATTAATATTATTAGACTTGACTCCCAATGGTTTGGCTTTGTGAGGCTGTACACAGTGACCAGGCAGTGCACACTGCAGATCTTCACCCGGCCAAGGCCTCTGACACAAGTCCCTATCATTCAGAAGCTAAATTCGTGTAAAAATGATCCATATGGTGTAAGACAGCAAACTGTCTGAAAGACAGAACCCACTAAAAATGTGAGTTGCAGGCTTCTCATCATAAAGTCTGAACATGACCAACGGTGCCCCTCAGGGTTTACTGCTGGGGTCTCTCCTTTTTAGTATTTACTTCTCAGATCTCCAAGCAGAGAGCCAAACCCTCTAGGTAACAAAGTTTATAGATGACTGTAAACTGTTACTGTTAAGTTGCCTTCAGAAGAACAAACCCTCCAGAATAAACTTTCACTAAATAACTCTTGATATACTAAAAATGGCTCAAACTAATGGCTAAAAAGGGTCGCATTCTCACTTTTCATAGACAACCCCTTCTCCCATCACACTGAAAATGTAGCCAATGTTGATAATTCTTTCTCTTTTGAGCATCCTGTGACAACAGTTGCCAAGAAATCCTTTTATTTAGGCAGCTAAATGCCAAAGGAATGTCATCAAGGTCTAAAGAGGTCATCATTCCCTTTAACTCAGCACTGATCAAAAGCATAGACAGACGGCGAACATGAAAAGCACAGAGACAGCAACTGAAAATCAGGAACAAATCCCAAATAAACGCTTTTCAGTACTGACCAGTTTATATCTAAAATTTCAGTGCTTTAAAGAAGCACACCTCTTGGTCATACCAGACTATTAAAACATAACTTTTATTCTCTATGCAAAATTAAGTGCCACCTCAGCAGCATTATGTATTATACTGATCCTAAAATTATCACATTATCCAACTTTATATGCCTTCAAAACTCATGTGCACTAGTCATAGAAATATACTTGAAATATAATTAAATTCACACCTCATGACTAATTCATTATTAAGTCTATTTGAAAGTTAAGTATTAGGCTTACAAATGAACCTAGCCTCCCTCTGTAGCTGCAGGAACATTTCTGAAATGTTCACATATAAATAATCATCCCTACATGTACACAAAATAAAAAAATCCTACTGTGACATCTTTTAAAGGCTGAGAACCGAACATGAATGCAATAGTAGTGGACAACGACTGAACTTGAATTTGGGACTGGGGGGCTGGACAATGACTGTTGAATATAAATTCAGAAGGAGGAAGACGACACAGGACAAAAAGTCGTATGCAATAATGCGAGAGGTGACAGCTATGCAAGGTAGTGCAGCTGCTTCTGAGATCCAAGTACGATAAATGGCATTTTGCAAATTTTGTGTAAAATGTTTATCATCATCAACCACGTTTTTTTCATTTTCTACACGGGTTGGGGCATCATGTCAGTTGTTGACAAACTCTCTGATTCAATGCCACTCTTACCTTCTTCATATTCATGCCTGGCTGTCTCAGGTCTCCTCTGACACAATCCATCCATCTCTTTGCTTGATGTCCTTGTTTTATCTTACCTTCCTCCTGTCTCTCCATAGTCTTCTTCAGTATATCATCTTCTGTTTTTAATGCACGTGTGCCCAAACCACTATAATCTGGTATCTTTGACCTTTTGGCTTCTGCTCTAATGTTATCATTCCTCTATATGTCCCACAGTATGCATCCTTCTATACATTTCCGGCACTTCATTTCAATTAAATATCATCTGCCTTCCCTAACTGGGGCATTTCACACACACACACACACACACACACACACACACACACACACACACACACACACACACACACACACACACAGACACACACACACACAGACACACACACACACACACACACACACACACACACACACACACACACACACACACACACACACACACACACACACACACACACACAAATGTTCTCCACTAATGCACTATTTCATGAATGGGTCCTTCACGCACACACACACAAATGTTCTCCACTAATGCACTATTTCATGAATGGGTCCTTCACGTTTTTCCAGAATGGCAACAGAATCCAGATCCACGCTCATTTAAATCATGTGCTCTGTTTCAGTTTAAAAGTTTGTGGTTGTACTAAAGACTCACATATGCTTCTAAGGACGCACCCTACATATATCCTTAAAGAAGAAATGTTATGTATGCAGAGTGCATTCTTAAAGAAGAAATGTACATTTTTGTGGCAGCCCCCCCCCCCCCCGCCAATGGGTCCCCTCCATGGTTAGCTGCCCCCCCCAAACCAGTGGGCCCTAGGTGACTGCATAGATTGTCTAGTACTGGAGCTGGCTCTGATCACAGCCCTGCTTTTGGGCATAGGCTGAGATTATGACTATTGCTGTATCCTTCCACTACAGTCTAATTGCCATATAATTTGTCACTAACTCTAATGACATCTCTCACTGTCTTCTCTAGCCTCTGTCTCACCACAATTCCCAAACCATTTCTAGTCTGTCCTCTCCCTGAATAGTAGACTCTGGTTTCCACAGTCATTCCATCTTGTCTCCTGGATACATGGGACATCTATCCTCCTCCTTACCATCATGCCCTCCACTTCCAAGCTGCATTTTGTTAGTGAACCTATATAACATGTAGCAGTTCTTATTTCATTTTTGACAGACTGATACGTTTTTTGTCCAACTTTCACTCAACAGATCTATCCCAGGTAACCAGACTAGGCAATTGGACACCAGACAGGTAGTAGCTTATTGCCCCAGGGCTGCTGGCTTTATGGTGGGCACAAGCTGGCCAATAGAGGCACACAGACCTCTCCCACCATTAGCATGGGTTCGTGGCATAGGCAGAAGTAGGCCAGGTGCTCAGCCAACTTATCACTGTCAAATACCCATGCCCACTTTTGGTGACATTAGTCAATACAACCGAATCACCTATAGCCAATTTTTACACTCTGGATTGGCTAGCACTGACATGGCACGGAGTGCAGTCCATTATCCTGGCTCTCCCACCTAGAGGATACTGTGCATCACAGTTCATGCCTAAAGCTGTCAGTGGACACAGGTCTTCTCCCTATGAGTGCCATCTTGAGTCTGTGCTGCTGCCCACGACTCCGTTCAGTTCTGAGTGGGTTTGTTTAATGTACATACAATAAAAAATACACAGATTTGTATTTATAAATATACACACACGTATTTATAAATCTATGCACACACATACATGTACATTTATAAATATATACACACGTGCATTTATACATGATACGTACATACATGTATTTACTAATACACATGTACATATGCACATGCATTTATTAATACACACAAATATATTTTTATAAATAACCTGACATTAGATCAGCTGCATATCAGTCAGCAACCATGATGTCAGAACTCACACTAAGTAAGCTGACACTGGATCAGCCATGTATCAGTCAGTATCCATGATGTCATTTATGACAAAATTAAGCTGACACTGGATCAGCCATGTATCAGTCAGCATCCATGATGTCATTGATGACAACAGTTAAGCTGACACTGGATCAACCATGTATCAGCCAGTATCCATGATGTCACTGATGACAACAATTAAGCTGGCACTGGATCAGTCATGTATCAGTCAGCATCCATGATGTCATTGATAACAATTAAGCTAACACTGGATTAGCCATGTATCAGTCAGCATCCATTATGTCATTGATGACAACAGTTAAGCTGACACTGGATCAGCCATATATCTGTCAGCATCCATGATGTCACTGATGACAACAATTAAACTGACACTGGATCAGTCATGTATCAGTCAGCATCCAAGATGTCATTGATAACAATTAAGCTGGCACTGGATCAGCCATGTATCAGTCAGCATCCATTATGTCATTGATGACAACAGTTAAGCTGACACTGGATCAGCCATGTATCAGTCAGCATCCATAATGTCACTGATGCAACAATTAAGCTGACACTGGATCAGTCATGTATAGTCAGCATCCATGGTGTCACTGATGACAACAATTAAGCTGACAGTGGATTAGCCATGTATCAGTCAGCATCCATGATTTCACTGATGGCAACAATTAAGCTGACACTGGATCAGCCAACAGAAATGAGCTTTGGACACAAGCAAGCAGTACAGAGTAAGAGGCTTAGGGACAAGCTTAGCAGAGACTTGATCCCAAAAAATTCCTCTGTACAAGTGCCATCTGCTGCCAAACCAAACATGGGCTTGGGACCAGGGGATCACTTAGAATATGAAGGAAGTGGAAGACAAACTGAAACTCTTGTTTCCGAGTGGAGAGAGAATATTAGAGAGGGACACAATCTTGCTAACCTACTACATCATCTGTAGTGATTTGCAACTGTGTGTGACTGTTAATGTGTGCGTGTATGTGCGCTTGTGTGTGTGTGTGTGTGTGTGTGTGTGTGTGTGTGTGTATGCGTGTATGTGTGTGTGTGTGTGTGTGTGTGTGTGTGTGTGTGTGTGTGTGTGTGTTTGTGTGTGTATGCATGTGTGTACATGCATGTGTGTGTGTGAGTGCCTGTATGTGCATGCATGTGTGTGCGCGCGTGTGTGTGCGAGTGCTTGTGTGTGTGTGTGTTTGTGTATGTATGCACGTGTGTGTGCATGTGTTTGTGTTTGTGTGTGTGTGTATGCGTGTGTGTGTTTGTGTGTATGAGTGTGTGTGTGTGTGTGTGTGTGTGTGTGTGTGTGTGTGTGTGTGTGTGCATGTGTGTGCGTGTGTGTTTGTGTGTATGTGTGTGTATGTGTGTTTGTGTGTGTGGGTACGTGTGTGAATGCATGTGGTGTGTGTGTGGTGTGTGTGTGTGTGTGTGTGTGTGTGTGCGCGCGCGAGTGCTTGTGTGTATGTGTGTATATGCATGTGTATGTGCATATGTGTGTGTTTTTGTGTGCATGCAGGTGTGCGTGTGTGTGTGTGTGTGTGTGTGTGTGTGTGTGTGTGTGTGTGTGTGTGTGTGTGTGTGTGTGTGTGTGTGTGCTCATGTGTCTGTGTGCATGTGAATGTGTGTGCTTGGGCATATGTGTGTGTGTTTGTGTGTGTTTTTGTGTGTATGCATGTGTGCGCGCACGCGCGTGTGTGTCTGTGTGTGTGAGTGCATGTATGTGCGCGCATGTGTGTGCGTGTGAGTGTGCGCAAATGCGTGTGTGTGTGCTTGTGTGTGTGAGTGTGTATGTGCGTCTGTATGCATAAGTGTGTGTGTTTGTGTGTGTATGCATGTGTGTGCATCTGTTTGTGTGAGTGCTTGTGTTTATGTATTTGTGTGTATGAGTGTGTGTGCGTGTGTGTATGCATGTGTATGAGTGCATGTATGTGCATGCTCGTGTGTGTGCGAGTGCTTGTGTGTATGTGTGTGTGTGTATGCGTGTGTGTGTGTGTGTGCATGCTTATGTGTATGTGTGTGTGTGTGTGTGTGTGTGTGTGTGTGTGTGTGTGTGTGTGTGTGTTTTTCATGAAGAACAGACATGATGTTTGTACCTATCATCCTTTTCCACAAAGAAGATATTTGAGAAGGATTCCCTGTCTGTCACTTTGGCCACGCCTACTGTGTTTAGAAGAGAAGATTCTACAGGAAGTTTCCACATCTTCTGGATCATTACTTGGGCCACATCCACAGGAAAGTTCACCAACTTGTACAATACTTTGTCCACACACATCCTGCACCACCATACTGCTACAGACTTCAGGACAGTGTCTGAGTGGTTTCAGGGAAAAGGAATGCCTCATAGCTTCTTCTTGTGGACCCTTTAAAACACATTCACCAGAGGGAGATACCCCTGTCTTTGGGGTAGCACAGGAAAACACTGGTGAGGGAGGCATACATCTGTCAACATTAGACAGGAGTGGAGTGAATCTAAGGTGAAGAAAGTGAGTATAATGGTTTGCAAAGGTTACCCAATAAGAAAGTTCTTTAGAAGGCATGGAGTAAAGAATCCTAAATTAAAAAATACCGATGACCACTCTCAAACTAAATATATCTTATTGTCCACCTGCTCTGTAATTGAATACATGTGCATTCATCCTGTTCCCTGCTAAACTTTACAGGGTCCATCATTCTCCAAGTACCTCTGTAACCAGGCAGTCTGCAGGCAATAATAAAGAATATGGTTTAGAGTAATGAGATAATGTGGTACTACAGTGTGCAGGTAAGAGTGTGATTTTCACTACCTGCACAAACATTCACTTAAGTACAGGACAGCTTTTCTGTCTGATGGGTCTTGGCTGTCCACTAGAGGTGCAAATAAAAACAATCATGACAGTCTCTGTCCCCAACAAATCATGCCATACATTTATGTCTCTGAACAAAACAATACTGCATTCACAAACAGACTTGTAGTCCAGTCTCTGCTGCAGTAATCAGGTAGCCGGCACATCTACTCTGTCTGAGGAATCTCCTTCAGAAACAGCAGCAAACTCTCATATGAGATGAATCCTTCCCCCAAGACCACCTACTGCATCTCACTGATGATGATTTAGGGGTGTGTCCCCTGCCCTGAATGTCTAAGCATCTCATTTACAAGGCACAACACAGCTGTTTTTTTTTTGTGTCGGGTGGGGGGCTGTCAGCACCACCACCACCGTTGTCACTGCTGTTCCCACTCTTCCTAGACAAAAACTATGAAATGCAAGAGTGCTTCATATAAAGAAAACTATAAGTTTTAAAACAGGTTTTAATATGCAGTGAAGCATTTTCAGTAAAACTATACAAAATGTGAAATCAGTCCCATATAATGTTTTCTGACTGCAGTCGTTATAGAAAGAAAATAATATAACCTCCTGTTTAGGACTGATTATCGAGCACCTGTCTTTGTCACACAAGGTAACTGTAGCTTTCACTACAGAAGGGTATGTGGTATAATTTACAGATGAGATAGATTTGGTACTGTTTTTCTTAAAAACAAACATGGGATACATTTCAGGTGATATTTTGGATGTGTGACAGAAGGATGAAAAAGTCATCACAAAGATCTGTTCTCTGTCTCTGTGATAATTTGGTACAAAACATTCATTCCTCATTATTATTCTACTAATAAATATGTATGTCACTGTGTGTGTGTCTGTGTGAGTGCATACTTGCATACATATGTATGTATGTATGTATATATATATATATATATATATATATATATATATATATATATATATATATATATATGTGTGTGTGTGTGTGTGTGTGCGTGTGTGACCACATATTTGCATATATATGTTATATATATATATATATATATATATATATATATATATATATATATGTGTGTGTGTGTGTGTGTGTGTGTGTGTGTGTGTGTGTGTGTGTGTGTGTGTAGGATGATACATTTATACTAGATTGTGGATCATATAGATCATTTGTAGCTTTAAGATCCCATTTTGTCGCCTCCCCACAACTACTACCTAACATCTTCCTCATTCAGTGACAGTTGCTGGAGTCAGAGCTGTGGTAAATTTGTGTTTAGCTATCCACTCATCTAATTTATGCTTGAAGAGAGTCAGGAGCTACTATATTTTACATTTAGGGGGAGTCTATTCCATCAAAGATGGACTCTTGATAGACAGATATCAATCTCACCAGCACATCCTGCTTCTGTTGCAAGTTTAATTCCTCTGAGCGGCTGATTAAGGCATTCTTTGTTTTCTGGATGTTAAATCCATCTAAGAATGCAGGCTAACATATTTCCTGTCCATCTAAAATGCATGCTCATTACACGATTGTGTGATAGCAGTTATGAAATATCTGTTGTCTCTAATTATGACTGATGTTTTATTTAGTTCACTTTAATGTTATCCAAATTATAACTTAAAACATCTTACAACAGTTTCCTATCCACACATCCAAAAGAAATAATAATATTATAACTTAAAACATCTTGCAACAGTTTCCTGTCCACACCTCCAAAAGAAATAATAATATTATAACTTAAAACATCTTACAACAGTTTTCTATCCACACCCCAAAAGAAATAATAATATTATAACTTAAAACATCTTATAACAGTTTCCTATCCACACCCCAAAAGAAATAACAGCACCAAATACAGTCTACACTGGTGTGTCTATTTTTTACTCCCTCTCCAGGACTTTGCTCAGTGGCTCCCCTACTTGGCTCATTCATTCAGGTGAGTTGGCATCATACAGTTGTGCCCATTCTCTCTGCCCAGCCCCACCAGTGTCCATGTCAAAAGATGAACATGAGTCACCATATTTACACTATTTACAGAGTCCACTTAGTCTTTAGCTGTTGGAAGGGGAGTCTTCTTCAGCCAGTCCTGCCTGTTCCCTCTGTTTTTTGGCAGGTGTAGGTGAAAAAATTTGTCCAGAGTGACTTGTCTCTCCCTCTTGTTCAGGATGGCCTTTAAGTGGTGCATGATTGTGTTGTTAAATAAGTCCATCGCCCTATTGACTCACCTGTGTTGGGTTGCCACTCCAAGACTGTAGCCTGCACCTTCTCCCAGTTGGGTAAAAGTTCTTTAATTCAAGCTGTTGGCATAGGTCCTTTTCACCTGTCATCTTCATCTTCAGAAGAAATTTCCCTTTCTTTTTCTTTGAACTGCTCATTGCAAAGTGCTGTAAGTTCCTCCATTGTGAGCTCATCATCATGGTCTTGTAGCAGTTCCCCACATCCACCTCCTCCACCTCCCCATGTCCAGGTGCTCTGCTGTGGAAATGATGTCTTACAGCACTTCAGCTGTTTCACCCAGTTTCGCTCTGGAAAAGGAAGGAAGAACCAGTTTCCTCCAGGCTGCATGAAGGGCTTTCTGAGACACTCCATCCCAGGCACGTTTGATGAATGATATGGCATGAGGAATGTTGAACTCGGTCTTCCAGAATTCCACAACAAACACTGATAAATACTCAAACTGCTAAAAACAAAAAGGGCAAAATGGAGAGTTTCACACAACAAAATTTAGCATTAGCGCTTTCATTCACTAGTATCAATGAACTTCATCAGACAAATTGCATTCAGCAAATTTCATCCTTAAATAGGTGCTTCAATCAAATGATATCACAAGCATCCTCACCAGTTTTAAAAAAACAGGCCAACACATAAAATTCAAAACACATTAAAAAATAACAACTTCTTAAAACGCGTGTTAAGAATGTCACCTATCCATTGATTTCAATTTCAAAAGACATTTTACAGAACAAAAATCATTCAAGCCAGGGTATACATAAGCATTTAATCTTAGCTGCCATAGCAGCTCCCTTTCTTCCAGTTTTAAAGCCCACGGGCCACCCCTGATATCTTCACACACTTGTTCAATAACTAAAAAGAGAAATGAAAGCAGGGTTTGGTCAAATATGTTTTGCAAGAGCATTAGTTATATTTTGTTTACCAATATTATACAAATGCTGATAAATATGTTGTTTCAAGTGCCTTTCAGTTATAGCTGAAGTGAAGAAGACAAGAAATTTGGGCCGTGTTAAACTCTCGTTATATAACGGAACAGTTAGCGCATTATGATTAATAATAATAATTTGAATGAAGAAGCAAGAGAACGTCCTACTGTTTGTTATAATGTAGGGTTTACTGCCACCTTTTCCATCGACACTGATATCCTGAGTATAGCTTATTAAAATATTGGATATTAATAAATGAGGATACATCCATTAGGATGAAAATTGGGGGAGAAACCAAAAGTTATTTTTAAAAAAGGCTGTAACCTAAAAGGCCTTTTGGAGAAGGAAAGGAAACCCTATATTACCTGTGGAAGGTGCCACTGTTGTAAACATATTAAGATCGCATAGGAGTTTGAGATACACAATTCTATTTACAAATTAAAAGGTAAATACAATTTCTCATTAAGAAGGTTTGTGGTCTGCACTCTTGTGGGAGAAGAGGCTAGATTCTGCCCTTCTAAGCTGGGACTTTCTGGTTAAAGGCTTATTGTGCTTGCTTATTTGAACTGTTTCTTTCTGAAATTGGTACGCCTTGTTTGCTGTAGCTGAATCTAGCTTTGGTTGTATAACTTGAGCACTAATCCAGACCATCTTTTTTTGGAGAAGGTTCCCCTGCACTCTAGTGGCAGGAGTGTGCAGTTAGAACTTGTCTGATTGAAGACTGCTGGAGCAGGGATCAGTTTTGAGCTTTTTTACTGGTTAATTGGGTAATTTGTTTAAATCAGTTTGCTCGTTTTCTATTGTTATATAAAAAATTGCATTTCATTCATCTGCATTTACCATATTTGTGTTTCTTCCTACTTTAATACTTTATTTAGCTTTTGCTGCTTGTTCTTAAAAGTACTAAATTGCATTTATTCTGCTGCATTTATTACTGCTTGGTAGTAGCCTGATTAAATTGTAACTGTTATTCTAAGCCTTTGGTTGAAGCACTTGGGCTTCAGACCAGTTGTTTTACATTAAGAAGGTTTGTGGTCTGCACTGTTGTGGCAGGACAGGTAGCTTACATCCTTCTAAATTGGGAGTTACTGATTGAAGGCTCAGTGTCTGTTATTCTAAAAGAGTATTAGTTCTAGTTTAAGCACTTGGGCTTCAGGACAGTTATTTTACATTAAGAAGGTGTGGTCTGCACTCTTGTGAGAGGAGAAGGTAGATTCTGCCCTTCTGAGCTGGCAGTTTCTGGTTAAAGGCTTATTGTGCCTGCTTATTTGAACTGTTTCTTTCTGAAATTGGTATGCCTTGTTTGCTGTAGCATAGACTAAATTCAGACCTGCTGAATCTAGCTTTGTTTGTATAACTTGAGCACTAATCCAGACGATCTTTTTTTGGAGAAGGTTCCCCTGCACCCTAGTGGCAGGAGTGTGCAGTTATAACTTGTCTGATCAAAGACTGCTGGAACGGGGCACAGTTTTTAGCTTTTTATTGTATAATTGGTTAATTTGTTTAAATCAGTTTGCTCATTTGCTACTGTTATATTAAAAAAAAATACACTTTATGCATCGCCGCTTAGCTAAGGTTAAACTATTCCCAGCGCCATATAGTCTGCTCTTCAAATTTTCCCTTAGAACTAGCCATTTGTTTTTAGTTTTGGCACTAAAATCTGTTTCTTTGAGCTCAGCACTTGTTCAGAACTTGTTGTAAGCATTAAATAAGCTACAAATTACTACAGCACTCAACTTTCCTCACTTGTCTAGAGGAAAACAGTTTTTTAGTACTTAATAAAAAAGCACCTATTCAGGCATGTCTAATGGTCAGCTCCCGGTGTTTTCTCCGGTCAACCTGATGAATCTGGGCATCTTGGGGCAATGCAGCAATTGCTTCATGTACGCAGACAACCCTCTCCTCCTATCACCCAACACTACAACCAGTGAGAGATGCACTTATATAGACAAAACTGGAAGCAAAGCTCTCTTCACCCAAGACTGGACTAGACAGTCAAGAGGAGAAGGTAAACACTAGCACCACACCGCAATCATCACATAGTCCCTCAAAACCTACACCACCAAAACACACACACAGAAACATGAAACACACGCCTACATTCGTGGAGGCTCTCAATAAAAATCTGCTCAAGCAAAAGAGACCTCCAAAGCAGAAATGCAAGCAACCTCCACCCCCCAACACAATCCAAATGACACATAGCCCACAAACACAGTGTGCCACTAAACCACAGCCCATAAGGCATAACAACGTACCCAACATTCTAGTCATAGGTGACTCTATAGTCAAGCACACTGATGTTCCACTCACCAGGCTAAACAAGGAGAAAGTTACTGTCAGCTGCCTGTCGGGCGCCAGGATCTACCATATAACACAAGCACTCAGGTCACTCCACAACAAGTACAAATATGACTCTGTCATTGTCCATGTTGGTGTGAATGACCTGAGATGTACCTCACTGAACTACATGAAAAGAGACATGGTGGAGTTCTCCGATATTGTAGCCCAGGCAGGTATGACCATAGCCCTGAGTAGCATCCTGCCATCACCCAGAATGATACCACAGTACAAGGACAAAATTATTGACTTCAACAATTGGCTAAGCTTCTGGTGTCATTTTAGGGGGATGCAGTATCTGTCTGCCTGGGATGACATGATCGACAGTCCACGATGCTTTGCCAGAGATGGCCTGCACCTGTCGCCCTTGGAATTCTGGATACTGGCTAAGGCTCTTGCCACCCCTATAGTGCCTTTTCTTAGGCAAGGTTCAAATGACAAATTCGCCACCTTAACAGGTACAAGGAAGCAAAATCTGAGGGTAATGGTACTCAGTGCTAGAAGTCTAAACCTCAAAATGCATTCACTTGAGGCACTCCTTAAAATGGAGAACATAGACATCTGTGCAGTGACGGAGATCTGGTTCAAGGCTCCAAAGAGCACCCCTGCATTACCAGGCTATAATTCATACCACACCTTTCGGCCACCTAACCTGGACCGAAACACTAAAGGCGGAGGCATGTCCATATTCATTAAGGATATCCACACCTCCAGGCTAGTTGCTCAGCATAATGCATCCGAGATTATCCAAGTGTAACTAACTCTGGGCAAGCTCGCAATCCAAATTGTAACTTGCTACAGATCCCCCACCATGCCCCAGGATTCCCACTCCTATTTCTTGATACACTGGAAAATATTAGGGTACAAACCAACAACCTAATAATGGGCAATTTCAACTACCCCACCATTAACTGGGAAAACTACTCTTGTACCAACTCTTTTGCTCAACGTTTTCTGGAATTCATAAATTCCAATGCCTTGGATCAACTTATCCACACCCCCACCAGGGGCATCAATATCCTAGACCTGATCATTACCAACATGGGCGACCGGTGTTCCACACCAGAGGTCAATTCCTTGTTGGTCAGATCCGACCACAAGCTAATCACCCTAGACATCCACATCCCGCCCCCACCCGCCATTAGGGAAACCACCGTAAAAAAGTTCTCCAAAGCCAACTTCACACTTCTTAAGAAAGAAATGGAAAACTTCACAACACCCATGCAGATGACAATAGAGGTATGACTGCTGAATCCTACACAAATGCACTTTATAAGCACTTACACGAGTGTATGGATCGTGCTATCCCTAACAGAACCAAGATGCTATCTTCCAAAAAAGAAAGCAATCTGGTGGTCCCCTGCCATAAACAAACTCTACAACAGAAGAAGGAAACTGTTGCAAAAAAGAGTAAAATGCCATGATTGGAAAAACTCCCTGGTCAGCCTCAGTGAGAAGTTGAGATCCCTCATAAAATCCTCCAAAGCTAGTTACAAAAACAAAATCGCCACTGATTCTAAAGACAACCACAAAGTATTCTATAGCTATGTCAAGAATCTCAATGGCAACACTCAGATCTGTCTGAGTTTCATCACAATGGCACTAAATATACAGAACCAACTGATATTGCCAACATCCTGGCAGATAGGTTCAGTGCTATCTTTACCCACCTCTCCCCCCCTAAAGGGCCCATCTCTATACCGAAAGAATGCAAAGCTCCTGTAATCACAGCTGCACAGGTAAAAACTACACTCTCCAAATCCAAGAACACAGCATCCATGGGACCTGACAACATCTCAGGCTGCGTTCTACATGAACTGCAGAATGAACTGACACCCCACCTAAGCATCATGTTCAATCATAGCCTCACCTCAGGCTTTGTGCCCACTGAATGGTACACAGTGATGGTTATCCCACTCCACAAAGGGGGAGCCACCACGGACCCTGGGAATTACCACCCCATTAGCCTAATGAGCCTGGTCTGCAAGGCCATGGAACGTATCATCATGGATCCTGTAAACAAAGACATTGGTAATCTCCAAACTCTGGACCCCACCCAGTTTGGGTTTGTAAAAAGCAGATCATGTCTCCTAAACTTGATAGACTTCTTTGAAGCTGTCACCAAAGCCATAGATGAGTATATGGTGGTTCACACAGCCTATCTAGATCTCGCCAATGCTTTTGACACTATACCCCACTATGGAATTATAGATAAACTCACTAAACTAGGTATAAATCCCTATGTCACAAGATGGGTTGCCAACTGGCTCACTGACAGAACCCACACTGTGAAAGTAGCAGACTCCAAATCCGACTTCAGACCAGTGACAAGTGGAGTACCACAGGGTTCAGTCCTGGGTCCTCTCCTGTTTGGTATCTACTTCCCTGAAGTACAGGCTAACATAGAAGGTCTATGGCTAATGAAGTTCGCAGATGACTGCAAACTAGGAGCCATAATTGAAACTCCTAACGATGTGGACATCCTACAAAAGGGCCTCACAGAGACAGATGCCTGGTGTCAAAGCCATGGCCTCAAGCTCAATGCCAAAAAGTGCATTGTCATCCCCTTTGGTAAAAACTCTGCACCCATGAGCTACCACATAGGTTGTAGTCTACGTAACACTGGAAGTGTGATAAGAGACCTTGGGACACAGATGGACAGTAGTCTCTCCTTTGATAATCACATCACCACAGTAGTCAGGAAATCCTTCTACATGGCGCACCTCATCACAAAAGGTTTCTCATCCAGGAAAAGAGAGGTCATTGTTCCTCTCTACTCATCACTCATTAGACCAATTATAGAGTACAACACCCCTTTTGGTATGTACCTCACAAGACATCTACAACAACTGGAAAGGCCACAGAAATACCTCGCAAAGAGGATTACCGGCCTCAAACAGATGCCCTACACAGACCGTCTCAAAAAACTCCGGCTTTACTCCGTCGCATATTGCCTACTCTGAGGTGATCTCTGTCTAACATACAAAGCTATATCAAACCCAGAGCTGTTGGACATGCTCCACTTAAAGAAATCCCAATCCCTCCAAGCTACACACTCTAGGGACCTAAATCTTGTCACCACAATGAACAGAACATGCTGGAGGGATAGATTCCTGTCCCAGAGACTTCCCATACTCTGGAACAAACTACCTATCTATATCAAACAAAGCTCCTCACTAGCACTCTTCAAGAAAAATCTTGATGATTGGATGGGAAATAGGAAATTCACCCCGGCGATCACCTCTGTGGCTCTCCTCAACAGGGGCACAGGAAAATAATTTTCTTGGGTGGCGAAAGCCAGGGTACCTTTTTGGCTAGGCTTATATAGGCCCCAAGGCCAATAGCCTAGTACCTACCTATGAACCTATGATGGGAGTAATGTATCTGGTGAAGTGCCAGTCATGTATGGGTTTTTATTTAGGAAAAAGCAGAAGATATCAGGGGTGGCCCATGGGCTTTAAAACTGGAAGAAAGTGAACTGCTATGGCAGCCGAGATTAAATGCTTATGCCCACCCTGGCTTGAATGATTTTTGTTCTGTAAAATATCTTTTGAAATTGAAATCATTGGATAGGTGACGTTCTGAACACATATTTTAATAATTTGGTATTTTTTAATGTGTTCTGAATTTTATTTTTGGTGTTTGAGTTGCACATTACAAGTAGTTTTGATTTTATAATCTTTTTTTCCAAAGCATCTTGGGTTTTCTGAGTGATAGACCAGGAAAGTCTTCAGCTTGAAGTCTGCAGTGGCATTTGCTGCCACAAGGAGTGTGAGCCTATCTTTCATGGGCGTATGACCTGGAAGCCTAACTTTTTCTTGGGTTACGTTACGTAAGTCCCACATAGCACTCTTTGCCATAAAAACCCCATTTCATCACAATTAAAAATCTGTTCTAGCCTTGTCTCTCTATCAGTTCTTCAAATTCACTGACAAATCTCTGTGCACCTTCTTTGTCAACACTAGCTGCCTCTGCTTGTCTCAGAACACTGTGGATGCCACTTTTGTTAAATCTGTTGAACCATCCCCTACTTGTTTTAAATTCCTCTGTTTGATGTGAGCTAGTTCCTTGAGTTTTTTTTGTAGGTCTTCAAAGATGAGCTTAGCTTTCTCACAGATCATGGTCTGAGTTATTGGATCTCTCTTCATCTTCCTTTCCTGGATCCAGACAAGAAGCATCTTCTCCATATCTTCATGAATTTTTTCTGTGTTTGTTCAAATTCTTTGTTGCTCCTTTTGACACCTTAGCACCCAACCAAAATGTTGAGACAGTAGACCTAGACATGCCATACTGTTCTGCTATTCATCCTGTTTTACCTCCTCTCTCAATTTTACCCATGACGCATTTCTTCTTTTCAATGCTCAGACAGATATTTTTCCTGCCAGCATCACTCTTCTTTGGCCCTATTTCCTCACTTCTTCGCAGCACTTAAAAGTAACAACTATACTACATAAACAACAAAACAGCAGCAGTAAACAACTAACAACTTTTCAGCCTCCTTTCCAGGTCAAATTATGAGACTGAGGTTGAACTGCAGGATGTCCGGACAGCCAAAAGCAAGGTTTAATTGTGGAATGGTCGAGTTGCGAGGTGGTTGAATGGTGAGGTACCAACTGTACATGTTAGATCATCCTGGAGAATATAAAAGCCAGGTGGAGAGACATAATAGATCTGAGTTTGCAATCATCTACAAACTTGGTCAACCACAGGCACTTAACACTGGCCTTGACATTAGAGAAGTATACATCAAAGAGAAGTGGCCCAAGGCTCAATTGCTGAGAGACACCCTTCCTGATGAGAGCATATGCCTCTCTACACTAAGAGACTGTGTTCTGTCAGTGAGACCATTATTCAGTCAGCTAAATAGGAGTTTACATTTACATTGATTTTAGCCTATTATACCACAGTGTGGGATGGTGTAAAACAAATTAAGCAAGCCTCGGAGCTCTTAACACAAGTGTAATACTTGAATCGAACCAGACAGCATCAAAACAATGAATGCAATGCAGCAAAGGATTAATCCAAAAAGAATTTAATTTAAGCGCTTTTCATCTGCTACTAATGGCAAACTTCTTCAGAATAAAATCATGTTCAATTCGTACCCATTTTATACATAACACATAATTGGTTAATTACCCCAATTGAATGCTCATTAGACATTTAAAAAGGCAATGGTAAAAACTTAGTTTTAAACAACTTAGTTTAAAAGTCTACATTACATTTAACATTGAAGAAAAGTAATAAATAATAAATGTATAATCCATAAAAATATATAACTTTATACAACTCAAATATGTTATTAGCTCTTTGGTGTATGTGTTTCTTTGTCATTAAAATTCTATCTCTTTAGACTTAACATACTAAGGAGGCAGCCTATGGAACATGCTTCATTTAAGCCAGGGGGATGGTAAGATTCCAACCTGATTTGCCAATAAAGTTCTAAAACTAATAGTTTTAATGAAGCCGGACCCCCTCTACTGTCATTACTAACCTGATCAATTCCTATGTATTTAAATTGATGGTTGGGATATTCTGAGACATGTTTAGCCAATGCATTCGTCAACTTACACTTCCTGATAGCGTACTGATGTTCATAGATTCTTTCTTTTAGTTTACGTTCAATTTTCCCTACGTAGTGGGCAGCACAATTTTGACATTGGGCTAAATATACTATCAATTTTGAATTGCATGTAAATCTATGTTTAAGTTTAAATTCACCCTTGTTGATGTTGAATCTATTAGATTCCATTATGTATCTACAATAATTACAATTGTGACATCTAAACATCCCTGGTGTTCTGACTGATAAATGTTTCATTTCGAACCAAGATTTTAGGTTCCTCCCTTTTTTGTAAGTTATTAAAGGTGTAGTACCTAGCTTAGTGGACACTGTCGAGTCCACACCAAATAGCTGCCAATTTTTCTGAATGATTGACCACAAAGAGTTACTGTCAACTGCAAATGTCGTAATGAATCTCGGAATGTCAGTCAAGTCTACCCTTCTGAAACCTACTTGCTCGTGATCATTCGCTGGACTTAAACATATCACCGTACTCTCCTTTTCTCTAGCATTAAGGAGTGGCACATAAAAATTACTGTTCCTTTTCTTGTTGATTTCGTCTATAAGTTCCTCAACTAAACAGACAGGGTAACCTCTACTTAAAAACATTGATTTAAGTGTGTTACATTCCACTACGAAGTCTTCATCTTTACTGATAATTCTCGCTGCTCTAACAAGCTGCCCTTTCACTACTGCACGCTTTTGTGTGTAGGGGTGGCAACTTGTAAAATGTAGTAAAGTGTTAGAATATAGCGGTTTCCTATATATCTTAGATGTGTAACAAGACATATTCTCATCTTTAGATAAAAGGATATCCAAGTACGCTATTTCATTACTACTGAAAGTTGAAGTAAATACTAGAAAATCAGTGGAGTCATTCAAAAAGTCAATGAATACAGTGGCTTGTGCTTCAGTCCCGTTAAACAGGATGAAAATATCATCCAAGTAACGGGTATAGTATATTAATAAATCAGAAAAAAGGGGATTATTGAGAATGAATGAATGTTCCCACTGGGCCATGACCAAATTGGCCACACTGGCTCCATATGGTGAGCCCATCCCAACACCAACCGTCTGCAAATAGTAATTATTACCAAACATGAAATAGTTCCTAGGTAGCGTTAAGTCAAGTAGTTCTGCTACCAGTGAAATGTCATGACTCTTGGCTTCTCTAGCTTTTAACCTGTCACAAACCCATTCGATAGCTGTTTCTTGGGGAATACAGGTATATAGGTCTTTCACATCAATGGAAAGAAGATTATAGTGCTGTTCAAAACTTAATTCATTAATTTTGGAAAGGAAGGTCCATGAATCTTTACAGATCTGAGACTCAAAGGAGATGTATTTCCTTAAAATATGATCTACTACCTTAGCGCAAGCATAGGTTGGTGATCTACGACTGTCAATAAGTGGGCGCATAGGAGGATCATGAATGTTCTTATGTATTTTAGGTATTCCGAACAAATACGGTGTCCTAGGATGTAAAGTAGTCATATAGTTATACTGGTCTTGGTTTATCCTCCCTTCTATATACATCTCTTCTAAATGGTCTTTGATTACTTTGTAGGCATTGTTAGTTTCATTCAAAGAACTCAATGCGTAAGCAGGAGTATTTAAAATTGATACCATACGATCAATATAGTCGCTGTTGTCAAAAACCACAATCCCTCCTCCTTTATCTGGTTTACATATACGCAAATTATTCATGTGAAGAGTACGAATGTTTTCTATTTCTTCCATGTTGTTGTGTGGGATCATGTTCATACGGTTCTTTATATGCCTCCTGATATCAAGTTCACACATTAATTCAAACATAGCTAAAAGTGGATGTAGGGGAGGGTTGTAAGTACTAGGGATGTGTGACTGATTTTGATCTCCCACATATACTCCTCCTCCCATCATTAATCTGAAATTAAGTTTCCGTGTGAAAATTTTAACATCAATTATGGCTTTAACCAAGTCCGTATGGTGATGTGGGACATAGGTAAGGCCCTTGGCCATTAAGTCAGCCATTTCCATTGATATATCAACTTTTGAAAAATTATATACTTTAAAATCGCCAAGCGAATTGGTGATAATGTTAGGTTCTTGGTGTATGTTTTCTTCATTTAGCTCTGTTTCCTCTATTTCAGGTGCAAGTTCTAAGTTGTTGGATAGACTTAAATTGGGTATTAACGGTTGTTCCTGGATGGATAAGGGTGATTCTGCCGTTGGCGTTGTACTTTTGGTCTTGCTCCTAAAAAAGTACCCTGACCATTGTTGTTATAGTAACTATCCATATTGTTCTTGTTCTGCAGTCTCTCACTCCTACGTAGTTCATTGGGGGGCTCAACTCTCTCTATACTTTGTACTTCATCCTGGTTCTCACCTACATTTAAATCAGTGCGAGACGTGTCACTAGGGACAATAAGTCTTTGGTTACATTAAGTGTATGTCCATAACTGCGTGTGGTGGCATTTCCCCTCCATACCTGACTAGGTGGAGGTTTGGGATATGCTGTCCCTTCTTTGTATGCCTTACTGTCCCTATCGAGTTTTTTTGCTTTAACAGCTTGCAGTTTTACCATGTGTTCATCAATGTTACTGAACAATTTACCATATTCAAATCTGTAACTATCAAACATTACATCAGTTTTAATCATTTTATCCAATACTGTTGCTTCATCATTCAGTTGATCTATTTGTACTGCAGAATGTTTCCTCATGAGATTCAACAGTTCAAAACCATGTCTATCATACATACTACACAGTTCTAAATGAAACTCAGAGTTGGCAATAAGGCCTGTCGGATATTGAAAGTGCCTTAAACCTTTGGGTACAATTTTCCTTGTTAGACATTCATTAAAGTAAACTATTTCAAGTTTCAACTTTTTAATTTTAAATAAAATACTGTCCAATTGTTTCAGTTTATTATGAATATCGGAATCAGTAGTGTCATTCTGAACATTAATAGTCACTTTTCCATTAGTAAAAGATGGATTGTTGTTAATCCAGTTTAAAAAATTAGGTACGTTGTTGGTATTTACACTCACCGAAACCGGATCATTAGTGTTTGCTCCAACTGTTGTGGCCATGTTAGTGGAAGACTGACATGTCTTTCTGTTATATACTTCAATGTCCGCTATTTTGCCCCCAGCAGTTGTTTGGTTGACTAACATAGAATCCAATTGATTTACATTGCATGTCCTTGGCTGTCGCATCACAGATGTATTACTATTATCAACAATAACAGATGGTACTGTTGTTTGTTGTAATTCATCATCGGCTGGAATTCTCCCCTGCCGAGCGTGGTGTGGTTCGTCGACGGCTGGAATTCTCCTCTGCCTAGCTTTGTTGGTGTCATCTAACTCTACTTCGCTTGTGACGTTACAAGAAACAAAAGTCGGCATATGATTTGTTGTAAGCATAGGTCGCTGTTCAGCTCCCAAATACGTTTGGTCGTTATGGATACAGTCTACATTGTCACTCATGTGTTAAGAGTTTAGGAAGTACAGTGTGGGATGGTGTCAAAGGTCTTGGCCATGTGGAGGTAAGGAGTCTACACTGATTTACCTGCAGTGTGCATGGATTTACCTGCAGTCTGCACAGATTTACCTGCAGTGTGCATGGATTTACCTTCATCCAAGTAGTGGTGACTTGTTCAAAGAAGACCAAAACGTACAGGAGGCAGGATCTAACATTAATAAGGCTAAACTGGTTTGGGTAGAGGGATCATAGCTTCCTGATGTCCTTGTTAATAAGTTCTTAAATAATACACTCCATTACCTTCCAGATAAAACTGGCTAGGCTTATATGTCTATAGATATCAGGGTCTATGGTGGGTTCTTCCTAATGGAGTGAAGTGACTACAGCAGTTCTCTACATCTCAGCCTCTAATCCAGTGGTAAAGGCTGAGACTGAAGAGGTTTTGTAGTGAGTCTATAAGGCTGTGACTGGTTCTGAGAAGAAACCAACCTGGCACATTGTATGGACCCATGAAGCCAGTGGTCTTGTCCTTGGAGAGTGCCTCAAGACTTGCTCCGACACTAAGACATTGACTATGCCCTCTGGAGATGAGTGCTTGTTGTTGTTGTTGTTGTTGTTGTGTATTAGCCTAGTTCAACACTGGGTATTACTTCTAAGGTTTTGGAAATAGTTATAAATAAGTTATGAGACAAGCTAGATTGTAACAGCCCCAAATTTTATTTAGTTATATTAATGTTGGTTCTGTTGCAATTTGAATTCAGTAAGATACGCTTAAACTAAGGAATGTTTTAGGTGAGATTACATTGAATCAGATATAATAACTTGTTTTTTAATTGGGACACATATATGAAAAAAGTTTTTTTGGTTTTATTTATTATATACATTAAGTGGTCCAAGTTTCTTTGTTAATCAATGAAAAGTCATTTTTATGATAGTTTTTATATGTAGTAATAGTTTTTATTAATGAAAAAGTTTATATTTATGTATTTTATTTGAAATTGGTTTAATTAATTAGGTCATGTGACCTTGTGAAGAGTATAAATTATTAGAAATGGAGCAGTTATCTGTTTCACCTTGATAAAGCTTGGTAGTAGCCGAGTGAAAGTTCTTGGTTGTATATATTTTTTATTGCATTCAGCATCGTGAAGTGGATTTAATAAAAGCTTTACTATCAAGCTGCGTTTGTGTTGGTATTGGCCACGCAAAAGGAATTTGATAATAATATTGCCTGGTTGTAGCTTTCCGGGTCCTGTTGTGCTGGACTATGTCTGAATAATAGAACTGCTGCTCATGAATGAAACTGACTGTAAATGATGAAACAATGTAACTGATGACAAGGATGTCTGAATAATAGAACTGCTGCTCATGAATGAAACTGACTGTAAATGACGAAACATGCAA